>NC_053154.1:173494397-173805231 GCF_016835505.1 Polypterus senegalus
TAGAAATCTTCTGTGGAAATGCTGAGAAGAAAATGCTATTAGATTTAATCTGAATCCTGTCATCTTTTGAGCTTCCAATGTAGAATAGAGGAGAAAATTTCAAGAACTGGGTGCTTTTAAAATGATAGACTAATGTATGCATTTTCAATCTTTTTGAAAATGCAACCCACACCACACCATGTGTACTTTGGAATCGAGCCCCCCACCACCCCTCTATCACACAAAAAATACATTGGGATGCACACATCATAATAATATAGGCTATCCACAATATGTGGCTGTGCTTGTTTCTGACACACCATCTTATGAATTTGGGGTTCAATGCTGAACTCAGCTAATCTTAAATTGTCCTCCACTGTTAGTAAATGTGTGCAGAACTTGCTTTTGATATATGATAGAATGGAAAACGTCTAATGGTGTTATTGGATAGTGGAATTTTCTCAATATTACTGGCAAACTTATCTCCGTGCAAAGTTCTAGAAATCGCCATTGCTGCTAGATGAATTAGAGTCTCTGCGACCATATATGGCTTTTAAGCCATCAGTGCTTTAACTGGTGAGTTGGTTTGCCTGAGCATAGTTTGTTTTTGGCTTGCCAAACTTGACTGTTTATGACAAAAAAAAAAGTCAGCAGGTTTATCTTTGAGGTTTGGGTGCTTTGTGGTCAAGTGTCTTGTTAATTTAACAGGTTTCAGGCTGTCATTTGGAAGTGCCTCAGAACATATAACACATTGTGGATATTGTTCGCCATTTACTATGATATAAGTAAACCCATCATAGGTCCTTCGCTTGTTTGCACTTTTGTCAGCCTGCTTTTTCTGTTCCGATGCTAGTGCTGCATGTAATGTTAAAGGCTTATCATCATCAGGATCAGCGGTGGATTCGGTTGCCACTACCCTGACATTTCTGTTGCTGTCAGTTACATTAGTAGTATTTCCATTGCTTACTTTTCTTATTGTGGCCAGCCACTGTTTCATTTTTAACCATGAACATTTTAGTCTTCTACAGATTTGTCCTTTGCTAGAAGCAGTATGCACAAACAAATGGTCACCAGTGATCACAAAACAGATATGGTAATTGTTGTGAGATCTGGAATAGAGAGGCACTGACTGAACTTATCTGGTGTTTTGTGAGTTTGCAACAAGTGGTAAACTCTTCCATTGCCAGATTGCAGCCAGTAATAACCTTCATGTATTCATGGACATTCATCAATACAGTTATCTAATTTTTAACAAAATTTATCTTTATTGTCAACACGAAGAAAAAAGTCAGCAGTATAAAGAAAAAAAGTTGGCTCATGAGTAACAAGCAAATTAAGGAAGTGAACTACACTATGAGACAGACAAAGCATAGCATTAGCTGCCAAACTGGCTTCCGTGAAGTGTGTTCGACATGCTTTCCTATCATATACACATAAAAGACCAGGATGTGCTGAAATTTTTTACCAAATGTCTAATAACGTTCTTCAGAAAGTCCCAAAACATTTTTACACATCTTAAGAGTTATTTCAGAAAGTCCCAAAAGAATCTTTTACATTTTTAATTTGCCTAGAATGCAGCTTCTAATGTCAATTTACTTTTTTTAACACACTTCTGTATTCTAGTGTTAAACATCTCAGATGCTTTTAATTTTTCTTACTTATTTGCTATTTCTTTTCTACACCCCTGTGCCTGTTTAGATGTCCATGATTACTTTCATATGTGTAGGACTGTGGACCTAGTGCCTTATGTATAAAACCTTGCTTAGATTCCATGCTAAAATTTTGCTAATATTTGAAAGGTGAAAAAAAAAATGAATTTATAGAGCCACATGTATGCCATGTGCCATACCAGGTTCCTTTATAAATCTCTGATCAATTTGAAACTATGTGCTAGTGTACATGTTTTAGCCACTACTCATCACTGCTGGGGAGTGACCATAGATGGTGTGAAAATGTCTTGTTTTAATATTTTTAATTTAATCACAATACAAATTTTGAACAAATGTTCCTGAGTGACTTCTTTATTATAAATCACGGAAGACAAAGTTGTGCAGAACTGCACAAGCCATCGGAGTGAAACAAACCCTTTTGGGGCTAGAGAGCAGTGTGCTACCCAATAAGTCCAAACACCATTATCTACATTTTAATGAGCTAATGGTCTGTTCTATTATAATAATAATAATAATAATAATAATAATAATAATAATAATATTATTATTATTATTATTATTATTATTATTATTTAGCAGATGCCCTTATCCAAGGCAACTTACAAAGCAAGTCATAATATATAATCTAATTTAATAATATACATATTAGTTCTATCACCAATTGTGTGCAGGAATGCCTTTCATTATACAGTATCTTGTCTCTTGTGGTGTACCCACTACACTTGACAGAAACATTATACAAGTTGTTTGTAATATGCTAAACTTAATTGCAATCCTATCAATTAGGCTTACTTACCAACCATCACAAGAGCACAACCCTGAAGTCTGCTTTCCACACTATTTGATAAAATAAAGGAATTGTGGGTTGAACTGGGCCACCTTATAACAATGAGCACATTTCAGCATCACTTATAAGTTATATAATAATTAAATGAAGGTGCTTTCCGTTTACAAAACAGATTTTTTTGTATGATGGTGCCTTTATTGCAACATATTTGTAGTCTATTGCACAGATTAGATTAGGAAAATCAGCAGTTCCTACAAATTTCCTTTTGATCTTGGCTAGCTTAACCTGACCATAAAGAAATTGCATGTATCTGGGCAGTATCTTGATGATGCCATCCTATACAGATGGTATGGCACTGCTGAGGGATGAATACGAGATTCCTGACCAATCAGCCAGTTCATGCTGAAAAGCACCTGTCTCCAAATACCCTAAAGTTATTAAAACTTGTAACAAAACAGGGATTGTGTGATTTATTTGTGATTGTGTCAGAAGTGTAGGCTGCAGTTCATTGTGCAACTGAAAGAGGACGACTTTAGATGTCAGAATCGGCTTATAAGCCAGTCAGCATCATGAGCCATAAAAATTATTGTGGCCCCAATAGCCTGCCATTGGCGATATTCTGCAAAAGAGATAACACTGCCATTGTCAGTTATGTTGTACAACACAAAGCATTCCCTATTTATAGGCAATACAGACTATATTAGGTATTAGGCATTATTACATTGAAGACAGATGTATTAAGAGAACATATCAGTCAACTGATACGATTATATCAATAATATCAGAATGTGACAATGAAATTTTTAGCAAGAAATTTTCTGTTAATTTCATTGTACTGCCATCTGGCGTCACAAAAATAACTTATGGACGGTCAAAATTTGCCATAATGTTCAGCCAGTTTCCATGTCAAGTTTGTGCTTTATAAATCCTGAAAAAATGGTTTGTGCACATTTCTGAGCATAAGCAAGTTTTAACAATAAGATCCCTGTTCTTTTAATTTTGATTAAATTAAGTAAATCACAGTAAGGGTTTTCTCTGGATATCTTCCTGTGGAGCATCTAGCTCTCTTACTAGAGATAAAGCTTTTTCTGAAATGTTTGAACAACGCCATGGCTCATCTACATTTCAGTAAGCCCTTGCACAAGCAAAGATCACCGACTCCTTCTACAGCATATATGTACTTTTGTGTCCACCCCAGGTGACATGCATTATTCCATACATCCCCACATTTCTTAAGTAGGAGCAATGATAGACAGAAGCCCATGTATCTCCTCAACACTTTTATACACACATTAATTCTAGATAAGTTGATTAATAGCAACACTTTATTTCTTCCCTCTTGTTACTGATTAGCTAACCATGTTAATACAACAGAAACTATCAATAGGGATTGTTTAATTCGATAGTTTTCTGCAACGCATTTAATTGTTTAGGCAGCCTTTCTGAAAAGATATACCACAAAGAAAGGAGGCACAGTTATCCAAGAGCACAACTCTCTCGTTTTTGCTCTCATTGTCTCTGTTCATCTTGGACCCTTGGTTGGGCTACACAGTCTTAAAGACTGTGGGTAGTCTACAATGACATTTGTAGAATCTTTGATGCAGTGTTTCCACAAAGGGCAAATGTACTTGCCTAGATTAATAGGCTCAGATTGCTATATCATTCTTCTTCCCATTGATTACTACTGGTTAAAATATATGACCAAATTACAATCAGTAGTTCCTCTGGTTCATCCAATATCTTCTCTTCCATCTGGTGTCTTGATATTTGCTCCCTTACATATCTCTAGGTTGTCATCTGTCCATTCCAAGAGTGGTGCTTTCATCTATCTCTTTAACATGTCCATCATGTAAATAATAACCATGTCCTCAAGTCACTCCTTGAGGTCTGCAAGATTTTGGGTACACATATTTGGTGAAGCAACAAGACCAGACAGCTTTGCACATTTCCGCTGCACTACATTGTGCAGAGGTCATTAGAAAGAATAATAGTGTGATAACAAAACTCACAGTTATTTGCACAGTATGTCTGCCCATCCACACATTTTCTTTTTTAATCTCCTTCAAAGTATCAGTAAAATATATATATTGTTAAGTTCAAGTATAAAATATAATTATAAATTAAATGATCTTTTAATCACTTTGAAACTGATTTAAAACACCAAAGAAAAAAGGATGAGCAATGGAACAAAATTAGTAACCCATCCATTGTCACAATCACTTATTCAAGTTTAAATGCTGAACCAGCATCTAGGATTCATGCCTGCCAATCTAGGCAAGTATGACTTCTTGCCTGTGAATAATAGCATGCTGACTGTTGGGGATATATTCTCACAACCCCAATTTTTAAAACAATATTTTGAAAACATATTTCAATAGTCAACCCTAATTTAGATTTTCAGGCTTTAAGGGGGTCCAAAAGTGTAATAAGGGTCACAGATCCCTAGGACACCTTGTATGTCATTTTATATATATTTCACATGCCTATTTCCCAAACAAATAACAGGGTTTGAATGTAGCAGAGACTATTTGTTGAAGTCTGTTTTTTTCCTATTTATTTCATATATCTTAAATTTCTATTTTCTGTTGGTTATTGTCCAGAGAGATTAGTTTGAAAGCCTTTTCTCTTAGAAAAAAAAGCAAAGAAACCTGGGCAATCTAGCACTAATGTCCAAACAACATTTGCAGTTACTGCTATCAACAGAAGATTCATGTATATAGAGGTGTTGGTTGAAGTGTCACTAAGTTTGCATTTAATTTTTGTATCCAAGCTTCCTTGTTGCTGGTCTTTTTTCAATTTTTTCTTGGGTTTATAACGTTATGCCAGTTCTTTAAACTCAGTTGTTTCTTTATCTATAAAAGTCCAAATTAATTTTAAGTGCTGTCATTTTGCTGCAGTTACCTGAGTGCTCTACATATAAGATCTACTGCAATAACAAATTCACAGTGATGTCGAGAGAGAGGGAACAGTTTAGAGACTTGGCTGTTTGACTGAGCTGACCAGTGTGAAGTCACGAGATGTGGCAATCATGTGACCATGTGATAGGAAAGAAATAGAAATGTGCTGCTGCTATTTCATATTTTAAATCAGAATTTATACATAATGCTTTTTACTATGGAATGTGTTCTTCAATTTGAGAAAGGGCGAGACCCTAGAAACATAATTGATATTAATGTGTAGAAAATTTCCAGTTATAATAGGTTTCAGGTTTCTTTATAAGTATAAGCTGTATATGCACAAGTGCTGTGTGGATCGTCTTGTTATAAGTTCTGAGTAATTACAGAATTTGAGGCAGCTGATAACCCACATCTTCTCTCCACATCCCCTTTTCATTTGATACAGTATATTTTTTTCAGATGACTCTGTCATTGAAGCTTGCTAGTGTAATCTTTTTCATTCATCTGTACTTAATTTAATTCTAAGCACTTGAATGGTATATTCCAAGGTTACTTCTACTTTAAGGATGAGTACACCAAAGTGCAAGACTTTCATCAAAGTATTGTTTTTTGTTGCACGATAGAGCACAACCTGTGCTTTAAAAACGGGATTCAGGTTTAATCACACCCTAAAGCACAAAGTTTGACACAAGAAATCTTCCATCATAATCATAAATATGATAAAACATTCTCAACTAATAACTAAAAAAGTAGAAGTGCTATTTTCAATATATAAAAACAGAAGATTTTTTCAGTCTTTTTACACATGTTTTTAGTGAACAGTGCAGGTTTTAGTACTGCTTCCTTATAAACCCAGCATTCTAGTTTTAAATACAATGTCTGCTCTTTGTCTTTGTGAATTTGCAAGGTTTTCCATGTCTCCATCATGTGTTATTCTCCTATCTCATCTGAAAAATATATGCTGGACTATCTGGGAATTCTGTATTGGCCTTGTGTGACTGTGGGAGTGTGTGATGAACTTGTGCCCCTCTATCATTTGTCTTGCCTTGCACCCAACGATGTCCAATGTGACCCTGAATTACATCATTAATGTTTGTGAAATTGTAAATATATGTAGTATATAATAATAAAATGTCATATATACTACCTAATGGCAGCTGAGACTTCAGCTGATTCTTATACTGGTAACTGTCTGAGGACTTTTTGAGTGGGTCTTAACCTCCTAATCTCCTTTCCTCCCACATCCTTAATGTTAGTTAACTAATTGGTAATGCCCAGGGATTAACATACTATCTATTTAGGCTTTGTTCCACATTTCTGTCTAGTGCTGCTAGCATAGGCGTTGGCTCCTTGTGGCCCTATAATGTGAAAAACATATTTGGAAAACTGACAGCTGGATGGATTGGTAATAATTCAATGACATTAACACAAACCGAATTGTCTGCTTTTGAGATTTGTATGCAAAAGACATTTTGTGCAAAAGGAGGAACCTCTGCATGGATGCATTCAAAGGTTAGTGATGCTTTTTAGTCTCAGGATGAGATGCCAGG
The DNA here is from genome assembly GCF_016835505.1 of Polypterus senegalus. Taxonomy (NCBI): domain Eukaryota; kingdom Metazoa; phylum Chordata; class Cladistia; order Polypteriformes; family Polypteridae; genus Polypterus; species Polypterus senegalus. The sequence continues at coordinate 173,501,281 of NC_053154.1, forward strand.
AAGTGCTGGCTCACTGAGCACATTTTGTAAACACCAAAGAGCTGTGATGAGAATTACATTCCAGGAGAATAAATAAATGCCACTTGTGTGTTATAGGCATGACTTTTGAGGTGCAAACTCTTATGCAGTCAAGAAACATAAGTTTCTCAATGGTCTGTCTGCTCTGAGCCACAGTTTTACTGAGTCCAAAAGTTGCCCTTTGAATTTGTTATGATTTACAATACAGCAATTCACTTTGCCTGTGCTTTCATTGTAACTGTGGTTAGTTTCTGTATTTTCCACAGTCGTAAAATGAAAAACTCCCTGCTTGAATATAATTTGGTGTGATCAATTGTTGGCCTTTAAAATTTTGGATCCAAGAGCAGAAATTGACAGCTGATGAAAACATACACAGATCAATTTTTGGTAGAAAAACTGAAGTCACGTTAATATAAGTTAACTTATTTCTTATATGAAAATTTCAGCAGCCTCCCCACTTTTAAGAAAATGACTTATGGGCCAGTTTTAAAATTGATAGTGTCACGCACATGCGAATAGGGGGCCGTGGATGGACCTAAAACGTGTAAAAGGAAGAGACTTGACACACGTAAAAAAAGGTTTGGGGAAGCCACCCATATATTATTCCTAGCTGCAAAGGATTTAGTTTTATGCAACAATGAAGTTGACTGTTGAGAGTCCAAGACTGAACTGCTGAAGGTTGTGAGAAATGGCGGTTTTAAATGATGAGACAAGAAGTGATGTTTGAGGCACCGGAACCGGAAGTGACACTCTTCTAGGCGCCGGAGCTGGAAGTGACGCTCTTGATTCAGAAAGGTTTTCCCACAGCTGGTCTGCAAAGATAGTAGGAGAAGGTTTAATGCACTCCACCCCCACCCCCCCCGGCCTGGCATGGAATTACCTTTACTTGGTCCACACAACGTCCTCCTATGCGCACGTGTGTGACAAATGGTATCGTGAGTTCGTATGCCAGGAGGGTGTGATGGGGTACTAGCTTTCCTCTCTTTTTTTTGCGCAGAAAGAAAGACGCACCGCTGCCATGAAGCGGTCTAAATCAGCATCCACATACCACTACTTTCGCCCTTCCTCTGTCAGTGCCTGATGACGTCACCAATCCCACTATCCACGTCGGCTCCTACCCAGCATGCACCTCTACTTCCGGTCCCACCTCATAAATGCTCCCACTCCGCCATCTTTCGGCGGTCTACTGTATAGAATGAATGTGTGCTAACCTTGACTGTGATATTTACCTTTGTAAAACTGTTTTACAGTATACAGGGCCTGAAACCCCAAACCTTTATAGTTGATTTTGTCTTTCTTTTTACAGTAGCAACAGATGTCACAATTTTATGTGTCTTGTCTGTCTTAATTTTCTCCTACTTAAGAATATAAAACAGCTACAGTGTATTAGATCTGGCAAATAAGGATCAACACAGTTTCTCTGAATGATTTTGAGGCATTATATTCTTTACTGTAGCCTTTTTAACAAAATTCCAATAGACACTGTGACAAGTTTTATTCAAGAAAACACTTTTGTACTCAAAATTAAGTATAGCTGATCATCCACACTGCTGTATTGCTCCTGGAAAGAGTCCAAATATGTAGTGTTCTTATTGCCCTGATACAATAAGTTATTTACCCACAATAGCATCCATCCATTTTCCAACCCACTGAATCCGAACACAAGGTCACGGGGGTCTGCTGGAGCCAATCCCAGCCAACACAGGGCACAAGGCAGGAACCAGTCCTGGGCAGGGTGCCAGCCCACCACAGGACACACACAAACACACTAGGGCCAATTTAGAATCGCCAATCCACCTAACCTGCATGGCTTTGGACTGTGGGAGGAAACCGGCGCACCCGGAGGAAACCCACACAAACACGGGGAGAACATGCAAACTCCACACAGGGAGGACCCCGGGAAGTGAACCCAGGTCTCCTAACTGCGAGGCAGCAGCGCTACCACTGCGCCACCGTGCCACCCACAATAGCATTTCCCAGCATATTTTGTATTATGAAAGCCAGATGCACATTTCAGACTAAATCTGTATACTGTATATACAATGCAAAGTTGACTCACTCACTCACTCACTCACACAATATTTCCTTTTTGGTTAAAAAGCTAAGATTTGGCAAGATGGTATTTGTAGTGTAGTAGATATCTGCTAAATATATCAATATTTATGGGTAAACACCCCATACAATACAAAAACTAAATACACCAAAATCTCAGAAACACAACATTTGATTGAAATTTGATGACATTATAGAAAAAAGAAAATTAGCTGACACGTTTTTTCTTTTTTTTTCTTTTTTTATTAATTTTATTGTAATCATTCCATACAAATTGATACATTTTTACAAAAAATAGGATTGAGAACACGTCGACCCCCATCCCTGAGAGAGAGAGCATGGCCAACGGGGTAAAGTTTAAGGCTTGTAAGCATACCTAAATTGATGAGTTTGAAAGGCCAATAGAGATGAATGGAGAAGAAAAAGAAATGCGGAAATAATTGCTTCCTCGGTGCTTAAGAGCTTATTCTAAAATATTATTGATTAGATCCTGCCATGTTTTGAAAAAAATCTGTACAGATCCTCTAACTGAGTATTTGATTTTTTCCAATTTCAAATAGTATAACACACTTTTCCCACTGACTTAAAAAAGGAGAGTTAGAATTCTTCCAGTTTAGCAAAATAAGTCTGCGTGCCAAGAGTGTAGTGAATGCAATCACAGTTTGTTTGTCCTTCTCCACTTTACACCCATCTGGAAGAACCCCGAACACAGCTGTTAATGGGTTAGGAGGGATTGTGACACCAAGGCTGTTTGAAAGGTAATTAAAAAGTTTAGTCTAGAATGATGTTAATTTGGTGCAGGCCCAAAACATGTGACCCAGTGAGGCTGGGACTTGATTGCACTGTTCGTAGGTTGAATCCTGCCGTGGAAACATTTTGTAGAGTTTTAGGCGAGACAGATGTGCTCGATACATAATTTTGAGTTGAAAAATTGTACGCTTTATGCATATAGAGCTCGAGTGAAGTCTCTGCATTGCTACTTTCCACTCCTTTTCTGATATGTTGAGTGAGAGATCTTTTTTCCAGTGTCCTCTTGGATCTTTGAAATAGAGGGACTGTAAAATTATTCTATAAATTGCAGAGATGGTGTCTAAGTCCTTGAAATTGAGCAATATTTTTTCCAGCATGGACGAGGGTGCAAGATGAGTAAAATTTGGGCAGGTTCTGTTTAACAAAGTTCCTAATTTGAAGATAGTGAAAGAAATGTGTAGCTGGAATGTTTAATTTGGAATGTAATTGTTCATAGGATGCAAATATGTTGTCATTATAAAGATTTTTTCAGATATTAAAAACTGCATATGTTTGCGGAGGTTGAAAGAGGTGGTTCTCTTTCAGAGGTGTTACAAATAAAAGCTTCTTCATCTGAAAATGCTTTCTACATTGGTTCCATATTCTGATTGAGTGAAGCACAATTGGGTTATCAGTATATTGCCGATAACTTACATTTATTGGGGCACAAAGCAGGGAATATAAAGAAGTACTGCAGGATTTTACTTCTATTGCGGACCAGGCCTGTGCATGTTCATCTATTTGTGTCCAGGTTTTTATAGCTTGTATGTTTGCTGCCCAGTAATAAAACTGAAAGTTGGGTAGAGCCATGCCACCTTCTGCCTTAGGTCTTTGTAGGGTTGCTCTTTGGATACGTGGATGTTTTGAGTTCCAAATAAATTAGGTTATTGATGAATCTAATTGCTTAAAAAATGATCTATTGATGTATATTGAAATGTTTTGAAATAAAAAAGAAGCTTAGTAAGACCTTAGTAAGATCTTAACAGTGTTAATTCTTCCAGCTAGAGTAAGATGAAGGGTTGACCATCTATGCAAGTCTTGCTTAATTTTTTCCATACAGACACCAAATTTTTGTTGATAAAGAGCTTTATGTTTACTTGTGATATTTACCCCTAGCTATTTAAACTGATCTGACCCATGTTTTTTCATGGTGAGGCATGGTGACGCAGTGGGTAACGCTACTGCCTCGCAGTTAGGAGACCCGGTTTCGCTTCCTGGGTCCTCCCTACGTGGAGTTTGCATGTTCTCCCATGTCTGCATGGGTTTCCTCTGGGTACTCCAGTTTCCTCTCACAGTCCAAAGATTGTCCCTAGTGTGTGCTTGGTGTGTGTGCGTGCCCTGCGGTGGGCTGGCGCCCTGCCCAGGGTTTGTTTCCTGCCTTGAGCCCTGTGTTGGCTTGAATTAGCTCCAGCAGACCCCCATGACCCTGTAGTTAGGATATAGCAGGTTGGATGAATGGATGTTTTTTCATTTGTCAATATTTGTCAGTAATAATGCTCTAGCAGGTGGAGTATTCCTGGGAGGCAAGTTTTTTTTGGCTCAGATCTGACAAGTGATCACAATGATAAATTGGGCTTTCAGGTCTTGCAGATAAATGCCACTAAACAAGTTCTAGCTGTAATCATGCAGAAAAATTAGGCTGGTGGCAAGTGAAGAAGGGCAGTTGCCCTGCACAGGAAAGGTGGCAAACTGCATAGAAAATGAGATGTGAAGTGGATGAAGGAAAGTTAAACAAGGCTCAGAGAAGACATACTTAGAAAGTTGCCTCCTTGGATCCTACACAGTATTCTCCAAAGGTAGCTGGTGGTCTTTCAAACAAGGGCCACACATTTTAGGCCTACATCATACAATATGTCAATTATTACATCATGTTATTTACATGTAAGTTCTGCCCTTTTTTCTTTTTGCAGAAAATGGTCTGTGACCCTATTATACCAACTGGGATTCATTTCTAGAGACTTGACTGGTTTCCTCTCAGTGGCTAGCAGAGAAAGTTTGTTTAAACGGTTTTGGCCCATTGTGTTGCAGCTGTGTGACTTGACTTGTTTTAAGCAGAAGCTCCTCTCTGCACTTGCTGATGTAGCTCTGGTTGTTGCCACTAAAGCTTGTATAGCTGAGGCATTGCACATATATATATATATATATATATATATATATATATATATATATATATATATATATATATATATATATATACAGTATATATATATATATATGTGAAAAACTATTTGCCCCCTTCCTGATTTCTTATTCTTTTGCATGTTTGTCACACAAAATGTTTCTGATCATCAAACACATTTAACCATTAGTCAAATATAACACAAGTAAACACAAAATGCAGTTTTTAAATGATGGTTTTATTATTTAGGGAGAAAAAATCCAAACCTACATGGCCCTGTGTGAAAAAGTAATTGCCCCTGAACCTAATAACTGGTTGGGCCACCCTTATCAGCAATAACTGCAATCAAGCGTTTGCGATAACTTGCAATGAGTCTTTACAGCTCTGGAGGAATTTTGGCCCACTCATCTTTGCAGAATTGTTGTAATTCAGCTTTATTTGAGGGTTTTCTAGCATGAACCGCCTTTTTAAGGTCATGCCATAGCATCTCGATTGGATTCAGGTCAGGACTTTGACTAGGCCACTCCAAAGTCTTCATTTTGGTTTTTTTTTCAGCCATTCAGGGGTGGATTTGCTGGTGTGTTCTGGGTCATTGTCCTGTTGCAGCACCCAATATCGCTTCAGCTTGAGTTGACGAACAGATGGCCGGAAATTCTCCTTCAGGATTTTTTGGTAGACAGTAGAATTCATGGTTCCATCTATCACAGCAAGCCTTCCAGGTCCTGAAGCAGCAAAACAACCCCAGACCATCACACTACCACCACCATATTTTACTGTTGGTATGATGTTCTTTTCTGAAATGCTGTGTTCCTTTTCGCCAGATGTAATGGGACATTTGCCTTCCAAAAAGTTCAACTTTTGACTCATCAGTCCACAAGGTATTTTCCCAAAAGTCTTGGCAATCATTGAGATGTTTCTTAGCAAAATTGAGACGAGCCCTAATGTTCTTTTTGCTTAACAGTGGTTTGCGTCTTGGAAATCTGCCATGCAGGCCGTTTTTGCCCAGTCTCTTTCTTATGGTGGAGTCGTGAACACTGACCTTAATTGAGGCAAGTGAGGCCTGCAGTTCTTTAGACGTTGTCCTGGGGTCTTTTGTGACCTCTCGGATGAGTCGCCTCTGCGCTCTTGGGGTAATTTTGGTCGGCCGGCCACTCCTGGGAAGGTTCACCATTGTTCCATGTTTTTGCCATTTGTGGATAATGGCTCTCACTGTGGTTCGCTGGAGTCCCAAAACTTTAGAAATGGCTTTATAACCTTTACCAGACTGATAGATCTCAATCACTTCTGTTCTCATTTGTTCCTGAATTTCTTTGGATCTTGGCATGATGTCTAGCTTTTGAGGTGCTTTTGGTCTACTTCTCTGTATCAGGCAGCTCCTATTTAAGTGATTTCTTGATTGAAACAGGTGTGGCAGTAATCAGGCCTGGGGGTGGCTACGGAAATTGAACTCAGGGGTGATACACCACAGTTAGGTTATTTTTTAACAAGGGGCAATTACTTTTCACACAGGGCCATGTAGGTTTGGATTTTTTCTCCCTAAATAATAAAAACCATCATTTAAAAACTGCATTTTGTGTTTACTTGTGTTATATTTGACTAATGGTTAAATGTGTTTGATGATCAGAAACATTTTGTGTGACAAACATGCAAAAGAATAAGAAATCAGGAAGGGGGCAAATAGTTTTTTACACCACTGTATATATACTAGGTGGCTTTTCATCCTGCTCACTTCACTTGCCCAACCCCAATTCCCCTGGGGGTGCGTTATGTGCCAGCCACTTCGCGTATCTGCCCCTGATGTTGTGAAGAGGGGGGCTGAACGCACACTAAGGAGATTCAGTTGGATCTGCTGCTGGCTTGCTGTATCATCTGCATGGCGCATGGTGCTTCAAACATTTAAAAGCTTGTCTCAGAGAAAATCATGTCCCGTCTCCTTCCAAGATTATTTTATAATATATATATATATATATATATATATATATATATATATATATATATATATATATATATATATATATATATATATATATATCATTTATATCATCATTTTTTCACATTTCAGGTTTTCTTGGAATTCAGCCCTCTGTATGTTGATAATTTTCATTTCCATCAAATGATGTGTCATCCCTTCGTTCCTAACACATTACCCAGTCCATATCAGTATAGATATCCAGCATGATTTTTTTCCCATTAGGATCTGATGTCTTTTCAAAGTATTCCCTTAATTAGCAGTTATATATATATATATATATATATATATATGTATATATATACATATATATATATATATATATATACGACCAAGAGACATCAAAAAGGTTTGGGGCAGCCACTCATATAACATGCCTTGGCATATATATATGTATATATATATACAGTATATATATTGTGGTCCCCGGCTGGGGCTGGAGCCTTGCCGGGACGCCCAGGAGGACCAGAGGAGGACTTGTGCCTCCTCCAGACCGCGAGGGGGCATCCGTCCTGGTTATGTTGGGGGCCTAGGGTACAGGGCTTGGAAGCCCAGCCCTGTAGAGACCCATGGCCACCGGCAGGCGTCACCCTGGTGCCAGAATATCCCGTGTGGGACCCAGCCAGGGCTGGAGCCCTGCCGGGACGCCCAGGAGGACCGGAGGAGGGCTTGTGCCTCCTCCAGACCGTGAGGGGGCATCCGTCCTGGTTATGTAGGGGGCCTCGGGTAAAGGGCTTGGAAGCCCAGCCCTGTAGAGACCCGTGGCCACCGCCAGGCGGCGCCCCAATGCCTGCATATCCCTGGAGCCCAGCACTTCCGCCACACCAGGAAGTGCTGGAGGGAAGACGACAGGGGACACCCGGACGGCTTCCGGGTGCGCAGCCGGCACTTCCGCCACACTGGGGTGTGGCTATGACTGATTGCGGGAAGCAGCTGGAGCCCATCCGGTTCCCATATAAGGGGCCGTCTCCCTCCAGTCAGCAGTGGATGTCGGGTGGAAGAGGACAGAACTGGAGAGAGGACGGGAGGCGGCCAGGAGAAAGGCATAGGACTTGTGTGGCCTGGACATTTGGGGGAACGATGCAAATTGTACATATTCTCGTAAATAAATGGTGTGTGGTGGAACCATGTTGTCCGTCTGCCTGTGTCCGGGTCCCAGTCCACAATATATATATATATATATATATACTTCAAACAAAACACAAAAAATAAAAATTCAATGGAACATCTTTATTTGTAGGAATCGCTTAAATAAGTATTACATAGAGCAGTATTAACTGATCATCCCAAATATTGGAACTGAAAGTAGAGCATCTTGGGATATTCACTCTCTCTAAAGCCATAATGCTTTAGAGGCTGCTTCTTAGCATAAATGAACCACATGCAAAAAGTATTTGGTTAATTTTAATTAATATTTTCTGTTTTAATTTTACTAATCCAGTATTTTAGCTTCTCTGTAAAATTAATCTTACCCAACATCTGGAATAGTGTTTGCAAATATAAACAATGTGAAAAATATACAATTTTATTTTTTGTTTAAAACCAATAAAAAATGTGTTTAATGTCATATTCCATGCACAATATTAGTTGTAGACACACCAAACCTTGTGTGTTATAGATTGACTCAGATAAAACCAAGAGGGATTTAGAGCAAATATTTTACATTCCTTTTCAGAGTTGTTTGTGGTTTCAACTTCGTGTGTGTCCAGTTTTGTTACAGTTTTGCCTTTTCAGCCAGACACAAACAAAAATGAATCCTCAATTCAGAATCAGCCATCATAAATCCAAAGTTTCCAAAGAGTAATTTAACTAATGAAAGTTAATTAGTTTAACATGTGGAGTAATTGAGATGTTATTTTCACTCTGCCCCAGAAAAACTGTGAATTTTTTGGGAGCTTTATTTAAAGTATTTTTTTTTGGTGTTTTTGGCGTCTGATTTGGTTTGTATAGTCCACTGCTGATTGTTCACTTGTGCCTAATGGGACCTATCAAAGGAAATTACAGGACAGACTTGTGGAAGATACTGGGGAGCTTTCATGTCTGTCTGGCTCTTCAGCAGCTTCAAAGTCTTTGGCATGAAAGAAGATCTGTGACCTTCTGCTTACTCTAACCAACCAACTATCCACCCTCTGCCACTACCGTTCTGCTCAACAAACCCCTTCAGCCTCAAGACATAGTCAATGAGTGACTGAAGATTTGCTACAACTGCCATGCTTTTGACTTGCAGCATCACTTAAATATTAAGTAAACCTTTTACCTTTTTTGTTGTGTTTAATGTACAATGTTGTCTGTTATGGGCTTGCCATGCCCTGGAGCTACTGAACTTCTGTTTCTTAGCTGACTTCATGTAGAGTTTAAGAAAACTGGTATACCAATGTCCTAATTTTGTGTTCAAAAGAGTTACTTATCAATGCTTTGAACATTCTTCAGTTTGTTTTGTCTGATGCCTCCTGACTCATCAGTATGAGAAACCCCTCATATATGAGTTACCATTCAAGTTGTCTAGTTATGCAAGACCTCAAGCTTTTTGGGGTTCCCCCCCTCTAGACCCCAAACCATTTTTAGCCCATATTTTGTGCAGGAAATGACACCCATATGATAAAGAGTAAACTAATAGGTGTCTTCAGCAAACATGATCAGAAGTACTTGTAGTTGTGCATGCAACATCAAATGACCCAAGGGGTTCACCATTAATGGGATACAAGGGGTCAAATTTACTCAATTTCACAAACACTGAAAACCCTGAAAAAATGTGAATCTGCAATATAGGCATATGGAGTGCCATTTTATGCTGTTTCAAGGGTGCAGAGCATGCAGGGTATTGTTTTAGACAATTTCAAGGCCAGTGATTATGAATATGATGTGTTTTATGATTTTTAATCCTTTACTAGGGATCTAGCCCTCTATGGACCTCTATCACAAGGTGAACATGTTTAGACTACATATTTTAATATTTCAAATATCTGATGCACCCATTTTTTGATTATAATGTACTTCTACATCATTACGGAAATCATTACATTACATTTATTATGAACATTCCAAATTAGGACAACTCACACTAATTCAGGCTTTTTATTTCCTGGTTTTGCTTTAGGAAGGAAAATTCACAACCCAAATTGTAATTGTTATCACTACGTTGCTATAGCTTCCTAAAAGTTTGAGGCTGTTTTTCCACAAGAAACATTTCTAAACATTATTTACATAATATACCTCTCAAGGCCTTCACATTAAAGTGGGCCAGTACCATGTTTTAATGCAGATGTTTACATATTATGTTATAAAGTCTAGAAGCCTGCTGTTTACAACCATTGTAAGTTATTCCATGTAATGGAATGGCTACAATAATGTTGGTGTTTTGTCAAAAAAAAGAATCTTGTTTGAATTAAGCATTCTGAAGCAATGCTTCTAAACTCTGGAAATGTATGGTTCATCTCTCTGCTTGCAGAGATACATTCAAAAAGATATAAAATCGCAGAAAAAATTATATAAATAAAAATGCATGCCACTGGCATCAAACTCTAAAGTGGTATGGCTGGCACAGTGCCTTTGTGGTGCAACTACCACTGTAGATCTGCTTGGCCATGACCAGAATTAGTTCTCTGTTCATTGGTAGTACTTGGCCTGTTCCACCAAAGACTTAACTGATAGAGATGCCTGTTCCACAACACAGTCACAGGCCTCTTTAGACATAAGCCTATAGCTAATGTAAAGGCAACATGAAAATCACATGGTACCCACAGTGGATAGAAGCTGATGTAATACAACATGTTCATGGAGGCTGAGAAGTAGTTTGAGCACACACAGTGCAGCACTCTGCCGCTAGTCTTGTTGAAGCCAAAGATAAATGAACATGGATGTTCCACTGCTGGATTACACCATTGCTGAACAATGCATCATAGTGATATTTCTTTGGGCAGAGAGAGTGAAATCTGCTAAAATTCACTGAAGGATGTTGACTTGTGTGGACCAGTAAGCTGTTCAAGTAAGCTACTCTTCAATTGTTTAGTCGAGTTCAACTCTTTGTGATTTTATGGACTTTTGCACTCCATGTGTACTGCTTCTTTAAGTTGTTGTATGGTCATATTTGTGGCTTCACAAATGTCCAACCATCTTAACTTCTGCTGCCCCTTTCTCCTTTTATCCTCAACTAGCAAAATACCCGCACTTCGCAGAGGAGAAGTAGTGTGTTAAAGAAGTAATGAAAAAGAAAAGGAAACATTTTGAAAATAACGTAACATGATTGTCAATGTAATTGTTTTGTCACTGTTGTGAGTGATGAGTGTTACTTTCATATATATTGTAAAAGACCGAGGAGAAGACAACAAAAAAGTTTGGGGTTTTCCGGCCCCGTATATTGTCTACAATCCACAATATATATTCAAAAGAAAGGTCAAAACATAAACAAAAACTGTTCATATGCGCGACGCCGTATCATGGCGTCGGCGACCATTTTATTAGGGAGGAGCCGGAAGTGGAGGGATGCTGGGAAGGACTGTGAGGGAGGATGGGATTGATCACGTCAGGACAAGATGGCGGAGGAAGGGCGGAAGTACCGTACTGCGGTCAAAACCCGGCTTATGGTGGCAGAGGGTCCTTTTTCCTATGAGGAAGCAGAGGGAGAAAGTTAGTACCCCGCCATTCCCTGCCGGCGAATGTGTTCCTAGGTGCGTTCAAATCCGTCCGCGGTCTCCTACTCGCGCGTGCGTGACATGATCCCCCCCTTAGCCCAAGACCGTCAGGTCGGGCAGACCTAACCGAGAGGTCGTGAATACGAGAGAGGGCATCGGCATTGGCCTGAAGGGTGCCTCGCCGATAAGTGACAGTGAACTTATACGGCTGTAAATCCAGAAACCACCTGGTGACCCGCGATTCGACTCTTTATGCAGGGACATCCACTGAAGTGCAGCGTGATCAGTCACCAGAGTGAATTCGCAACCCAGCAGGTAATAACGGAGATGGGTCACTGCCCACTTAATGGCCAAGGCCTCCCTCTCCACTGCTGCGTACCGGGTCTCCCGGTCCATCAGTTTCCGGCTTAGATACATTACAGGGTGTTCGACACCATCGACGCTTTGGCTCAACACTGCGCCCAGGCCTGTGTCCAAAGCGTCGGTCTGGAGAATAAAAGGCAGCCCAAAATCGGGCGTCCTCAATACAGGTGCCGACGTTAGGGCCTTCTTTAGGTCACTGAATGCGTGTTCCACCTTGTCGGTCCACACCACGTATAAGGGAGCGCCCTTCTATGTCAAATTGGTCAAGGGTGCTGCTCTTTCGGAGAAACGGGGAACGAACCGGCGGTAGTACCCCGCTAGCCCCAAGAAAGCCTGCACCTGCCTCTTGGTATTCGGACGGGCCATTCCAAGATGTCTTTAACTTTTGAACACTGTGGTCTCACCTGTCCCCGTCCCACGTGGTAGCCTAAATACTTGGCCTCCTTTAATCCAAAAAAACATTTCCGAGGATTTATGCAGAGGCCAGCTTTAGCTAGTGTTCTGAGGACAGCCATGAGCTGCAATAGATGCTCCTCCCAGGTGCCGGAATAGATGACGACGTCATCCAGGTAGGCGGCACTATAGGACTGGTGGGGCTTCAGCACTCTATCTACCAGACGTTGAAAAGTCGCCGGGGCCCCGTGCAGCCCAAATGGGAGAACCTTGTATTGCCAGTGCCTGCTAGGGGTGCTAAAGGCCGTTTTTTCTTTCGTGGATGCCGTTAAGGGAATTTGCCAATACCCTTTCGTCATGTCAAGAGTAGTCAAGTATCGAGCCGTACCCAGCCGCTCAAGGAGGTCGTCAATGCGGGGCATCAGGTAGGCATAGAATTTGGAGACTTGGTTCAGACGTCTAAAGTCGTTACAAAATCTCCAGGAGCCGTCTGGCTTGGACACGAGGACAATAGGGCTGGACCAGGGGCTATGGCTTTCCTCAATTATGTCCATGTCCAACATTCGTTGCACCTCTAATTCCACCTCCGTGCGGTTTGCCTCCGGGAGTCTATAGGGCCTCTCCCGGACGATTACACCGGGGTCCGTGACTATGTCATGTGCAATCAGCGAGGTCCGGCCAGGCGACTCGCTCACTACTTCGGGGACGGCCCGGAGTGTCTGGGTTAACTCCTGCCGCTGCTTGGGGTTTAGCTCTTCACCGAGGTTAAGGGCAGTCGTGCATGTGAAGAGGGAGAGTGATCTATCTTTCTAAGGTTTCAATAAGTTGACATGATAGATCCTCTCGCTCGGTCGACGATTGGGCTGTTTCACCAAATAGTCGACAAGCCCCTTTCTTTCCTTAACCTCGTAAAGCCCTTGCCAATGAGCGAGCAATTTGGAGTGGGAGGTAGGAACGAGCACCATAACTCGGTCCCCTGGGCAGAACTCCCTGAGGATGGAGTTGCGGTTGTAACACCGGGCCTGCGCTGCCTGCGCACGAGTCACGTGTTCCTTTAGGAGGGGTCTGATTTTTGTGAGTCTGTCGCGCAGTTGCGCTACGTACTCCAATATGTTAGAGGAGGGGAGGGCCTCAGCCTCCCAGCCCTCTTTTAGGATGTCCAATATGCCTCGGGGTTGTCGCCCATACAACAATTCAAACGGGGAGAAGCCCGTAGAGGCCTGAGGTACCTCCCGGTAAGCAAAAAGCACGAGCGGGAGGAGCTGGTCCCAGTTCCTGCCATCCGCGCTGACTACTTTGCGGAGCATCTGCTTAAGCGTCTGGTTAAATCGTTCCTCCAGCCCGTCAGTCTGCGGGTGATAGACAGACTCTTTCAGGTGCTTTATTCTCAGTAATCTGGCCACTTCCCAGAACGTATCCGAGGTAAAGGACGTACCCTGGTCCGTGAGGACTTCCTTGGGTATGCCCACTCTGGAAAATAAACTGACTAATTCCCGTGCGATGCTCTTAGTATTAGCGGAGCGCAGGGGAACTGCCTCTGGGTACCGGGTGGCGTAATCCACCATGACTAATATGTATTTATGGCCACGGTTTGAGGGCTCCAAGGGTCCTACTAAGTCGACCTCTATTCTATCAAAAGGAACATCAATCAGGGGAATAGGGACGAGAGGAGCGCGGCCCCTTCTAGGAATCTGGCGGGTCTGACATTCCGGACAGGATTGGCAGAAACGCCGGACCTCCTCGTTAATCCCAGGCCAATAAAATCGGAGCTTAATTCTCTCCAACGTCTTTTCGGCCCCCAGGTGGGCGCCAAGGAGGTGAGCGTGAGCTAACTCGCATACCTCCCGCTGGAAGGTACGCGGAATTAGCAGCAACTTCCGCACCTCGCCCTCGTGGGTCGCCACTCGGTACAACAGATCGTTTTCGAGTACAAAAAAGGGCTCACGCGGTGTGGAACCGTCGGCTTGTGAGCTTTTGGCAGAACTACCGCATTCCGGGCAAAGTGCAGGGAATCGCCATTCCACTGTTCCCTCTTAAATGAGGCCGGTGTGGACTGAAATTGATAGTCCAGGCTACCGAGATGGTCTTGTGACCTGGGCACCGGAAGAGTTCCCTGGCTAGTCCCTTCCCCGGCGGAGTCTTCCGGGTCAGGGTCCGTCGCCGTGGAAACGCCCCCCGAAGCGCCAGAGCCACTCGGGCCTGCCCCGGAGCATGGCGTGGAGACCGCGGGAGGGGTGCCTTTCCCCCTCATGACTAGATCCAACGAGGCCCCGGGAGCGGCGTGTGTCTTACCGCAATTCTTTTTCGACCAGTCTTGTCCCAGAATCACCGGATGGGGGGGTTCGGGCAACACAGCGACCATCAAGTGAGTTAACTCCCCCTTCCAGGTGATATAGCATTGTGCGGAACGATACGACTTGGTCCCCCCATGCACACAAGTGACCAATAGTTGCTGTTTCAGCCACTGTCGCGGTAACACAAAACGGCGAGCCACAATGGTTATGTTGCGGCTGGAGTCAAACAAAGCCACCACCGCGTGCCCATTTAACAACACCACTCCCGTATTCGGACTCACCAAGGTGCAATCCATGGGCTCCGCCGTGTTGTTGAGGGGACAGGTTGGCAGCAAATGGCCAGTCTCGCCACACTTGTAACAGCGCGGCGAGGCCGGCTTTTCTTTAGGCCTTGACGGCGCTTCCGCAGCGCGTCGAGGGGACTCGGGTGTGGCCGCCCATCCCTGTCGGTTCCCATGAGCAGACCTTTCTGACCCCCTGACTCGGAGAACCGCGAGCTGGCGCTCCAGGACTTCCAGAAGACCCGGCATGTCCTTGTAGGGGTGTATCCGGACCTGCTGGGCGAGGGAACTGGGCATCGCGTTCACCAGGCCTTCACAGGCCACCTGCTCTGCTACTTTCCGAGCCTGGGGTCCTTCTAGCCGTAGCCAGCGCCCCATCTTGCCCCAGAACTCGAACGCCTGGGCACGGGCAGGCTTTTCAGGGTCGAACTGCCAGTTCCACCATTCTGCCGCCTGTTGGCCCGGAGTGATGCCGTAGCGGGCCAGGATCTCTGGTTTGAGGAGGTCGTAGTTCGCGGCCTCCTCCTCAGGGAGGTCATAATAGGCCCGCTGCGGGGGTCCCTTCAGGTAAGGCGCCAGAATGGACGCCCACTCGGACCGCTGCCACTCGTTCTGGGTGGCTGTTCGTTCAAATATGCCGAGGTACGGCTCAACATCATCTGCCTCTGTCATAGGCACCAAAGGGGGAGGTGTCAGTTTGGCCGGGTCTGGTCTTGCTCTTTGGGCCTCTGCCAGCCTGGCCTTCGTAGCCTCCAACTCCCGAGTAGTAGCAGCTTGCGCTTGCTGCAGGGCCTGGAGTTGGGCATTCATCGTCTGCAGCACCGTATTCAGATCCTATCCCTCCGTCATCTCTAGGGATCTTGTATCCTGCCGACTACGCCACTGTAAAAGACGGAGAAGACAACAAAAAGGTTTGGGGTTTTCTGGTCCCGTATATTGTCTACAATCCACAATATATATTCAAAAGAAAGGTCAAAACATAAACAAAAACTGTTCATATGTGCGACGCCGTATCATGGCGTCGGCGGCCATTTTATTAGGGAGGAGCCGGAAGTGGAGGGATGCTGGGAAGGACCGTGAGGGAGGATGGGATTGATGACGTCAGGACAAGATGGCGGAGGAAGGGCGGAAGTACCGTACTGCGGTCAAAACCCGGCTTATGGTGGCGGAGGGTCCTTTTTCCTATGAGGAAGCAGAGGGAGAAAGTTAGTACCCTGCCATTCCCTGCCCGCGAATGTGTTCCCAGGTGCGTTCAAATCCGTCTGCGGTCTCCTACTCGTGCGTGCGTGACAATATATATATATATACACACACACACATATAAACATATATATATATATACATATCCATACATATATACATATACACATATATATATACACACACACATATATACATACATATATACACATACATCCACATATATACATATACACACACACACACACATACACACATATATATAGTGAATAAACTGTGCGGGCCATGCAGTATCGTACTTTGCCTTCAGTGTGTCATTACACTGCAGCTCAATCACCTCCATCTGAATCTGCACAGGAGCAGTTTCCACATCGACGGCAAATGGGTTGCGAAACAACTCAAAATTCTTTTTTTGTTCTTCAAAATCACCAAAGCACCGTGCGAACTCAGTGCACAGTGCGCTCAGTTTATCAGCAAAGTGCGTATTTTGGGAACACCGTTGTGCCGACTTGATTCAACATTACTTGGCAACAGGGAAAGTGGGGCAAGTTGCACAGGTGCATTTGTGTCTCCCATAAAAGTAGCTTCACTTGAAATCACTTTGTGATTTTGCACGGGTAAAAACGTCTGCTGAAGTGTCAGATTCTTCTTTAACTCTTCTGCTTTCTGTATCTTGTGCATTGCATTCAGGTCTTTCAGGTTATCTTGATGTTTTGTCTCATAGTGCCATCTTAGATTAAATTCTGTAATTACAGCCACATTAGCTCCACAAATGAGACACACTGGTTTACCGGAAATGTCAGTAAACATATACTCAGCCTCCCATCGGTTTTTAAAGGCTCTATGTTCAGAATCACCTTTTCTTTTTGGCATCGTGTGGGCTAGCTTCGCAATAACTTGCAGCATCGTGGGCTAGCTTCGCAATAACTTGCAGCATCATAAGGTAGACTTGATTAACGCGGTAAGTGTTCGGCAAGGCAGCTGAAGCGCTGCATTATGGGATCTGTAGTTTATTGTGTTACCAGCGCTTCATATCCCGGGCCATTAATAACAATAATACAGTATATAAAATGATCTCGCTGGCCGGATATAATTACACGCCGGGCTGGATGTGGCCCGTGGGCCTTGAGTTTGACACATATGGACTAAATAGAACTTGAAAAGAAATATTTTTTCGAATGTGATCGCGCAATTCAGATTGAGTTGACGCTCACTACAGTACATCGAGCCCGCGTGCTATTGTGGTTTTGCCTGTGTGCCTCAATAAGTTACCCTCCCCTCGCTCTTACTTTTTTACCGTTTACCTAATGAATACACTGAGTATGGCTTTACGAAAACAATCATTGATCGCGAATAAAGTATCCATTATTCATAAAGCTTCAATTGGTGATCTGTCTTTCTGCGTTAACCACATATTTTTTCATACGTCTCAAACCATGGGGATGCGAGGCTAAAATGAATCGAGAAGCGCGCTGTGACAGATTTAGGGTTTTCTCGCACCCTTGTACCCTTGGACCACACGTCAGACACCAGATAAAAGTCCAATAATAGGATTTATTATAATAATAAAGTGCACAAAGCACGCTCCTCTCCACAATTCCCAATAAACAAACAATACACCAATAACCAAATCCTCCAATCTCCCAGACGCTAAGCCACTCTGCCTCCCAACTCAGCTCATTGCCTGGGAGTTCCCTTAGTCCTTTTATATTCCCTGACCCGGAAGTGTTCCCAATCCAAAAGTCCACAAGTCCTTATTCCTTCTGGGTCAGGATAAACAATGCTTTTTCTCACCCCGGAAGCCCGTCGCTCTTCCTATGACGAACTTCTGGGTCATAGGGCACGAAGAACTCTTCGGTCCTCCCTGCAGCTCCCTCTCGTGGCCCCCATGGCATCCAGCAGGGCGGTGCATAAAAACTACATTGTCCATGATGCCCTGCTGGTCTTCTAGGGACCTCCATGCTGCAAGTAGGGCTCCACCTGGCGGCTTGGGGGTATTGGCCGGGGTACATGGCCGGCCATATCTTACAGCGCGTACATACTTAGTGCATCCCCTCTCGGGAATCGAACCTCAGCGCTAGAGGCAAAGCCTCTACTATTGCGCCACGGCGTGCGGTTTGTCTATTTGAACGTAGCAGTGTAATTCGGTTTTTGTTCAGCACTCTTTGGAACTGTTGCTTTTTGTCTGTGCACTGCGTCAGTTCACGTGAGCCGCTGAATATGGTTTTATATGTCACTCGCTCGCTTCTAATTGTTTCGCTGCCTTCTTAATTATATAATGCATGTTTTCTTCAGCGCTTTTTGTAGCTCTTCCTGGTTTTCTATGTAAGGCGTGATGATGTCACACGAAACTCCACCCCCACGGCTTTTGAGCTCAACTCCATTACAGTAACTGGAGAAAAATAGCTTCCAGTTATGACCATTACGCGTAGAATTTTGAAATGAAACCTGCCCAACTTTTGTAAGGATGCTGTAAGGAATGAGCTTGCCACATTTCAGCCTTTCACCCACACGGGAAGTTGGAGAATTAGTGATGAGTCAGTGAGTCAGTGAGTCAGTGAGTCAGTGAGTTAGTCAGTCAGTCAGTCAGTGAGGGCTTTGCCTTTTATTAGTATAGATTTCACTCAGCATCAAGGTCTTTTCCAGTGAGACTTCTCTTCACATTATGTGGCTGAAATATTGAAGCTTTAGTTTCAAGATGAGTCCTTCAAAGGAACAATCTATTTGTATTTCTTTAAGTATTGACTGATTAGACCTTTTTGCAGTCCATGGAGCTCTCAATAATTTTCTCCAACACCACAAGTCAAAGGCATCAATTTGTCTATGCGGAGCCTTGTTTATGGTCCAGCTTTCCCAGCCATATGTTACTACTGAAAAGACCATAGCCTTAACTGTCCTAATCTCTGTTAGTAAAGCGATGTCTCTACTCCTTTTTATCTTCTGTAAATTTCTCATTGCTTTCCTTCCAAGCACCAGACATCTTTTTCTTGTTTTCAGTCACCATCTGCAGAAATGTTTGAACCCAGGAAGATAAACTCGGATACTGCCTCAATGTCTTCCCCATCTATTTGCAAAGGTTTCCTCATAATAGATTATATGTTCTTAGTATTTTTGATGTTAAGAAACAAGCCAGCTTTTGCACTTTCCTCTTTAACAATAATCAGCAGGCTGTTCAACTCTTCTTTACTTTCGGCCATCAGAGTGGTATCGTCATCATATCTGAGGTTGTTAATATTCCTTCCAGCAACTTTGATTCCAGCCTGTGATTCCTCTAAACCAGCTTTCCAGATTATGTATTCAGCATATAGATTAAATAAGTAAGGTGACAGTATACAGTCATATTCCTTTTCCAATCTTGAGCCAGTCAGTTATTTCGTACTCTAACTGTTGCATCTTGGTTTACATAGAGATTCCTCAAAAGGTAAATGAAATGACTCGGAATGCCCATTTCATTAAGAACTTGCCAAAATTTGTTATGATCCACAAAATCAAATGCTTTAGAGTAGTCAATAAAGCAAAAGTAGATATTTTTCTGGATCTCCCTTGTTTTCTCCATTATCCAGCAGATGTTGACAATTTGATCTGTAGTATCTTTACCTCTTCTAAAACCAGCTTGTACATCTGGCAGTTTTCGTTCCATATACTGCATAAGTCTAACTTGCAGAATTTTAAGCATTACTTTGCTGGCATGTGAAATAAGTCCAATTGTATTACAATTTGAAAACTCTTTTCCTATCCTATGGCCACTCTTGTGTTTTTCATATTAGCCAACAAACTGCTAAAAGCACGTCAACAGCCTCACCATGCAAGAGTTTGAAAATTTAGCTGGGATTCCATCAGTTTCTCACGCTTTGTTATCTGCAAGGCTTTCTAAGGCCCATTCATCTTCACTCTTCATGATGTCTGGTTTAAGTTCGGTGTTCATATCAAAAGTTTCAGTAATATATTTCTTATATAATTGTTCTGTATATTCTCGCCACCTTTTCTTAATATCTTCAGCTTCTGTCAGAACTCTTCCACCTGTGTCTTTCACATGCACATTCTTTCATGGAAGGTTCCCTTGATATTTCCAATCTTCATAAAGTGATCTCTTGTATATCCTTTTTTGTTGCCCTCTTCCATTTCCTTGCACTGTTGGTTCAGGTATGTCTCCTTATCTCTGCATGCTATTCTCTGGAACTCTGGAACAAGCATTCAGCTTGAAAATCTTTTACGATGTAGGAAGATAAGTAAATAAATACAGTGGTACCTTGGTATACGTCCACTTTGGAATATGTCCAACTTGGTATACGTCCTGTTTGGAATACGACTCGCATGCTAGAACACCGCTGCTAGAAGAGCTCCATCTCTGCATCAGACAAGATCATTTCTATTTCTTATGGGAAAAATTTGTTTGGTATACATCCTGTTTGGTATAAGTCAAAGGATCTGGAACGGATTAAGGATGTATACTGAGGTACCACTGTATAGGTAAACAACATTCGATGTGAGTTGTTTATAAGTAACATATAAATGTTTTTCATATAAAGACCATCACAAAACATAATCACAAATAGAAATTTGCACGATACCTTGACGAGCTCTGTAAGCCCTGCTGTTTCGTTAAAGGACAAGCATATGGCAGATTGACTGGCAGGATGAAGCCCAACCTGTTGTTGCATCCAAATGGTGCCATCTTTCGCCTTTACACCTGAGGCAGCTGCATTTTTCTTATATGTGACTGGATGTTTCTTGCAAGGAGGACTTCTGTTTTCTTTCTCCGATGTAGAACCCTCATCCTTTTCTGAGTTCAACTCTGTTATAGCACATTTTATTTGAAAACAGCAGTGTCAGATCGGTGGGGAGCGTGAACGTGACTGAGAGAATAAAACTGAATAAAAAAAAAAGCACTAACCTTTACAAGTACTGTACATTTACACCAGCTGTTACAGACTCAAATCAAATGTATTTTGATGAAATACGTGTGGTCCAAATAATAATATATTATTTACCCTATACAACTCCAGGTAACTCACACACCAGATAAACAGACGAGCTGAGGGATGTTTTTGCCCGAGTTGAGCTGCGACATTGGTTTGGTTTCGGGTTGGGTGGGATAGCAGGCTGCTTGCTGCTTGTGCTGATTGACACATTTGCAAAACAAAAGATGCTAATTGAAAGGTGTGAAGGAATTTAAGGTGGCCTGGGATTCCACGTTTTTTTGTAGGCTTCAGGGATTCTAGTGTTAAATAATCTGCAAAGGCTTTGAAGATCTGAAGTAGAAAACCTTTCAAGGCAATTCCTTTGCAAGTTTTTATCTTCTTGTAAGTTCTGCGCACATCACATCCTGATAAATAAATTGTTAGTTCCTCCTAAAGTACAGCATCAGTTTGTACTTTGTAGAGGTAGAATGCAATTCCAAGCATCAAGATAATATATACAGTACATTATAATATTTCACATGACAAAATGCAAAGAAAAAAATGGAATAAGTCTGTCTTCAGTAAATCTGAAATGTTTGTACATAGAAATAGATCAACCCTATGAGTTGACAGTATGGTAGAAACAGAATCAGTGCAATAAATCAATTACATAATACATTTAAATAAATAGTAATTTGATCACTGACATTAATGGAGATTCACAGACAGTCACAAGCGGCAAGGGTAAAGTTAAGCAGTGAAGAGTTCATTATATTTGGTTTAACTTTCAACTTTGGGTGCAACAATTTGAACCCTTTCTAATCTTGTACTTCATGCATGTGTATGTCATGGCATGTCATTCTCCAACCTACTATATCTTACACAGGGTCACAGGGGTCTGCTGGAGCCAATCCCAGCCAATACAGGGCACTAGGCAGGAACAAATTCTGGGCAGGGTGCCAGCCCACCGCAGGGCACACACACACTAATCACGCACTAGGGACAATTTAGGATCACCAATACACCTAACCTGCATGTCTTTGGACTGTGGGAGGAAACCGGAGCATCATGTATGAATATTCAAAAGTGAATTGCAGCCATTCAGCCTTACTCACTGAGTCATAGCATACAGGGGTAGGATTCAAAAGTAATGAGCCTCATTTTGTTCTGACGCGAACGTATTCGCCAAGGCCCCACTTGCCAGCAACGGTGGGTGTTGGCTTCACAGTGCAACGGAGCTCATACCGCTCCAAGCTTTCGGAGCTGTAGGATCGGCCTTGACAGGAACCCCTGTGCAGTAGTGCGTTACACGGCGGAATGGAAAGTTCGTTTGAGCAACGGTATGTGATCAAGTTCTTCGGAGTGAAGGGGATCATCCACTACGAGTTTGTCCTGCAAGGACAGACCGTGAATGCTGCTTACTACTTGGAAGTCCTGAAAAGGCTGAAAAGAAGTGTATTGATGCAGGAGGTACCTATTTTGAAGACTAATAATTAGTTGTACCGATTTGCTCAATAAATTTGTCTTTTTGAACAAAGGCTCATTACTTTTGAATCCTACCCTGTAAACACCCTTGGTTTGTTTTTTTGATTTTGATTGAAGACTCTGAATTTTCAGTCTCAAAATTCAAAATATGTTTCCCTTTCCATTAATACGGATTTAGTGGTGATGACTTCATGAGCATTTATTTCATAAAAAATATTACTTTGTAAAATTCACTATCAGCAGAATTAAATAATGTAGTCCATTGTTAAGCTTGATGCAAATTATATTGACTCATAGGGAGACAATAATCTTTTTTAATGAAAATGCCTGGGAGATACATGTACTTAAAAAGCAACCTAACATCAGAACCATAAGCCAATCTTATCTTTCATCAAATTGAGAGCATTAAACGGAAATCAGGAGTCAGAAATAAGAGCAAAAGTTAAAAAACCAGGAAGCCATAAACATAAGCTTCTTTTAACACTAGAATTACCAAAGCATGTGAAATGTTCATTCTCCCTTAAAAGCCTACTTTCCCAATGTCCTTATCAGTGCAGTAACTGCCCGTTGATAACTGCCTTTGTTTTTTGTTTTGTAAATGTGTCTGTTACCGGCTAAAAATCTGCTGCAAAGTTCACAAAACATGTTCATGCTTCCCCATCTGACACTGTTAGTATTATTTAATTCTTTCTTTTGTGACACATTTATAATATGTATATCAAGCTTATGTCACGTTCTAACCATAATTCACAGCAACATGTCATTTGAACAATTACTTTTTAGTCGGTTTTATTCCTGGATAAAAGCACACTTGTCTCATTTCTTTGAATGTGAAGTCCTAATAGCATGTTTGAATGTTTCTGTGTGTTTGTGTGTGTTTCACATTCAAGCAGTCATAATGGATATAATAAATACTTGTGTTTTGAGTAACAGTCTGTATAGGTTTGTTTGTTGCAAAAGACAATTTATGTCTGTATGCCAGTTGACATCACAGAAGTGCTATTGTCAAAAAAAGTAAAATGTTACATTCAAGCAGTTACAGTATATTTGATATAATAAACACGTGCATTTGCTTTGTGTCTTAAAGAACTAACAGTTCTTGTTTCATTGTACATTTACATGGATTGTTGTAGACATGGAACACACATGAATTGTATGCATTTCTAATAATTATATATTATTACTTACATATCTCCTTACAAGTCTTTGCCATATAAAATCTTCAACAGAGACTGTAACTGAAAGGTTTCAAGCTGGTAGTGCTAAACAGAAAATGTAAGCGTCAGGAGGGGCAAATGGCTGGCTGAATGAGGGATGGGTGAGTGTAGGTTCAGAGTTTCCAATTGACACATTTGCAAAACAAAAGCAGTTATCAGTGGGCAATTACTGCGTTGATAAGGCCATACGGGTTTCTTTATGTGTTTTGTGAAAAATAGTATGATCAAGGGAAACAAAAATATGGTGGACATTCTAGTGTCAAGAAGTTTAAATGGAAGGTCAATGTGCAAATTTGAGTAGTCTGGGAATGATCTTTAAACCATCACTCCAATGTTGTCACAAGCAGCACACCTCATCAGGGATTCTGATAGGATTAGCATGACAATGAGTGATGCAAAAGTCCTGAATTGGAAGACTCCATGAAAATACATACATTTTATTATGGGATAATGCTAAAAATGTTAAACATGTCAATTTACACTGTGTGGCAGACGGCTAGGTCCACTACCTGGCCTGGGACTCCTTTATTCTGTAAGGACCGAGGGAAAGAACATGTTCAGGGTATTACCTCCCCAAGAGCAGTAGATGACAGCACCCCTGGGTTGCTACGGTACTGCAGATTCCCACAGGGCTCCATGGGAACTAGAGTTTGGCACATCCCTGTTGGGTTCTAATGAAAAAAGCTTAATTCTTTAGTCCTAAAACAACAAAATTGATATACATTTCAGAAATCCATCCAGGATTTATTACAAAAAATTATAAGGGTGTCTTGGAAAGTGATATTATTTTTCAAAGAGTGGTAAGGTGAATAAAATTATATTGTATTTTTAGAAGCATAACTATGTCACACATATGCTGTGAGATGCCCGAACTTAACATCTTGACTTTTGAGTCATTAACAGTAATGTAATGAATATGTCTAAGTGTTTCTGCCTTAAATTGGGTATTTGGGATTTGTTGGGAAATGCTGATTGCTGCTACCCTTGTGTTGTACTATATGTAGTACTGACGTTTTACCATGAGTTTCACCAGATCAAATTCTGGTCTTTTTATAACAATACAATATTTAATTACTATACTCATTGGTATAAAGAGCAGCATGCTCTTGAAACATTATTATATTACAATGCCTTCTAATTACTAATTCCATGTTTATACAGTTAGGTCCATAAATATTTGGACAGAGACAACTTTTTTCTAATTTTGCTTCTGTACATTACCACAATGAATTTTAAATGAAACAACTCAGATGCAGTTGAAGTGCAGACTTTTAACATTAATTTAGTAGGTTTTACAAAAAGATTGCATAAAAATGTGAGGCAACTAAAGCATTTTTTTAACACAATCCCTTCATTTCAGAGGCTCAAAAGTAATTGGACAATTGACTCAAAGGCTATTTCATGGGCAGGTGTGGGCAAGTTCGTCATTATGTCATTATCAATTAAGCAGATAAAAGGCCTGGAGTTGATTTGAGGTGTGGTGCTTGCATGTGGAAGATTTTGCTGTGAACAGACAACAGGCAGGTGAAAGAAGCCATCCTTAAGCTGCGAAAACAGAAAAAACCCATCCGAGAAATTGCTACAATATTACGAGTGGCAAAATCTACAGTTTGGTATATCCTGAGAAAGAAAGCAAGCACTGGTGAACTCAACAACTCAAAAAGACCTGGGGCATCATGCATAACACTGTGCTTAGAATTTGCACCATAACATGACGTAAGCACAAAAGCCGAAATGTGCTTACGCACAGAAAAATCCAGATGCAGGAGTCTTTGCGTACTCCAACTTCCGCGTTCTTCTGCTCCAAAAATCCCGGTCAGCGTGAAAAGTAATGATCGTGCACATGCGTGCTGTCCCATCCAAACTCCTCCCAGAATTACGCCTCTTTGAATATGCAAATCAATATAAATCGCCCTCAAGCTCAGCCTTCTGTAAAAAGACAATGGGAAAAGCACGGGGGAAAATATAAGAATTTCAACAAATACCAAGTGGAGGCAAAGGAAAAACATACTATTTGTAGATTTAAACAGTGGAATAAACACCAAAAGGAAGACTATCGAGTGACAAAGCGTGTCGGAGAAACTCGAAAGCTCAAGTTCACAAAGTCACACAGTACCAAAATAAAAAAGAAGTCACATATCAAAGTCTCTGTGAAAAGGGGAGTTGTAGCCCGCCGTCTGAGCTTATTAGGATACAGACAAAAAAAAAAATAGGCACACAGTGGGGAAAAAAGCACGAAATGTCAACTTTAATATTGAAATTTCCAATTTAATCACATATTCATTTTGTCATTAAAGTAGAACATCATAAACTTCATCTTAAATTCACTTAATTTACTAGTTTCTCAAATCCCATCGTAACTAAAGTAGCACGTTAAATGCTTTGTCTTGTATTTGATCTTCTATGTGCTCTATGTGTGTGAATCAATACTTGCTTCCATTCTTTCTCTTTCTCCGACAGGACACAAAATCCATTACATTTGTGATATTACAGCTGTCTGAATAATTAAAATACTGAGAAGTATACGTGATATCATTTTCATGATGATTGGAATGAAAGCATGTTATTAAACATGGAAACTCGATATGCAGTGATTGTTCATGTCTCACACAAGATGCTGCTGCGCCATGTGCGACCTTCAATGAAGTAATTTATTGCAGCAGTACTGTCTCTTTCAAACGCACTAACCTCCCATTCCTGTCGTTACTTTTTTTTCCCCAAATACCCAATCGCCACACAATCAGCTCTGTAATAGATGTTAAGCCATCTGTAAGCTTACAACGACAATTCTTCAAAACTTTTAAGGAACATTGAAATATCTTCATAGTATGTGTTTAATTATTCTATCCATCTATCCTTCCAGTGCCGCGCCAGCCTCAGCAAATATACAGCGCAAGGGAGGAACAATACGTGAACTTGCTAGCGCTACGGCATCGTGTCCTCACATGTTTAATTATTAACAATACAGATTATTTAAATGAAGTTAAAGATTTATCTGTATAATATAATCAACATAGTTTGCTGCATTTCATCTTAAAAATGATATCGGCATCATACGTAAATACACGCTTTATAAAGTGGAGCAGGTTGTGTAATATTATAACTGTAGTGCAAGTTTACAGTGGTGTAATTGTACTTATAAGTACAAACAGTTCTACAAGGAGCAATTGATTAAGTGTGTTTATAGTTCTTGGGATGAAACTGTTTTTGAACCACGAGGTCCGTACAGGAAAGGATTTGAAACGTTTTGCCGTGGCTTTGGCAGCATGTGCTTGATGCTGTATCCCGATAATTCTCTTTCCAATTAGCTGCTGCTGTGATTCCCCACTCAGATACAGTGATATAAATACTCTGAGTGGTGCAGTGAGAGTAATATGGAAAAAGATGATCCGCTGTGGCAACCCTTAAAGGGAGCAGCTGAAAGAAGGAAAAGAAGAAGAAGAAGATGGTGCAGTCAGAGTAACAACGCTAAAGCAGTTATGGTATTTGGAATACTATGGCTATTCCCTGGGCCATTATATTGTTACAGGTAATCTACATTCAGATGCATTACACTAAGAAACAATATGCGGTTAGTTTCAGTGTATTTATAAAGCCACATCAGAAATGTGGTTCTAAGAAATAAAGGGTAACCACACAGGAACAGTAGCACTGCTTTGATGCTGGGTGCTGCCAGTCTGCAAAACCGAGTGGAGAACTTGCGTGCGACAGGGTATGAGGTACGTGGAAAAGTGCGTGGCTTTACGCCAAGCGTAGGTTTTATACATCGCGATTTGAACATGGAAACGTTCTTACGCAACATTTCTGTGCATACATACCGTTTATGCATGAGGCCCCTGGATGTCCATGGAAGACAACAGTGGTGGATGATCGCAGAATCATTTCCATGGTGAAGAGAAACCCTTTCACAACAGCCAACCAAGTGAACAACACTCTCCAGGGGGTAGGCGTATCGAAATCCAAGTCTACCATAAAGAGAAGACTGCATGAAAGTAAATACAGATGGTGTACTGCAAGGTGCAAGCCACTCATAAGCCTCAAGAATAGAAAAGCTAGATTGGGCTTTGCTAAAGAACATCTAAAAAAGCCAGCACAGTTCTGAAAAAAACATTCTTTGGACAGATGAAACCAAGATCAACCTCTACCAGAACGATGGCAAGAAAAAAGTATGGAAAAGGCGTGGAACAGCTCATTATCCAAAGCATACCACATCATCTGTAATCCACGGTGGAGGCAGTGTGATGGCTTGGGCGTGCATGGCTGCCAAGTGGCACTGGGACACTAGTGTTTATTGATGATGTGACACAGGACAGAAGCAGCCGAATGAATTCTGAGGTGTTCAGAGACATACTGTCTGTTCAAATCCAGCTAAATGCAGTCAAACTGATTGGGCGGCGTTTCATGATACAGGTGGACAATGACCCAAAACATACAGCCAAAGCAACCCAGGAATTTATTAAAGCAAAGAAGTGGAAAATTCTTGAATGGCCAAGTCAGTCACCTGATCTTAACCCAATTGAGCATGCATTTCACTTGTTGAAGACTAAACTTTGGACAGAAAGGCCCACAAACAAACAGCGACTGAAAGCCGTTGCAGTAAAGGCCTGGAAGAGCATTAAAAAGGAGGAAACCCAGCATCTGGTGATGTCCATGAGTTCAAGACTTCAGACTGTCATTGCCAGCAAAGGGTTTTCAACCTAGTATTAGAAATTAACATTTTATTTTCAGTTATTTAATTTGTCCAATTACTTTTGACCCCCTGAAATAAAGGGATTAGTTCCCTCACATTTTTATGCAATCTTTTTGTTCAACCCACTGAATTAAAGCTAAAAGTCTGCACTTCAACTGCATCTGAGTTGTTTCATTTAAAATTCATTGTGGTAATGTACAGAACCAAAATTAGAAAAAAGTTGTCTCTGTCCAAATATTTATGGACCTAATTGTAGGTAATGCTAGAAATTTTCCACAGGAAAATTATCCATAAAAATGGCAAAAGTGAGACTTTACAATAACATAATATTGCATAATACAACAGCTTATAATATTACAAAATATATGCTTTTCCTCTGCTATTACTGGTTGTATTACCTGCAGAAGGCATATAAGAAATTTATAAGTAAGTAACAAACTAAGCAAAATTTAAAAGAAGGAAAGGAGAAAACATGTCATAATGCAATCATAGCCAGTTCTAAGCTAACCAACGTGAAGCCGAAGAGTTGTTGATCCAAGACATGGAGAGACACAGACAGTTAAAATAGGACAACATTATACAATATAAACATCCAGATTGCAGGGTAGACAAGACCAGGAGTTTTCCAGAGAGTGGCTAAAAGCAGCTTACTTTAACTT
Source organism: Polypterus senegalus (assembly GCF_016835505.1). NCBI lineage: Eukaryota > Metazoa > Chordata > Cladistia > Polypteriformes > Polypteridae > Polypterus > Polypterus senegalus. Next base: position 173,530,342 of record NC_053154.1, read on the forward strand.
TCATTAAAAGACTCTACTGGAAGTGTAAAACCAATGAAAGAGAAGAAAGGAGTGTTATGTTATGTAATTTGAGGCTGATGACGGCAGCTATTCAATGATAGACACTGAGATCAGAAGTTATGTTAACTGCACAGAAGTCTTTTTACTAAGAACTTTTTCTGTAACCACTTGTCCAAGATATCTCTTAACCCCACTGTGGCGCCCCCTGCTGCCTGGGAATACTACCAATCATTATTACATTTATTTCTATACATAACAAGGAGGAGGAGATCTAAAAGTACCTAAGAAATGGGGTAGGAAAGAATTTTGGAGAGGAATGTGGCCACATAGCACCTATCAAATGCAGCCAGGAGACATGCAAAGAAGGTCCCATGGACATTAAGGAGGCAAAGATGATATAGTGGGTTTAATTCTAATCTCATTTCTATGGGGCCACAAAGGCCAAGGAGTGAGACATTGTCAGAAGTGCAGGAAGCATAGGGGAGTGTTTGTTTGTGTGTGTGTGTGTGTGTGCAATAAAGGAGAAGAGAAATAGTGAGACTGCGGTGGGCTGGCACCATACCCGGGGTTTGTTTCCTGCCTTGTTCCCTGTGTTGGCTGGGATTGGCTCCAGCAGACCCCTGTGACCCTGTAGTTAGGATATAGCAGGTTGGATAATGGAAGGATGGATGGAGAAATAGTGAGAGAGAGAGAGAAAGAGAAATGATCAAGTACTTTAAATCTTTTTAAAGACCTGCTTCTCTGATTAAATCTATTAGCCTGGGTATGTGGCTACTGACAATTCTGGAATAATTCTGGCTTTGATGGGTTCACAACGTTAAGGAAAGTAAGTACACATGGTGTTGCCCCTGATCTCATGTAAGCAATGTGAAACAGAGCTGGCAACATGAATGTACAGGCAGGAGATACAGCAGAATAAAGATCATTTAAGTCATAGAGAGGGCCAATGGAATATCGCAGTGGTAGAAATAGTGTCGGAGCACAGCCAAAAAAGAAAACAGTCTCCAGTAAAACTTATGTCAGGGAGTAAAGGAGAGACAGTGAATTCCGTAATGCATTTAATAAAATGTCAACCAGAAATGCCATAAATAAATCATACAAAATAAGGATCTACATATTGTATATAGTACCACCACAAAAGCACGTTATTAAAAGATATCTCAACATCAAGATCAAATACTCAACACTGAAAACAGAAGGGCAAAGGAATATTCATAAACTTCCAATTTTTATTTTAATGGGCAAAGAGGTAAATTGTAATGATGAATACTACACCAAAATAGCAAGATGAACAAGTGGATGCATGAAAAGTCAGTTAATGGGTCACTTAAAGGTGCTCTAGCTTTCAAACCTTATGGGAGAACCGCAAAGTTCAGGCTGCATATGCAACCATCTGTGCAATAGTTTGCCAAGAACATTGAAAGATCAAAGGGCCCATCCAAGTCAACCAGAAACATGGTAGTGGGGACAGGCAAAGAGAAAATATCATTTACTGCAAAAAGAAATATTTTTCTAGACAAGAAATTAGATTGAACATATCATGGAATTCAGAAAAACTCAACTGTAAAGAATAAGTTGATGAACAGGTTGAGTTTGCCATAAACATTTTAACAAAACGTTAAATAATTGTTGAAGTGAGTTTACTGCTTAGTTAATTTTTGCACAACAATGTCATCAGGGGGTGATGGGGGAAGTGCCCGCCTTGCCCTGAATGCAGAGATATAACTTGTTTGGCAATATTATTTGTAAGTCATATCCCACCATGATAAATCACCAATACATCATAGAACATTTGCACATCTCTCATTCTCACAGGGTTAGTTCACATCTGACAATTATACTAGGAATCTTTGGGGCATGAGAGGACACACACATGCAAATGAGGTTCATGTGCCAAGTCCACACAAAATGTGACCTTGGAAGGAAAAGTTTCCTACACCCTTAATGTAGTAGCACTCACCACTGTGCTAAGTCTTCTGAAAGAACACTAACCTTAATAAAGTAACACACTAAAAGTCACAGTATGCGAAACCTTCTCTACATGTATAGCTCTCTGTGTGTGTTTTTTTTCAAAGAGGCATGTATTCAAGGTGACACAGAAAGTATCTTTAAGCCTGAAGGTGCAATGAAACTACCCATAATTTATTTTCCTAATAGCCCTCAAACCTAGGTAGTAACAAACTTTTATCAGTTTCATACTACTCTACAAACGAGCAAAGGAGGTTCACTGGGCCACTACAACACTACACGAGCCCTAAAACAGGAGAATTTGTTTCTGATACCTTTCTATTAATAAACAAACTAAGATTTGATGTGTGGATGGTGCTACTGTCTCACAGCTCTAGGTGAATGGTTTGGAATATCAGTTTAGTCATTACCTATGTAAAGTCTGCATGTAATTCCAATGTTTTTGTAACTCTTTTCCTATTGGCATTATAATTTTCCTTCCACATCACAAAGATGTTTGTGTTAGACTAATTAGTGACTCAGAGTTTGATGTAGCATGATTGAGTGTTTGCATGTGCTTGTGTATGTCCTGTTTTAACCTAAGGTTAATTCCTGTCTCTTGGGTCATGCTGCTGGGATGGCACTCCACTCTCCCCATGACCCTGAGCCTAATAAACATGTTAGGACAGGGGTGTCAAACCCAGATCTAGGAGGGCAATAGTGTCTGCAGAGTTTTATTCCAGGCAATTTCTTAATTAGTAGCCATTACTGCTGCTAGTTTAATATACCGTACTTCTTAATTATTATCAACTACCTTAATTGTCTTTTGTTCTGCTTTCTCAGCGGTCTCAAACAGTCCTGAAGCATCTCCTATTTAGCTGTTTAAGAAAACTTGTTATTTAATCTTGTGGCTTGATAATATTCTTATTCTATCTTATTCTACCACACCAGTCATTTCCAAAATTGACTTTCTTTTTCCTGAGGTCGACAAATGCTTTGTGGTCCATAACAGATCAATATTTCTCAGACCTTTACTTTTTTCTTTTCAAATATTAGGGGACTCTGCCCCCTGCTCGCTTTGCTCGCCAACCCCCAGAATTGGTTATCTGGATATACAATTTAAAGAGATTGTTATTCTGATTTCATTCATTTTTTATTTCTTGATATTTGCCAGTAATAAAGCTGTAGTGAAAAAGTTATTCCCCCCCCCCACCACGCCCCAGGGCTGCTAGTGCCATGCTGCATGATCTGTATGTTGCACTGCGCATTGATCATTTAAAAGCCTGTACAGCAGCTGCTGCTGCTTGTGATGTGCTGTGTGATCTGTATGTTGCGCTGCGCAACGATTGTTTAATAGCCGGTACAGCAGCTGTCCTTTTATCTCACTTCTTTGTCTCGTGGGACGTTAAAGTGTCTCCAAGAATTTGTTTGTAAGTAGGGCGTGTCGTGCAAGCAGTCTCACAGGACTTCAAAGTGTCTTCCGAGAAGATCATGTCTCGTCTCCCTCCCAAGATTTTTTTTATAACAGAAAGATTTTATTAAGACAGGTATTGCATGAAAGACGGGAAGGTAGCCTGGTCATCTGTTGGTTCACTTTGCATCTCATTATTCTTAGGTTACTAGTTAAAAAGGTGAAGCCATTAAAATGCAAACCAATTAAAATCAAGACAACAAAGTGCTTTCATTAGCAGCAGTGATTTGTAATAGTGGAGTAAGTGGCTGGAATGAAAACCAGCAGCTGCTATTTTTTATTTGTCTCTTCTGTTTTTTACCTTTTCTTCCACAGACTAATGTCTCAAATGCATCTTCAAGATTTGAGCAAAAATCTTGTGGGAAGATATATATTTGCTGGGAAATATGAATAATAGAACTAAGAACACCTTATTCCTGCTATTTAATAGCCTTTCTTTCAGACCTAAACAATGTTTACTTTAGTGTCTATGGGCATGAAGTTTTCTTGTGGAAAAGCTTTTTACCCAGGAAAATAATGAATCCCAGTGATCTGTGTGAGCAAGCAAATGACAGTAAATGTCTGGGAAAGAGCCATCCAGTCAGCTTATGGGGTAAGCAGAAGCACACATCATTGGTATATCAGTGATGCTGTATTTGTTTACTGTTTTATGTTCTGTTCTGTAACTCTAGGCCATTATTTTTGTGTCTTGCTTTCATAAAATGAGTAAATCTGAATAAATCATGACATGTTAAACATCATTATTGGAGTGTAAATGAATTTCAATTATTCAGTGAATATTTATTTTATTTCTTCACAAAAACATGCAGAAAACTGCATTTTTAATTAGCTTTGGTGAAGATAAGATGGCTTGGTGTTCACCTTTAAAACTGTAAGTTAAGATTTTTTAAATGCATTTAAAATTTAAATTTACAAAGTAGCAATAGAAATATTCCATTCAAGAAACATTTCCTTTCTATTAAAACAAAAAACAAAATGGAGGACACTACATGTAAGCTAGCTGCATTTACATGCTATAAGAAATATTAGAGTTACCACTTGTGACCTCTCATCTTCCCACTTGTTCAAAACTTTAGAACAAAACATGAGATTTCAGGCTATATGTTACTTGTTCCACACAAAAAGTGATTACACTGAGTATGGATTAAATTACACTAGTGTAAATATATTTTCAGCACAAAGAAATTACATTTCTGGCTGAGCTGATGAGTGTTTTTCCTTTATTATAATTGTCACTCACAACTCAGCTAATTAAGGCAGCATTGTTTTCTCTGAATTGTCCCACTGGGTGATACCACTTCAATGGTTCAGTGGTAAACTTTCCCACTGGGAAGCTCATATTTCCCTTCTTTTCCAGAGTACTGGAACACTACATTATTTTGCTTTCCTTGCTTTGGTTCTCTCCCATCTCCTCCTCCTGTTTGGGTTACATAAGAAAGCATCAAAATGACAAACAGGGCCTCTGAGGTAGTCTTACTCCCACTATTGTATGGGGTGTCATATTTAGGATTTGTCGTATTAGAGGATGCATATTTTCAATATGTGTATCTTACTATATAAACAAAATGTATTATTATTGTTATTATTATTATATAAACAAACTCTTTTTGTTTACATGTGCTTCATAAAAACTCCACTCCCTGAAAAATGTTTGTGTGACCACATTAAACCATGCTGAACGGAGGCATGCAGCTGGCAGTGTAAATTTGCTCTAATGATTAAAGAGGTTGTCATTGCTTCAAAGGAAAACTTTGATGCTTTTCTTGGTAAAGTTATTATTTCACTACCATTGCATAACTTAATTTTTCATGGGAATTTACCTTCTTAAATAAGGCATATACTGTATATTGTGTATATTTTAAAAATATACAGTGCCTGTTCTTGTGGTTTTTAAATAGAGCATCAGTGAAATGATAAAAAAAAGTCCTAAAACGTAATGAATATGCCCACTTTAAATTGGGAAAGTTTTCAAATTTTAATAACATACCTTTCTGAAGTATGCTCATAAAATCAAAAGGAATACATTTTGTTATTGATTCATGGCACTATTTTTTCTGAGTTAGAGACATATCCCTGTTCAACTGCCTCTCAGTGTGAGTGTCATGAGAGAAGTCTTCATTTTAATAATTGATTAAAGTTTTAGAAAACCAGACATCTGTCTAAAGTTGCTTGTCATAGTGAAAAGTAGGGCTATATAATATTAACACTGCCAATGTTGTTCACTGAAAAAATAAGTCACTGTTACGTGTGGAGGCATACTAACACTGCTGCTTCACAGATCTGCCATCCTGGGTTTGAATCTCAGGCATGGTCATTTTTTTATGTAGAGTTTCTCCCCAGGTAAACATCAGGTTTTCTCCCAAATCACCAAAACTATACAGGTTTGGTGAATTGCCAATTGCAAGTTAGAGTGTTTATACTAGTGGATATAAAATAATACTCATTTATCTAAATCCTGGAAAAAAAAAATTTCTACCTAAGCCTTGGCTCAATGAGCTCAAAGCCAAGCAGAGACTGTATCTATCAAACACATGTTAAGGTAGCACTCATAAATGCATACAGAAAGCCCAAAATACAAAACTTGAATTTATTGTTTCAAGCAATAGAAAGGTCAAAAGATAACTAAATAAAAAATGAACACATGCATACAAATTCAAAAGTAACTCTGCAATAGCTTAGTTTATCATAGCATGCAACTTTTAAAATAACAGTATTGATGCACTTAATATTTAGCTAGGAAAACACTTCACCAAAGATAAAGTAACACTACACAAGACGCATATCCAAGGCAAGTGTTGAACCACTGAATGTATTGGTAGAAGAGTTGAACTTGATGAATCTAGAAAGGAACTCATTGGAGCAGTCATGATCTAAATTTAAGTTCATTACTGTCCTGGAAGACTGTCAAGTTTTACATTTTTGGCTCACAGTGTTTTTGTTTATTATGTAAAACTGATGTATTAAAATTTTATACACATACATCAAAGTATGTTTTTTAAGAAATTGCTTTGGGGACAAGCATGTCTGAATAGATGCCAAACAGTTCTTGAATTACTACCAACAGAAAGAGCAATTGTAACGCTAAAGAAACAAAGGTTGCCATGGAGAAAGACAGGCAATGATTTGAAGAACCTATCCAGATTCTCACAAAAAGTGACATTCTTTTCTTTAAAACTGATGTATTTAGTAAGTTTAATTTTTTTTAACCTTTGCACTGATGCCTGATAGACCTCACTATAAAACACAAGAACAGGAACAGTATTTTCTATAATTTATGAAAAATGCTTCACTTTAGAACATAATTTTCCATGCCATATTAATGTATATCATGACTTTAAAAGAAAAAAAAACTGAGCTCTCTCATACTCATAACACATAACCAGGGTAACTAATCTTGGTGTCATATGTTGTAAATTGTGATATTATATCAAATCCTGATTATTCTATTCAACTGTCATTCTATCTTGCTAGCAATTTTAAACAAATTAATTTTGCATCCTTTCACATTTAATATTATTGTTTTTTAAACTATATTCACCATGTAATCATAGAATAACATTCTTAAGCCTGTTTAATTCAGATCAAGTTTGCAGGGACTGGATGCTATTTTAGCAACACTGGGTGCAAGTCCAGAGTATCCCTGGATGAAACATCAGTGAATCGCAGGGCCCACTTACACACACAATCACACATTCACATAGATCCAATTTATAGTAGCCATTTAACCTAACTTCCTTGTCTTTGGGGACTTTGGAAGGAAACAGGAAAAAGATAAACCAACACAGAACATGAAAACACAGACACACATACAACTGTGCATAGGATTCATACCAAAGTCATTGAACCTATGAGATAGTACTCACCATGCCACTATGTGATATGTGTAATCAACGATTTAAAAATGAAGCAATAAATTATTTTACAAAAACACCTCTTCACAATGCTGGCCTGGATTAATAATGGTCAGGGATGAGTGGATAGGTAATAGTGCCAATTTATTTTAATCTCATCACATTATCAATCAATCAATCAACATTTATTTATATAGCACATTTTCATACAAAAAAATGTAGCTCAAAGTGCTTTACAAAAAGAATAGAAAAATAGAAGACACAATAACTATAATATAATATTATAATATTATAATTATAACATTACATACACTTTTAGGATTTAAACCAAAGAGGAAGAGGCTCAAATATCATTTTAACTCCTCTGCTCCAGTTCTTTGATGTTATAACTTTTTAAGTTATTTCTTCACAGTCCTATTATTTATTAGTTTGCCATGTGAATCTGCATTCTAAAGCAAAGTGTATTTTTTAAATTTCAAAAAATAACTAGACCGCTCTTGAATTTCATAGCAGAGCCAATGGAGCTGACACAAAGAACAAAGTTCTTACACAAAGAACTCTCCCTGAAACTGGGATTGCAGACTCAATATGTAATATGTTGTAGTCCCTTGGGACTGTCTTACTTCATCAGATGTAATTTTATAACTACAGGTGAAGACCAAAATGAGGAATATAAAATGATTTGAACCTTTTAAAGCATACACTTCTTTTAAGTTGAAGCTGCTAACATGAATCAGCAGCCCCATACTTAGACCCTCCTTTTGCCTGTCGCGTTCTGCTGTTATGCAACATTATTTGTTTGACAGGTACATAATATCAGAGGCATGGCAAGTAAAAGAGGTATCCTACCTAGATGTCTTGGCACTAACATGTTGTCAAAAAGAAGTGCATTCAGTAAAATCCCCTGGCACTGGCTTCTTTGCTGGAAATGTCAATCCACAACATCTCAGCACAGCACAGTAAAGCTAGCACTGTGAGCCAAGGTTGAGGTTTAGCCCTAGATGAACAGGCAGGACAGACAGCTTTCTGAAATGTTTACAATATATATTTATCTTTTATATGTAATGTAAAAGGCAAATCAAAAATGAAAATAAAAAAGAAATTAAAACACAATACATACAAGCTAAAGACATACAAATAACAGGTAAGGATATCAAAAGCACTAAACAAAGTTAGAATCAAAAAACAATTAGAAGCTTTTGCAAGGGAAAATGGGCACAGTGTTAGAGCAAAGACCTCCAGTTAGATAGCTTACCATCCTATCATCTAACTGATGCCCGATTCATGCTGAATAGGAACAGACACTGACAGGAGTAGGCAAGGGCAAAAGGTAAGCAACCAAATATGCTAAAGGATGGAGCCCAAGCCCGTTCCTGCATAAATGCATAAATCTGAATCACAGTTTTTAAGCTATAGTTCACTTTTTTAGGTACTGTGTTCCGAAACAGCAGTCAATGATGATGCACTCCTGCCATGCAGGAAGCTACTGTAAAGATAGATTAGTGTTAGCCTAATTTTTTGAGGCAGTTAGGAGATGAAAAAACGTGTATGGAAATCTAAATTTTTGATCTGTATACATAACATTGATTATTCAGCTACATATGCCTTCATTCTTTCTATTTGTCTGTCTCCTAGTTATGGATTCAACTGTATAACAATTCCACTGTTTAACCTTGTAGAGCAGCACTTTTGCTGTGAGTACAAAAGAACTTGTCTCCAAAAAGAGTCAGCATTACACAAGATCAGAGGTTTATATAAAAACAGAGCCAAATACCACAGATTTTTAAATGAAATATCAGTTTATTGTCTTGCAGACACAGAGTTGGTTTTAAGTTTTTGATTTATCAAACATCATTTCCATTTAAACTACTTTTTCATAATAAGTTCCACTTGTTTAATGAAGAGGAAGTGTTTGTTGTTTTAAAAATGGTGTGTTTATTTTATCACTGTGTATGTTAATACAATTCTGTTAAAGAGAATTATGACGGTTTCATTTTTCCCCTGTGAGAGGGAGGGGGGATATCCTGTATTTAAATCTGTAGCTCTTATGCCCTGCTTCTTCCTCTTTAATGGGCTCCAGGCCAAAATGTCTTTTACATTATGGAATCTAAAAATTTATTACAATTACTACAGTTGTCATGGTGCCAGTCCTTTGCTCAGAAGTCAATGAGCATCCTAAAGCTAGTCAGAGAAGAAAGATTAGTGTGCCTCCCATGAGCCATAAAATAAAGACTCATGATTGGTAGAATTATGCAGAGGGCATAGCATGAGGACAGAATTTCTCCATATGCCACATGGATGTGCCAAAGTCACCAGGAGAATAGCCTGGGCTGTTGTGAGCATTTAATTAATTTTTATTTTTTGTGGGGACATCAGGTCACTCCTGTTTGAAATTTAAGGGTGCAGTAATAAAAAGGATAAACCTGTGATAGTCAGTAAGATAAACATAGGGAATACCTAAATAATTCAATGCAAGATACAAAAAATGTAACTGCTCTGCATTAATATTTCTTAACAAGAGTTTCTTAAATAAGAAATTGTGGGTTGCTGTTGCGTGGTTGCATAGGGTCATGAGTCACTGCTTTGCATTTAATGGGAATGGGTTGTGTATGTCTCATGAAGTGTGTTGTGGTGGGTCAACATAGGATGCTCCGCTGTGACTATTAGCGGCTATTCTTCAAGCATGAGGTTATGTATTTACAGATCATCATGGAATGGTTATCAATGACACTAAGAAGGGCAAGATTGGGTCACAAAAAAAAAACGTAAGAATTCCTGGTCTAAGCAGTTGACTTTTTCCTAGTTGTGATATTTAAACCAAATAATGCCTCCTATTCACAGTTCTTTGGTCAGTCAGCATTTTGGCCACATTCCCTTACTACATTTAAATTCCAGTGAAATCTAGTTTAGTACACTTTAAAATTTCATTTTTTTTTTTGGTTACTTGACAGACCCTCTGTTATACAAGGGTGTAAAGTAAACCCAATGTCTCCTCCTCAAACCACCACCTTATCGTGGTGGAGGGGTTTGCGTGTCCCAATGATCCTAGGAGCTCTGTTGTCCTCTGGTAGGGTCACCCAAGGCAAGCTGGTCCTAGCTGAGGGATGAGACAAAGAGCAGTTGAGTAAACCTCCTATGAAGAAAAAAAACATTGGACAACGTTTTCCCGCGCCCAGACGCGGGTCACCTCTGGAGCCCGGCCTGGAGGTGGGGCTCGATGGCGAGTGCCTGGTGGCCAGGCCTGCAACCATGGTGCTCGGCGGGGCACAGCCCGTAGAGGCAACGTGGGTCCCCCATCCCATGGGCTCACCACCTGTAGGAGGGGCCAAGGAGGTCGGGTGCAGTGTGAGCTGGGTGGTGGCCAAAGGTGGGGACCTTGGCGGTCCGATCCTCAGCTACAGAAGCTGGCTCTTGGGACGTGGAATGTCACCTCTCTGAAGGGGAAGGAGCCTGAGCTAGTGCGCGAGGTTGAGAGGTTCCAGCTTGATATAGTTGGGCTCACCTCAACGCACAGCTTGGACTCTGAAACCAATCTCCTTGAGAGGGGCTGGACTCTCTACCACTCTGGAGTTTCCTCCGGTGAGAGGCACCGAGCGGGTGTGGGCATACTTATTGCCCCCCGACTTGGAGCCTGTTCATTGGGGTTTACCCCGGTGGACAAGAGGGTAGACTCCCTCCGCCTTCGGGTGGGGGGGACAGGTCCTAACTGTTGTTTGTGTGTATGCGCCAAACAGCAGTTTGGAGTACCCACCCTTTTTGGAGTCACTGGAGGGGGTGCTAGAGGAAATACCTTCTGGGGACTCCCTAATGCTCGTCACGGATTGTCCATAACGAACACCATGTTCAAGCATAGGGGTGTTCAAATGTGCACTTGGCACCAGGACACCCTAGGCCTCATATCGATGATCAACTTTGTGGTCGTGTCGTCGGACTTGCGGCCATATGTCTTGGACACTCGGGTGAAGAGAGGGGCGGAGCTGTCAACTGATCACCACCTGGTGGTGAGTAGGCTTCAAAGGTGGGGGAGGATGCTGGTCAGGCCTGATAGGCCCAAACGTGTTGTGAGGATCTGCTGGGAATGTCTGGCAGAGTTCCCTGTCAGAAGCAGCATCAACTCCCACCTCCGGCAAAACTTTGACCACGTCCCGAGGGAGGTGGGGGACATTGAGTCCGAATGGGCCATGTTGCATGCCTCTATTGTTGAGGCGGCTGACCGGAGCTGTGGCCGTAAGGTGGTCGGTGCCTGTCGTGGCGGCAATCCCCGAACCCTTTGGTGGACACAGGCAGTGAGGGATGCTGTCAAGCTGAAGAAGGAGTCCTACAGGGCCCGTTTGTCCTGTGGAACTCTGGGGGCAGCTAATAGGTACCGGCAGGCCAAACGGAATGTGGCTTCGGTGGTTGCTGAGGCAAAAACTCGGGTGTGGGAGGAGTTTCGGAAGGCCACGGAGAACGACTTTTGGACGGCTTTGAGGAGATTCTGGTCCACCGTCCGGAGTTTTAACTCCTTGGTGACAGGGCCCCGAGGTTGAATGAGATACACCCGGAGTTCCTCAAGGCTCTGGATGTTGTAGGACTGTCTTGGTTGACACGTCTCTGCAACATCGCGTGGACATTGGGGACAGTGCCTCTGGATTGGCAGACTGGGGTGGTGGCCCCCCTCTTTAAGAGGCAAAAACTATAGAGGGATCACACTTCTCAGCCTCCCTGGAAAAGTCTATTCGGGGGTTCTGGAGAGGAGGGTCCTTTGGATAGTCAAACCTCAGATTCAGAAGGAACAGTGTGGTTTTCGTCCTGGTCGCGGAACAGTGGACCAGCTCTACACCCTTAGCAGGGTCCTGGAGGGTGCATGGGAGTTTGCCCAGCCAGTCTACATGTGTTTTGTGGATTTGGAAAAGGCAGTCAACCATTTCCCTCAGGGAATCCTGTGGGGGCTGCTCCGGGAGTATGGGGTACCAGACCCCCTGATAAGGGCTGTTCGGTCCCTGTAAAACTGGTGTCAGAGCTTGGTCCGCATTGCCAGCAGTAAGTCAAACCCGTTTCCAGAGAGAGTTGGACTCCGCCAGGGCTGCCCTTTGTCACCGATTCTGTTCATAACTTTTATGGACAGAATTTTTAGGCACAGCCAGGGTGTTGAGGGGGTCCAGTCTGGTGGACTCAGGAATGGGTCACTGCTTTTTGCAGATGATGTTGTCCTGTTTGCTTCATTAGGCTGTGATCTTCAGCTCTCTCTGAATCGGTTCGCAGATGAGTGCGAAGCGGCTGGGTTGGGAATCAGCACCTCCAAATCCGAGACCATGGTCCTCAGCCGGAAAAGGGAGGAGTGCCCTCTCAAGGTTGGGAGCAAGATCCTGCCCCAACTGGAGAAGTTCAAGTATCTCGGGGTCTTGTTCACGAGTGAGGGAAGAATGGACCGTGAGATCGACAGGCAGATCGGAGCGGCGTCCGCAGTGATGCGGGCTCTGCATCGGCCAGTCGTGGTGAAAAAGGAGCTGTACCATAAGGCAAAGCTCTCAATTTAGCGGTCGATGTATGTTCCTACCCTCACCTACGGTCATGAGCTATAGGTAGTGACCGAAAGAAAGAGATCGTGAATACAAGCGGCTGAAATGAGTTTCCTCTGCAGAATGTCTGGGCTTTCCCTTAAAGATGAAGCTCAGTCATCCTGGAGAGGCTCAGAGTAGAGCCGCTGTTCCTCCGCATAATGAGGAGTCAGATGAGGTGGGTCGGGCATCTGATCAGGATGCCTCCTGGACGCCTCCCAGGCGAGGTGTTCCGGGCACGTCCAACTGGGATGAGGCCACGGGGAAGACCCAGGACATGCTGGAGGGACTATGTCTCCTGGATGGCCTGGGAACGCCTTGGAATTCCCCCAGAAGAGCTATAAGTGGCCGGGGAGAGTGAAGTCTGAGTATCTGCTCAAGCTGCTGCCCCCACGACCTAACCTCAGATAAGCAGAAGAGGATGGATGGATGGATGGAACTCTTCTACTTTAAGCAACCATCTGTCTCCTCAAAACTGCTGCACACCCCTATGTTAAAAGTTCAACATGGAGATGAGTAAAAGCCATTATTGCACACCAAAATGTGGTGTTGCATGCTTATTTCATTAATGCCAAATAAATAAAAACAGGTGAAAAAGTGCCATACCAGTATTCTAATTTAGACTCTTAGAGGTGAGATGGTAATGCAATCTATATATTGTGGAGGATGGTCGGCCATTTATCCCGGCCAATACCCCCAAGCCGCCAGGTGGAGCCCTCCTTGCAGCATGGAGGTCCCCAGAAGACCAGCAGGGCATCATGGACAATGGAGTTTTTATGCACAGCCCTGCTGGATGCCATGGGGGCCACTAGGGGACGCTGTAGGGAGGAGTAATGGATATTTTCCCTATGCCCCGGAAGCACACGTGGACAAGAGGAATGATGTGCTTCCAGGGTGAAGAAAAGAACTTGTACCTGACCCGGAAGTGATTGAGAGTCACATGGACTGGGGATTAGGAAGGAACACTTCCGGGTCAGGAGATATAAAAGGACTGTGGGAGCTCCCAGACGGTGAGCAGAGCTAGGTGGAAGGGTGGCAACGCGTCTGGGAGTTGGAGGATTGGTTTATTGTTAATTATTGTGATTTATATCAGTATTGTGGTGGAGAGTGTGCTTTGTGCACTGTGGAAGTTTAATAAAATCATTATTGGGACTTTTACCTGGTGTCTGGAGTCGTGGACAGGGGTTCAGGGAGCGAGAGCACCCCCTATCTACCACAATATTCAATTTAGATTAATTAAACTTAAGAATGATCTGAGAATCCTATGACTTTGTGGGAACTGCAGAAATTCCACAACAGTTGGAGTGATTTAAATACACAGAGAAAATAGTGCTGGAACGAAATAAAAATAAAAATCCTTGTTTTCAGACTGAATCAGTGACTCTTTGATTTTTACACTTAGACACTTGGAAACTTGCAATAACAGAGAGAAAGCTTGCTTTGTCTAATTCAGGTTCATAATGGCTGGAGCCTTTCATGGCTACAAACAGAAAACATTTCCAGATAGGGCATCAGTCCCAAACATGCTGTAAGATAAAGACAGTATAAGTAGTGTTTTGGGGCACATTGTATAATTAAACAATCGAAAAAATTAAAACAAGCACGTGGTAAAATGCAAAAATGACTTGTTACGACTAGAGAATTAGACAGACTGTCTGGTTTACGAGAAATTCTGGGCGGAAGAGGTTGGCCTAGGTGGTGTATCCCAAAAGAGACATCATAGATGGAATTGTGTCAATCTTCCTTTCTGCACAAGGCTGAGAAGAGAGATCATTATTAGACAATGTCACCTTGTGCCTCATTTGCACACGTGTAACAATCCACACACCCATATTTACTCACATAGTGGACAATTTAAAGCCATAAATCCACCTACCTCATACGTCTTTTGGAATGTAAGAGAAAACCTGCACAGACATGGGAAAAACCAAAAAGGCTGAAACTGTCACCAGATGCAACATTCAGTAATCTAAATATACTTTGTACAGTATATTTTGCACTAAGTGAAAAACTGCCCGTTTCGATTTTGATTTTATTTTGTCTTCACAGTCATTCAGAATTACTAAATAAAATCACTACTAAGTCAGGCAGCATCAAAGGATAGAAGCTCTCCTACCCTCAACATTTATAATGGGTGGCATTTTAGCAAAATAGATTTGAATGTGCTCAGAGCCCATGGGCAGGATATAACCTGCTGTTAAACAGAGTAATTTGTCTCAAATGGGCTAAATAATTACCTTCACAAAAATGCAATAATTAAGGATACATCCATATAAAATAAAATATCCCATTTTCTTAACAGTAAGTTTTTGACATTACTTCATAAACATCTAATTTTTAAAAATGAATAGTGTCCTTTAAATATATATTTAACATATTTAAACATAAACCATAGCAAAAGTGAGGTTTCTCAGCAGTTTATGTCATAAGTCCCAAAAAATTATTTTTTAATGTAGCAAAATAGGCAAATTGCTTGGCAACAGATATTCAGAGGGGGAAACAAAAGTAAATAAATGAAAATGGTATCTGTATCTGAGTGGGTTGGCTCACACAACATGCATCTTTAAAGTTCACCAAATTCTTCCTACTCTATTATTCCTCAATCTGGTTTGTTGCTTTTTCTCTGCCTGTGAATGTTTACCTCAGTTAAACTTCTGACATTAATCTTATCATTCTGTTGTATGTGGCTTATTTTAAATCACTCATGTGAGGAGTTATGTCATTACCATGTGATTCAGGATAGGAGGTTGAACAAAGTGCTTTATGCTGTCAGTTTAGGCCCTTCTTATGTATGGCTTCCCTTACTGCCTTTTTCATACCTAGTTGTTTTCAGGTATTCGATATTTAAATGTACAGTGTGGTGGGCTGCTGGCGGCTGTGCCCAGCCGGGACACCGAGAAGGACCGGAAGAGGGACTATGCCTCCCTTGGACCACGAGAGGGCAGCCGCCCTGGTTTGTGTGGGGGCCACGGGAATTGAGCATGGAAGCTCAACCCTATAGGGGCCCGTGGCCACCACCAGGGGGTGCCCTGAAGACTCTGAAGCCCTAGACGTCAGCACTTCCGCCACACCCAGAGGTGCTGTCGGAAGTATTGCCAGGGACACCTGGAGTGCTTCCAGGTGCTCATCCGGGTGTGGCAGTAGAGCTGCACTCAAAGGCTCAGTAGCAGCTTCAGCACCCTTGGTGGCACCCATGGAATCAAATAGGGCTGTAACACATTCCAAGTCCCATGGAGCCCTGTAGAAGTCCGAGCACTGCTGCAATCCAGGGAGCTGCTACCTAGCACTCTGGGGGAGGTAATGCTCTGGATATGCTCCCTCCCCTGGTCCTTCCAGTGTGGGGGCGTCCTGGCTGGGCAAAGTCCCCAGCTGTCCGCTACAAGGTGTAATATGTTTGTCACATCAATACACTTTATGATAATGGCTTGGTGATATGATTTATGTATCAACATGAGTTGTCATGTAGCTGGTTTGTCTTCACTTTCCTATTGATCAAGGAATGTCATCTTTTCCTACTTTCTCCAAAATATTGTGCATGGATGGGTCAGAGTTGCTGTAAATATACTTGTGTTCTCCTGTCAAGTTTTCTTTTATAAATCCTAATGTTTGAATGGAAAGCTGTGCACACACATTTTAAGCCTCCTATTGTGTGTATGTAAGTTTTAAAAATATGACCCATGTTCTCCAAGACAGTTTCCCTGTTGCCTGGAAAGCAGCACACACTGTTATGTTCACTTCTGGGAAAACAGGCTCACTAGCAGCCATTAAGCTCCTAGGTGTCACTTTCATTTTAGTTACAATTCCAGGAATCCCTGCACACAGCTTGATCACCTGGCCCCTGTCATCCTGGTGGGCACTGCATTGTTCTACGCAAGGCCATCTGTCTTTCACTCTTGTGTTGTTGCCTACAGAGCCCCTAATTGCCCCTGCAGTCTCACACTGGTATATGAGAAGGAACCTTCCTGCTGCCAATGTGCTTTGCTCCTTTCCTTTCTGTCCTGGAAGATGCATTTAAGGCTTAGTTCTGCCCAGTATCATCCTGGTGGTTTCCCTTACCCTGAGCAACCTGTTGCCAACAATTTTTTTCTCATTTGTTTCTTCCTACTTAAACAAGGAAATTTCCTGGAATAAACTCTAAAGCCATATAACTAAAAATTATGTAAAAATAATAATAAGGAATGCCCCAAGTCTGGTCTAGACCAGAGCTCCCCTTTGAATTCCTCTATAGGTGCACATTCTCCCAGAGGGCTTCAAAAGGCATAGTTTTAGTAAATTTTGATTCTGATAATCTGAGGAGAGAAATAAACTACCTTTAAGGTATAAAAAGTATGAATTTTCAAGCAGTGGCCAGAGCCTATCCCAGCAGCAGCAGGTACAAGGCAAAAATTAAACCTGGGTAGAACAAAATTAGTTACCATAATAATGATTAAGAGCCACAATAATTTGCAGTACATGAAGCATGCACTATTATGTTTTATACTGGACATGTGTTATTGGAGAACTGGTCCTTGACATTGCTATGTTTTGTTTTCAAGCTAAAAGGAACAATTAAGACTCCAGTTAAGTCTTGCTTAGACTTTAAAATGTATGTGTTTGATTGATGTGCCGTTCACTCATTAATGCATTTTCACAACACGCTGCAACCCGGACATGACAGGATATTAGACTATCGTAGGGAGGTCTCATCCATACTAAATTAAACACAAGTCTCATTTGAAAATACAAATGTACAACGTGTGTTCATTTAAAGATACAAATGTGCAATGTATGTTTGGAAGACACAGAAAGCCTCTACCCTAGCTGAAGTCCATTCACTCTTTGAGGTAGCGCCCAAAATTGCTGTGCTGATGTTCCAGTATTCCACAAATATTTTGTTCTTTAATTTTTTTTCTCATGCTGTAAACTATAATCTTTTCATTAAAATTTTAAATTACAATGTGATGAAATTTTTGTAGATATATTTCCAGTCATGCTGATGATTTCAAGAACCCAAATGCTAGGTTTCGAAGAAACCAACACATTATATAAAAGAAAGCATTCTATTATATACCAGATTTCAGATTTAAAATCCTATCACCGTAGTGTGCTGTATTGCTTGTGTAATTCTCTGTAGATGACCCTCAGCCTTCAGTCAATCTATCTGACAGAGCTTCACTTAACATGTCCTCTTGTCTTTCATGATGATCTGCAAACATAAAGCATTCAGTAAGTGCAATGGCACAGCTGTTTCCCATAAATAATTCAGAGAATTAAGAAGCTGCTTTAGACTTTCCTTGAAGACTGAAGCATTTACAAAAAACTATTGCCTATTTTCCCACTCTTCTATTAATTCTGTACCATAAGTGAATGTTTACTTGTAAAGAAAAAAGGTAAAGCCTTGATGAACTGAAGGAAAATCTGAAAAAATAAATGTATCCTACAGGCCAGCTATAGTCATTTTGTGCTTTGTTCCCATGAAGATATGTTTAGCCTAACATTTCCCATGATATTTGGCAGATTAAACCTCTTTTTTTGCCAAATGTATTGTGCTCATTAAATATATGTGTATATATAGGATACATAGAGATAGCATAAATTAAACACTTAAAATAAAGTATGATATCTTCCAGAACTTCCACATGGTCTTCTGGGATCTGAGATGAATTTCAGGCTTGCTTTTTCTATGTATGTGTTTAATGAATGACATGGATGGACTGGTGTTTCAACAGGAACAAAGGCAGAGGCAGGCGTTACATGTCAGCATTAGTAGATAGGCATTCCTGGAAGGTTGGATAGAAGATCCTTACCTGGCCAAGTGGACATGATAATAGAATGACAGAGGGAGGTTACCACTTTGGGTTACATTTTCTCCCTGTATGCGCCTGTATCACGGCTCCCATATATCCTCCACCAGGGCAGGCTAGGAATCTTATTTCTAATGGACAGCCCTGCTGTGCTCCATGGGTTGTGCCAGCGGAAGCTGCAGGGGTGAACTTACTTTGGGAAATTTCTGTATTAAACATTAATGCTTCCTTCAGATAATGTCTGAACATCAGAAGCATTCTTTTGTCCGGCTTAAATGGAGCCCACCAGTTCACCTCAGGAGAACAACACTTTCTTGGAGGAAGAGGAAACAGCTCTAGAGGAGTCTGTAAGTGTACTTCAAAGAATAAAAATAATTGTATTTGAACCCATGACTATAGTTGTATCAGTTGTGTCTAGGGCTTGGGGTTCTGTTATATCCCCAGATATTTTTGAAAGCACTTCCAGTATTAATCAAGTCATTCCTTCATTTATTGAAGCAGTTACAGAATATTTATGGTATTGTTGAAGTTATTTTTTTGCAATCATGGTGCACATTAATTTTGTTCTTAAGTGTAAAGTGAGGCTTTTTTTCAATTAAAAGAATACCTGTCCTTGTGACTTAAAATAGCAGTTATGGGGTATTGATCCTATCAGAAAAACAAAACTCTTGAAACTTAGTGAATATGTAAATTTTCATCCCAACAATGTTCTTTGGTATTGATTCGCGTTTAACAAATGCACAAATATTGTAAAATAGCATCATAATGTAATTTTAGTGAGATTCTGCTATTTCAAAAGAAGTCCAGCTTTGCTCTTTACTTCATTTCCTGTCTCCTTCACCACAAGTGACATGGTTTCTTGTACTTTGTGAATGCTGCAGTTAAGTTGTTCTTTGAAAGGGATTCAAGCACTTAGGGTAAGGATTTAAATAAATAGATATGTCCAGTTATGTAGAAATAATAGAAAAGCAATGTTATGCTGAAGCACTTCCTTATTTTCATGGAAATGCAACCCATGGTGGTCTGTATGAATGGACAAATAAACAGGAATGTTTTTTTACCACAGGAAAAATAGTTTCAAGACTCTACCATAAAATATATAACTTCTGGTTTTCTTTTTTTGTCCTCAGAAATGAGGAAATCTTGTTTCCTGAAGTTAAACAATTTCTTCCTCAAGTGGATGTATTTGGTAAAGTTTGAGGCTTTTGTTTTTCACAATTGGATTTCTATCCCCAGACACCATTTTAAACCACAAAAACAAATGCAGTATTTTTAAAAAGTAAAATAAAGCTAAACTTAACATAATTTCCCATGGTAAAGTAATGTATGCCACGATTATGAAAAAATATCTTTGATTTGAAAAATACCAAACTTATCCTTTAATCCAGTTCAAAGGTTGTGGGAATCAATGAATAATCCAGTAACACTGGGCTCAAGGCAAGAACCAAACCCTGGTCAGGTGCCAGTCAATTAATTCATACCATAGCATACCACTTCACAACCCGCTCAATGCAATTTAATGTCACTGGGGAGCCTAATCAGAAAATACTGGTTGCTAAGGAGGAAAGAGCTCTGAAAAAGACACCAGTCCATTGCAGGGCCCACTCTGGCAACAAGAGTGCAACACACTCTCACATAGGTCATCTTTTTGGATTGAGAGGAAAACCAACACATCTGAAGGTAAACTCACACAGACACAGGGAGAAAATGTAAAATCCACGCAGACAATGACTGTGTGCAGGATCTGAACCAAGAACAACAAATTTGAGTGAATATTTTTGTTTTGTTACCTCAATTAAGTGAAAAAAGAAATGTTTATATTACCTTTTGATTTAAGTCCACCTTTTTAACTACTAATGATACATTTCTTTTGAACTGAATTCAAATTATTCATCCAATTTTAACTCTTCTTTTCCATATATTTTCTTAAACTACATTAACATTATTAGCCTCATTGGTCAGTTGGGGGCAGCACGGTGGTGCAGTGGTTAGCGCTGCTGCCTCGCAGTTAGGTGACCCCGGGTCGCTTCCCGGGTCATCCCTGCATGTTCTCCCTGTGTCTGTGTGGGTTTCCTCTGGGTACTCCAGTTTCCTCCCACAGTCCAAAGACATGCAAGTTAGGTGCATTGGGGATTCTATTGTCCCTAGTGTGTGCTTGGTGTGTGGGTGTGTGTGCACCCTGCGGTGGGCTGGCACCCTGCCTGAGGTTTGTTTCCTGCCTTGCGCCCTGTGCTGGCTGGGATTGGCTCCAGCAAACCCCCGTGACCCTGAAGTTAGGATATAGCGGGTTGGATAATTGATGGATGGATGGATTGGTCAGTTGAAAGTTGTGTATCTTGATGGCTCTTTTTCATAACTACAAGTTACAGTACCTGTATTTAATTGTAATGTGAATTCATCTAAATGGATACAAGCGCACATTGATATGGTTGTGCATGAGTCATCCACATCAACAACAATGAAAAATATTATATTTGTGTGACAGCTTATGGTATTTTGCTATATTCCATTTGAAGTGGGAAGTCAGAATTTCTGAGTTCCTAGTCAGAATTTTCAACTGGAATGCACAGTTAAGTCGAATTTCCAGCTCTTAAACTTGGTCCTGGTCTATCAAGTCTGAGTTTGTTCTACTTCAGGTTATGACGTCAATCAAAAATGGTAACGTACACCGCAAATGTTAGTGAAAGCTGTGGTATTATGCTGTTTATTAGCACTTCTGTCTATCTGAGTCTCAGTAAATCCGTCATACACAAAGTGCTGTACATTTCTACCCAATGACACATTGCTGTGGTGTTTGGATACATAAAATACTGCATAATGTGTTCTTATCAACTGCTACTTATTCTAATGGACCAAGCACAACAAAGGTTTTCTTGGACACACCCATATTGATTGGCTTTTCAAAGGTTTTACTGGAAAGCGGTTAACTTGGGTGTAACACCATTCTAAGCCTTAATATCCGACTTCTGAAATAAATGGAATACAGCATTGAAACTGAAAAAAATGGACAAGCCTGTAGCTAGCTTGTACCTATCCTATACCTAGTGTATGCATCGAATTTGCTCTGGTGGATGGAAAATAGTTAATCAGCCATACATGATTAGGTCAAAAAGGTGTAAAAAAAGCCAAATGGCTAGCTTTTGTTGTTTTCACTATTGCTGGCACTACGCACCGAGAGATGTGTGGATACAAGAAAGGAGTCAACAATGGTTTCACCGTTACTTTTGTCGCAACTGCAATTCTTCTCAATTGTTGTTTGCAGTGCTGGCTGATTATGACCATATGTTCTGAAGTGACCATTCATGTCGCATTGGCTCACACATCGGATATGTGAAAGGGACTCAAATCTGATTAGAAAAGATTGCATTTCTGTATCCACACATCCCTGAAAACATTAGTTTTATGTAACAATAAGGAAAAAATTGGATTTGAGTCACTTTAGCCTGATAATGTGAACATAGTCTAAGACTAATAACAGGCCACAGCTCCCCCCTCCCCAAAAAACAGCTTTACTATATAAATAAATGAGACAATCCTTTCCTGCAAATATATAGCAAAACAATTCACAAATTGAAATTATCTATGTGTAGTGCCTCTTCTATAAATATAGGCTCAGAGTTTTATAACAGATTTACATCTATAAAGCAAATTATATAATACATACAGTACATACATGCATAAAAATGCCAATTAGAAATGCGTTCTTCCTCAGAATAACTCTCTCTCAAAATGATGTACTTAAACTTGACTTTTTAATTGTCATTTAATTTTATCACCATATTTAGCTTATGTTTTGAAAATATGATTTTCCAAAAGAGTTGTGCAGTCTGGTTGGAAAGTATGCTCTTGGTAAAATTGAATTCATATGTCCATTTTGTATAATCCTTTAAATTCATTGCAACTTCTCTGAAGTGTAGATGTATTTAATCAGCTGCTTCCTGTGATTGAGCTGAATTCAGCCTCCCGCCCCCTTAAAATACATTATCCTCTGGAGTCCATCACACATGCAGAGCAGATTTCCTTCAAGGAGGAAATATCCTGGAGCACATGGGAATGGGAAGATACTGAGGCAGCTTGCCAAAATTACCTTCCGAAAATTCCCATTAGTCTTACATTTAACCAAGTGGAAACAATGTTAAGCAGAGTGACAAATGCATTTGATTTGTTAGGATATGGAATTGCCTGTAAAGTATTTCCTGAAAGTCATACATTTTATATCTGTTCATACCATGTTAATATACTGTACATTCTTGGATTGTGGCTTTTATAATGTTTTCTGTGTGTATGCATGTCAGATCGGGCCAGTGGGATCAGGTCAGAAAATTATAGATTGTTATTTATTTTTAAAAACAAAGGGAAGAATAACAGGGAATGTTTTGTAATTAGATGATCTCCAGGTGTAACTGACATTCCTAAGAAAATGGGCAGTGTTAAACACGGAGGCTGGAACTCCAGAATGACGAGTCTATGAATTTCAGCCAATGAGCAGATATGCTGTTTCTTTTAAATTAAATGTGCCTCCTCATTAAAAAAAATAATGAAATAACATATGTTTAAGAGTACACAATAAAATATGATTGAAAAGAGAAAATAAAATCATGCACCAATTATGTGTGTTTGTATATAAAAATGAGAATATGAAGAAATGAGAAATAATTCTGCTGTATTTGATTGAATATTTTACTAATTTAAGATTTGCATGTATAACACAGCCATTGAAATAAAGCCATATTTCACAGAAAACCTAGTTAGTATTCAACTAATCAATGTTTTAAATGGTATGAAAGTATCACATACTGCTAACCAACTTTCTCCTAAACTCAAATGCACAACTGACATTAAAACAAGACCTGCAGGAGCCTGGAGGAGGAGGAGGAGGAGGAGGAGATGGAGGATGGGAGCATTCACTGATACACCACACGACAAACCACTTCAGGATCCCATATTAGGACCCTAGTGCCTGAGCTACTTAAAATTGATCAAGCTAATTGTAATATTGATATATTGTTTTTTCAAAAAGTCTCAAGGATGGTGCTTATAAATGCAAATGAACATGAATTAGCCTTATCAGCAAATCCATTTTGTAAGAATCATGGTGGGTGGGAGACATTGCAGCAGCATCAGGTGCAAGCATTCAAGACAAGAACTACCGCATGATGGGATGCCAGTCCATTTTGGGAGAAAAATTGTCACAAAAGGTGAATTTATGAGTTGCCCAACATGAATTTCTTATGGATTTGACAGGATAATAGAGTACCTGGAGAGACACTACACACAAATAGGGAAACCATTCTGTTTCCTGGTCACACCTAGGGCTCTGGAGGTGAAAGACTGCAGTTCTGATCACTGAAACGTTTCCCCAGGATTAACATCTAGCAATGTGTATTTTATATTAATGGGTAAGTGTATTGATGGCAAAGGGGCATAGATGGCGAAGGTGCTTATGGTGCTTTCTGTGGAGGACATCAGGAGTTGATGGTTGTGTCTTTTCAGGGCAGAGCTGTGGATCAATGACGTTGTCTCCCTTTCCTAGAAAAAACCAACCCTTGCAGGACAGGCCGCTTCACCACACAAGGCTTAGCTAAGGGAGGGGCAGTGTCATGGATGGCTGGGGCCCTTGCCCAGCCAGGACGCCTTCATGCCGTAAGGAGTAGGCGTGGAGATATGGCTGGAACATTACATATAACATTATATATATATATATTCTCTGGTCCAGGTACGTGTGGTGCAGCGCCTCACCTGTCATGAAAAGTAAAAACAAATTAATAATGATAACATAAAATAAATTTGTCCACTGGTTTGTACTATAAATTTCCTTTCTGTATGATTCCAATAATTTTGATCATTTTTATAGTTAACGTGGTTGAATTTGCGCATTTCTTGCTCAAATACAGGGGAGAAACAAGAGGTGCATCAGCGATGAGACGAGCTGAGCCTCACCTCATACTGCGCTGTCCCTCACACACTGTGTTGATGCATGTAATTGGTGAGTGCCTGTTGCTGTCTCTCTGTATGTCGCCAATATAATGCTTGCAGACATGTTTATTATACACCCTGACTTTCCACAGTCTGGCTAATACATTTAATGAATGTTTGACATATTTAGTCTTGCTGATTGGACATAAAACCGCAGTGAAAAGGCACAAGGTGAGGCAGACAGTACCGTGCCACACTAAAGGGGGTGGATGTGAGCCCAACAGGTGCTTGTTGCTGCTGTTCTTCTTGGCGATAATCTCCATTGAGGCAGAGAGACTTTTAAAACTAAAGGAAAATAAGGAGGACAATAAATGGTTTTCAATTTTATAAATCATGGGATCAGACTAAGAAAAAAACAATCAATATTTGAAAACTTAATTTTCACCTTAAATAAATATTCTTTTGTTTTTCTTGTTATCCTTTGTCTGTATTAAACTTGATTAAAGCATCAGAATTAAAAGCTTCTAAAAACAAATAAATATTTCAATTAAGGTCAAAATTGAAATCCGATTTGTTTTTATACACCACTCTACACTTTCATTTGTATTGTATAAGTTTGAATTGTGGAATTACAACAGCAAATTTAGAACATGTGGAGGGTGCAGAGCAAATGCACGCTCTCCGCTCTCTCTCGCCACTATAAATGTAACATTCTTTCTTATCCAAATATGTATCTTACCTGTGTGTGTGTGTAAAGAATGCCGATGAGATATAAAACATAACCAGTAGTCAATGTGCCTGCTGCCAATTCAATAGTGAATAAGCTATCTTTTCGGTTCATATATTTGCAAATCTGACTTTGAAGAAGTCAGTGCCTCACCAGCCATGAATCTCACCGCACATTACTGCTATGGTCTGAAAACATACCAGAATGACTAAAAAGAAACAAAAAAAATTAAAAGAAAGAAAAGATAACTTCTGATTTGCTTGTCACAGTTAAGCATTATAAAGGCATATTGCTGTGGGTACAAAGTAGCCACAGTAGCATTACTTGACACACTTCTGAGTAATTCATTGGCTAGAAATACTTAGAGTTAGTGTATCAGAGAGTGGATGTCAGGCAGTGTTCATAAAGGCACTCAGTTTTGTTTTACTTCTCTCCTTTGCTGCAACCTCCAGGAGGTCCAGGGCGCGTCCCAGAACTGAGTCTGCCCTTTTAATTTGCTTGTTGATTTGGTGGGCCTCTCTTAAAGTGATGTTACCTGCCCAGAACACCACAGTGCAGCAAATTGCTCTGGACATCACAAAGTTAAAGAAGATGTGAAGAATGTCACCTCCCACATTTAAACAAATGCAGTCTCCTAAGGAAGAAGAGCCTTCTCTGCCCTTTCTTGTAAAGTTTCTTTGTGTTCTGAGATCAGGCCAACCTGTCATTAATGTGGATTCCCAAGTATTTGCAGGAGTGGACCACTTCAACATCCACTCCATGATTAGTGACTGGGCATACTGTAAAGTCTCTTTTGTGAGGAAAAAGTCAATAACCTTAATTCTGCTGATGTTAAGATATAGACAAATCTCTTTGCACCAAGAAAGAAAGTTCTCCACCTGACTGCTATACTCTGTCTCATCCCCCTTATTAATACACCCCTAAGTGCAGAATCATCAGAGAATTTCTGTAAGTGACATGACCTGGTGTTATATTTACAGTCGGAGGTGCACAGAGTGAAGAGAAGATGTGTTAGGACTGTTCAGATAGATAGTCCATTATCCATGACACAATAAGCTCAATCACCTGCATAACTCTGAGTTTACCCCTTAACATGGACGACTGGATGGTATTGAAAGCACTGAAGAGATCAAAAATAGTGCTGTCAGCTTTGTCAAGGTGAGAATAACCCTTGTGGAGCAGATACTGTGGACAATTGTATCCTCCACTCCTATCTAAAATCTTCTTCTTTCAGCTGCTCCCATTAGGGGTCGCCACAGTGGATCATCTTCTTCCATATCTTCCTGTCCTCTGCATCTTGTTTAGTTACACCCATCACCCGCATGTCCTCTCTTACCACATCCTCTTTTCCTCTTGCTTGGCAGCTCTATCCCTAACATCCTTCTCCCAATATACTCAGTATCTCTCCTCTGCACATGTCCAAACCAACGCAATCTCGCCTCTCTCACTTTGTCTCTCAACTGTCCAACTTGAGCTGATCCTCTAATGTAGTAATTTCTAATCCTATCCATCCTTGTCACACCCAATGCAAATTTTAACATCTTTAACTCTGCTACCTCCAGCTCTGTCTCCTGCTTTCTGGTCAGTGCCACCGTCTCCAACCCATAAAACATAGCTGGTCTCACTACCGTCCTGTAGACATTCTCTTTCACTCTTGCTGATATCCGTCTGTCACAAATCACTCCTGACACTCTTTTCCACCCATTCCACTCTGCCTGCACTCTCTTTTTCACCTCTTCCACAATCCCCATTACTCTGCACTGATGATCCCAATTATTTAAACTCATCCACCTTTCCCAACTCTAATCCTTGCATCCTCGCCTTTCCACTGACCTCCCTCTCATTTACACACATGTATTCTTTCTTGTTCCTACTGACTTTCATTCCTCTCCTCCCTAGAGCACATCTTCACCTTTTCAGGGTCTCCTCAACCTGCTCCCTACTGTCATCCACTCCTATCTAAAATAACCCCATAAATTAAAAATATATATAATGTGAAATGGACAAAATATACTACAAATTTAAAATACTTTATTAACATTAACAATGAAAGCATATATAATCAGAATTTTAGTATTTCAAAAATATGCAAACATTTATGAATTCTGCATAAGGAATTGCATGTAAAGAGCTTAAATTTCCATTGATTGCTCCTAAAATCATTGACATTTTCTCCAATGTGCTAATATTTGCTTGAAACATAAATGATCCCATAGACTGAGGTGTAAGAGCAAACTTATAAAATGTTGCTATTATAAAATACTTTCTCATCAATTACAGTATATGACCAACATTATTTTTTTCCTTGGTCAATATTTGATATTTTCATCATCTATCATCAGGGCCAAAGCAATGCAAACTGGCCTTGTTTCCTATCCTGGAAGTCTGACGATGACCAAGAAGAAACAGAATGTACAATAACCAGAGAGGTCACCACATGATAACATGAGTTTCATTGATGGAATTCAACCCTCTTTCATAAAAAGACCACATAGCGACTGTAATATGTTGTGGCGGAGGGCTGGGGCCCTTGTCCGGCCGGAACACCTCTTCTGTATATGGTCCTGGGGAACAGGCATGGCCCGAACAGGACCTCCCCTGGGATGTTAGATGTCAGCTGCAAAAGTGCCTCACCCCAAATGCCGGCAGTGGTCTTGCAGGTGTCCACAGTGGCGCAGGCGGTGCGGGGTGTCTTTTCTTCCCATAAGGGGACCTAGACCGTTGCACCCCGCAGCAAAAGGAAGACCCAGAAAAGGGAAAGGGAAAAGGTCTGTATTGCTTAATACTAAACACGAGTGACATCTTACCTGTCATTGCTCCTCTCTGGGTATTGTAGTACTGAGAGATGTGCATATATACAGTGATTCAGACTATGTAGCCTCACATATATATCCCTGCAAGTGTTTACAGAGCAATAGAGGCACTGTGGTGAAGTGAAGGCCACACAGTTAAGTAGTTATCACTAGTAAGTGAGCTGACATCCTCTTAGGGGAGACAAATGAGGCACTTCTGTAACTTGCTTATACCTGATTAAAGTAAATGTTTTTCTATGGACATACACAAATGTACTAAAATTTAAAAAAAATACTCATTCACTTAAGTGTTAAATCTACTTCAAATTCTGGACATTTCTATCCAACAGAAAATGTCTGGGGAAAAGTGTAGAGATAAAGGGTGCACAACATATGACTCTGTAAAACTTCTTCTAAAACTACACTAAATTGGATTTTGACACATTGAAGTAGGAAATGGTCACATGGAATAAGATACCACCCCATGGTGCACCACTAGTACTAGCAGACTGGAAAATGTGATTCACTCCTTCTTGTCTGCTTCTGTTAGGTATTAGTGACAAGATGGAGGATGGAAATTGCACGAAAGGCAAAGAATATGAAGAGCTTAGTTTAAATATATGAAGTTTAATTTGTTGAATGCGGCTGTCCTTTCT
Organism: Polypterus senegalus; assembly: GCF_016835505.1. Classification (NCBI taxonomy): domain Eukaryota; kingdom Metazoa; phylum Chordata; class Cladistia; order Polypteriformes; family Polypteridae; genus Polypterus; species Polypterus senegalus. The sequence goes on from NC_053154.1 coordinate 173,559,025, forward strand.
CTGGAAACAGCTTTATAGATGTCTTTGAAATTTTATTCTAGAAATAGATCTGTCAAAGATGTATGCTACTAAATGGTAAATATATCAAAGATGTTGACACATTTTGGGCTCTGAGTTGCATAAATGAGAATAGTAAAAAGTTTAAGCTGCTCTCCTGCACATGTCTGGGAATCCTATATTCCAGAAGACTCTGAAAGAGGGAAGCACCCTTCTTGTGGGAATGTTGTTAGTATCAGAGAAACAATTACTTATAAAGATGTTTATTACTGTGAGATATGAGACTTGTGTGTAAAGGCAGATCAAATGTAGCTAATCCTACATCTCTGACTATGCAAAAAATAATAATACCCCCCAGAAAATGAAAGTGCAGCTTTCTCTGGTGCATGCATTACAATAGTATAATAAAACCAGAATCAGGTCATGGCTCAAAAAAGGAATATGTTCAACTTTCCTTTTGCATGCTATGTTGGATCCCCAATAGCATTTTTGACTGAAATGGCAATGGTCTTATAGGAATGTTTATAAATTCAGATATTTCAGTTTTGAGGAGTTGGCCCCAAATGTCTGAAGTTGCATACTATATAAACTCTTTTCCTGTTTAGTACTGAGTAACATGAGGTCTCACTTTTACAATATGAGTGGCTTACCTGAAAGGCTTAATTTTTTTGAAGCTTTCACATTGACAAGCCACTTTGTAATATGATACAGAAAGACACCCTTTATTTCAAATTTAGAGCTTATGGTCAGCCTTTCTAATTAAAAAGCAAAAGCTACAAGTTGTCATTATTCATGTGTATAGAATGAATGGTGAGAATTGTCTGGCAAACTATAAACCCTTAAGGGTCCTGAACGTGTGCCAGGTGTTTTACCAGTTCATACAAAACATTCCAGAGATATTTCCTGTGTGTGTATATATGTATGTGTGTGTGTGTGTATATATATTGTGGCATGCAGCTGGGGGGTGGTACCCAGCTGGGACACCTGAGAGGACTGGAGGAGGGCTTGCACCTCCTCCAGACCACGAGGGGGCGACCGCCCTGGTTGCTTTGGGGATCATGGGTGCAGGGCTTGGAAGCTCAACCCTGTAGGGGCCCGTGGTCACCACCAGGTGGTGCCCTGGTGCCTGGAGAGCCCTGGACCTCAGCACTTCCACCACACCCAAGAGTGCTGGAGGGAAGAGGATTGAGGACACCCGGAGTGCCTCCGGGTACGCAGCCGGCACTTCTGCCACACTGGGAAGTGCCGGTGGAAGATTGCCGGGACACACCTGGAACACATCCGGGGTTGTATAAAAGGGGCCACCTCCCTTCATTCAAGGCTGCAGTCGGGTGAGGAGAAGGACAGAGCTTGGTGGAGGAGGCAAGAAGGCGGCCTGAAGAGAGTGAGGCATTGTTGTGGCCAGGACTTTGGGGACTTGAGAGCACTTTTGTAAATATGGAGCACCAAAATAAACGTGTGTGGGGTGATTCAAACGTGTGTACCTGTCTGTGTCTGGGCCAGCTACCATAATATATATATACTGTGTATATATGTGTATCTATATATCTATATATATATATATGTGACCCTGTAGTTAGGATATAGCAAATATATATGTGGGATATATATAGGATAGCAAGGTGCTGAGATGACCTTCCTTAGCTTTTAAATGATGGAAGCTTTTGTGCCTCTGAGAGCAGCAAAGAGTTTCACAGGAAATAGCTGCTGACAGCTTACATATTTTTGAGGCCTTGTGTGCTGCTTGCCCCACAAATTCATTACTCATTAAATACAAAGAGGCTGTACAATGACATCAGGGTATTGTGACAGACTGTTTCATTTCACCAACAGCATCCTGGTCCCACGCTTGAATTTCTCCAATTTTCCAAGGTGACTTTTTGTTTTAGCCTGTAGGATATAGGAGTATTGTCCTGAGAGGCACATGGCACATGGTTTATTGGAGCATTTTTTTCCTTTTGTGTAAATTTTCTCAGCTGAGATTTTAATCTGTAACACCTGCAGAATGACCAATTTAGACTTTTTTATCCCAAGCAGCTGAGGTGACATACTCCTCAAATGGTCATGTAATCAGCTTCCTTTTTTTTGTCTGTCATTTTAATTATGGGATCACTGAAACTCTGGATTTCACACTTGGTCTGGACACTTTCATACAGATTCCATATTTAAATCTATACAGTGTGTTTAGTAATGCTTACAGTAAATATAATTTGTCAGTCTGTTTCTTAACTCACATTTACAATTTAATGTCACAGGGTGTTTGACAGGCAAATGTTTTTAAGTCAGGTTGTCATACTGATTTATCGGGGAACCAGATAGTGGTGATATGTTAGATGCATGACTAGCACATGCAAGTAAGAATTTCACTGTACTCTATAAATTTGAACCTATATAAATCTGTATATCTATAATAGTATTTTTAATCTCTTCTACAAATCCTATTTCCACTCAAATTTGAATAGCAATCATGTAGACTGTCACATGTAAATTTGCAGTGCATATGTCTGCTTATAGCTGCCGAGACAAACTCTTGTTCCCCACCACAATGTAATAAGATGGATTCTTTGAATCATGGTTTATGCTTTACTTTCTGTAAAAAGCATTATATTTGATGATGAAAAGGTCATACATGCCTTTTGTATTTTTTGCCTGGACTATTGTAATGATTATTTTGCATCTTAAACTCATTTTATGAGATTTAAAAAATTGAATATTGCAAAGACTGAAAAGGGAACACAAATCAGCTAACTCTTCTCTGACTGGAATTGATTGCCTGTGTTTTTCAGAATTGACTTTAATACATTTTTGATAACTTTTAAAATTTTACAACAGGTTAGTTAAATTCAGTTCTTGATAGACTGTCAATAGCTGCAGGTTTTTATTCAATCCTCAGAATCACCCATCCATTTTCCAAGTACGCTTATTTTGAACATAGTTTCAGTGGAGCCTGTCCCAGCAAGCATTGGTCACAAGGTGGGAGCAATCCCTGGACAGGGCAACAGTCCATGGCACATTTAAAAATGACGTCACAGTGCTGTCCTGGAAAACTGTGATTTATTGCATTCAAGTTAGGGATAAATAACAGCCCAAATTGCAGGAGTGTAAATATCTCAGGGTCTTTGTCATAGCTGAGGGTAGAGGTGACTACAAGGTTGACCAATGAATTGGTGCAGTTTGAACAGGTTTGCAAGAGTTGTGCCGGACTCCAGTGATGAAGCTGGAACAAAGCTTTTAGTTTACCGGTCAGTCTATATCCCTGTTCTAACCTACAGTAATGAGACCTGGGTTTTTACTAAAGAACGGCACAATGGTAGGACCTTGGATTAAGGCTGCTGCTTCTGCAGATCAAGAGGAGTAATTTCAATTGAGCCTGTTGCTACTGTAGTCCTAATCAGGATGCACAAAATGAGAATGTTTATAAAATGCAAACAATATTATGCTTGTTAGAGGTCAATTCTTGCCGTTATTTAAATATTTTACTATTTATATGGCTAGTTTTCTGGATAAAATATTGGGACAGCTCAGCCAATAACTAACCAAATGAAGTACAGTGGTGCTTGAAAGTTTGTGAACCCTTTAGAATTTTCTATATTTCTGCATAAATATAACCTAAAACATCATCAGATTTTCACTCAAGTCCTAAAAGTAGATAAAGAGAAACCAGTTAAATAAATGAGACAAAAATATTATACTTGGTCATTTATTTATTAAGGAAAATTATTACATATTACATATTTGTGAGGGGTAAAAGTATGTGAACCTTTTCTTTCAGTATCTGGTGTGACCCCCCTTTGAAGCAATAACTGCAACTAAACATTTCTGATAACTTTTGATCATTCCTGCACACCGGCTTGGAGGAATTTTAGCCCATTCCTCAGTACAGAACAACTTCAACTCTGGGATGTTGGTGGGTTTCCTCACATCAACTGCTCGCTTCAGGTCCTTCCACAACATTTCGATTGGATTAAGGTCAGGACTTTGACTTGGCCATTCCAAAACAATAACTTTATTCTTCTTTAACCATTCTTTGGTAGAACAACTTGTGTGCTTAGGGTCGTTGTCTTGCTGCATGACCCACGTTCTCTTGAGATTCAATTCATGGACAGATGTCCTGACATTTTCCTTTAGAATTCTCTTATATAATTCAGAATTCATTGTTCCGTCAATGAAGGCAAGCCGTCCCAGCCCAGATGCAGCAAAATAGGCCCAAACCATGATACTACCACCACCATGTTTCACAGATGGGATAAGGTTCTTATGCTGGAATGCAGTGTTTTTCATTCTCCAAACCAACCACTTTCATTTAAACCAAAAAGTTCTATTTTGGCCTAATCTGTCCACAAAACATTCTCCAATAGCCTTCTGGTTTGTCCACGTGATCTTTAGCAAACTGCAGACAAGCAACAATGTTTTTTTTTTGGAGAGCAGTGGCTTTCTCCTTGCAAGCATGCAATGCACACCATTGTTGTTCAGTGTTCTCCTGATGGTGGACTCATGAACATGAACATTAGCCAATGTGAGAGAGGCCTTCAGTTGCTTAGAAGTTACCCTGGGGTCCTTTGTGACCTCGCTGACTATTACACACCTTGCTCTGGGAGTGATCTTTGTGGGTTGACCACTCCTGGGGAGGGTAACAATGGTCTTGAATTTCCTCCATTTGTACACAAATGGAGGTCTCACTTTTACAATATGACAGGCTTACCTGAAAGGCTTAATTTTTTTGAAGCTTTCACATTGACAAGCCACTCTGTAATATGATACCGAAAGACACCCTTTATTTCAAATTTAGAGCTTATGGTCAGCCTTTCTAATTAAAAAGCAAAAGCTACAAGTTGTCATTATTCATGTGTATAGAATGAATGGTAAGAATTGTCTGGCAAACTATAAACCCTTAAGGGTCCTGAACGTGTGCCAGGTGTTATACCAGTTCATACAAAACATTCCAGAGATATTTCCTGTGTGTGTATATATGTATGTGTGTGTGCATATATATTGTGGCATGCAGCTGGGGGGTGGTACCCAGCTGGGACACCAGAGAGACCTCCATTTGTCTGTCTGACTGTGGATTGGTGGAATCCAAACTCTTTAGAGACAGTTTTGTAACCTTTTCCATCCTGATGAGCATCAACAACTGTTTTTCTGAGGTCCTCAGAAATCTCCTTTGTTCATGCCATGATACACTTCGACAAACATGTGTTGTGAAGAGCAGACTTTGATAGATTCCTGTTCTTTAAATAACACAGGGTGCCCACTCACACCTGATTGTCATCCCATTAATTGAAAACACCTGACCCTAATTCACCTTCAAACTAACTGTTAATCCTAGAGGCTCACATAATTTTGCCACTCACAAATATGTAATATTCGATCTCTTTCCTCAATAAACAAATGACCAAGTATAATATTTGTGTCTCATTTGTTTAACTGCTTTCTCTTTATGTACTTTTAGGACTTTTAGGAGTAAAAATCTGATAGTGTTTTAGGTCATATTTATGCAGAAATATAGAAATATAGAAAATTCTAAAGGGTTCACAAATTTTCAAGTACAACTGTAGATGGACTGAATGATCTTATCTCATGTATCAAAAATCAAACATCACACAACACTTTTCTTAATACGAATTAAGTCAAAAGCAGATTAGTACATCTCAATCTTTAACTTTTTTCACTATTATGTGTTTTCAAATTATTTTTTGAAAAAGATATTTTATGATGGATATCCAAAGGTACAAATGATTCCTTTGTTATTTGTGTCTTTTTGTTCACCTATAACTGGTTATAAACAAAAGCAACAAAATACTCTGAATACAGCTGTTTAACAATAAAAGAACAAATTTAATTTTCTGAGTCTTATATTGTTTTGCTAGCAGCAATATTTGACTTCTTATTAGAAAATTGGTTGTAATAAAAACGAGAAGGTTTTGTACCAATCCAGAAACTGATTTTGAAACACTGCTCAGTCCACCTGAGTACTCAGTGGATTGCCTGTCACTGTATAACTATAGACAAAAGAAAGGTGATATTTTTGTCCCACACAAGATTAGGAAAGCTGCATCTGTAAATCATTCTGAAAGGTAAAAATAAACATGTCTTTTACCTTCTCTTTGCTTTGATGTAGCTTAGAGTCTCAAAGCTTCAGCTAGCTTCAACCTGAATGTCATCAAATAAAGGGCTCATTATGCATGCTGAGACAGTGAATGAGCACGCACGAGAGAGAGAGAGAGAGAGAGAGAGAGAGAGAGAGAGAGAGAGGCATCTCAATATGAAATTTGTGATGACAGATGTTTCTGTTGATGGAATGTCTGTCTACATCTGATAAGATCTGCTGTGAGTGGTCAGTTTTTGCTTGTGTCTGTTGCTGTCTAAGAAGGAGGTCTGACTCTGTATTGTGCAGAGACTTTGAACATGTTATGGTCTTCCAGAAAATTTCTCCTGCTGTACTGCATGTCTAGACTTGCCTATTCTCAGTAGCTGGCATAAAGGCTGGTGTGTAATTTCTACCAGATCCTTGTAAATAAGAACAGCTGGATAATTTTGGATTCCCAGGTTAAGCAACCTCCAATAACCAAGTGGCTTGGCCTGGATTCAATAGCTTGCTGTAATTGTGAGCTATTCCCATTAACCACTGTACCACTCCCATTCTGTGCAACAAAAGTTCATAGGTTCACAGAGTTAATATTGTCACAAGTACAGAGTACAATGAAATACTTAATTGCATGTGCTAATCAATATGCAATATGTTGCCTCTCTCCTGAGCCATGATCAGTAGACATAACAACTTTACCTTGGAGCTTCTCTCTTCTTTACTTCAAGACATCTGTCTTCCTTACATTCAATATATGTAGTCATTGACCACTTTCACTTAAACAGTCCATTTAGCACAGCACTGCTCACCAGTCCTATCAATCTAAAATAGGGATATATACTGATAAGGTTTTCTAAATATGACTACACAACCACAGCATTTATATTTAAATGGCAGAGCCACCATTTCCTTATAGTATTTCAAAATATTACCTGTCAGACATTCTTGCATTCTTATCTATATACATGAAGTAGCACTTAATTTTTCTGGCTATGAAAATATAACAAAAAATATTACATATGTCCAGCAACTGATATGTTTACAAAGTATGATAAAGCCGAAAAGGAGGACAAAAGCATTTACAGACCATTACACTTTTGTTTTAAATTAAGACTTAACTTAAGTTTGGTATTACATTGACTAAAATTGGTTTACTGATTGGTAGTAAAAGAAGGAAACTGATACTGGAAAGTTAGTTCTATTACTATATTACTATAATTAGTACAGTTAGTGGTGTACAAGAAGCAATCAGAAGTCAGGAGAAAAAAAGAGACTAATTTTTAACAAAATTAATCTGACAAATTGTCAGGTTGCTAAATCAGACATTTTATTGTATAAACCTGTTTTTATATTCTAGAATTGTGTAGAGATGCATTGTATGCCAACAGTGCTGGACAGAAAGAACAATAAAAATTAACCTTGAACAAGACAACAATTCCTCAGCAGACATACTCATACACATATCATCAATCAAAAGAGACTTACAATCAAAATTTGCAAAATGATAAATATAAAATACATCAATGATAAAATCACATAGTAAAAATACTTTTTCATGTTATGCGGCCTTCTGGCTATGGCACATTACTTCAGATCATGTGGTTGTCAGTTTATTCCACACCTCTGGATTTTTCTGTTATTCCCCATCAAGTCCTCTAACTTGCTATGTGCTCCAAGTGTATTTCTAACCAGTTTTACTAAAACACTATTCTTCTAAATCATGCCGGACTGGTATTTGCTATAGAAAGTTTACTTATAAAACAAAAGAACTTCCCACACAATTGTCAGGATTTATGAAAGAAAACTTGACAAGAGAACATGCTTATATTTACAGCAACTCTGACCCAAGTGTATGCAGAATTTCAGAGAAACACAGAAGTGACGACACCCTTGATCAAGTAGGGAAATGCAGCTAAAGCAGCTTAATGACATCTCGCATGCATAATAATTCATTATCACTGAGCCGTAATTATAATGTGCATCGATGTGACAATATTACACCTTAAAAAATGATAAATATAATATAGTTCACTTTTAAGAGAGCCAATACTCTGTATTTGCTCTGAAGAACATTTTTGGTTTTTCATTGGTTTATATTAGCTACCTGTTGTCACTTCTCAGGGAATTGGCTGACAGGTCAGCCAAGCCTCACTCCATTATTTCTGCTGAGCTGAAAGCCATTACCCAGCAGGCAAGTCATTACATACAATTTTCACATAGTGTGGGTGTACATACAAAACTAAAACATGCTTTTGCCAACAAAAAAAAGCAATTTACATCAGTGCTCTTAAAGTAATCACAGTAATTTACTGCAATCATATTGCAATAAGCACCTAGTGAGAATGAAGTTGCTTTTGTTAACCATAAGCAGTTACATTTAGATAATGCACAAGTCATCCAAGATGTGACTGACAAACGTTGTGGCTCAGTGGACTGGGTCAACACATGATTAATTAATTTTGAGGCAAAGTTGCATTGACACACGTGATGATGCTGTATGTGGTAGCTGACTTGTTGGTAAAGTAACTGGCTGAACCTTCAGTGTTTCATATGTGCCTGTACTGTTCATTGTGACAGCAATCATAACTTGTACCAGACAATAGAACCTTATGCCTTTCCCTGACCCCCAGAACAAAGAGAAGAGGAGCTATGATGCTGCACAGGATTTTGCGCTCTCAGTGTTGGAGTGCAGCCTGATATTGTAGAATGTAGGAGATGGGTTCTTGACATGTCAGAAAAGAGGCTGCTCTACAATCTACTGAAGCTCTACAGCATCATTACTGTATATGTATGGGGTCAATTAGCATGCTACAAATATGGATGTTTTTAGGGTGGTATTCAATGCAAACTCACGTACGCATATCTACAAGGTGATTATGATTTATGAATAGTAAATTGCGTAGAAATGTGCACATATTTTATTAATCTGATATTTTTTGGAGTATGTATTTTCCTGTTTTTTTACCATGCACATATTTTCATCCTCACATCCACGCAAAGTTTTATAAATGACACCACAGGGCATTGCCTATTAAAGGGACCCTCAAGCTTGATGTTAGAGTGGATGCAAATTTCTGCTCCAACCCAATTACTGCTGCTGAGTGAATTATTGTTCAAACACTCTGGGCTTTGTTTAGATTCTAAAACCTTTTTTGTTTTGTTTAGTCTTAAACAGTTGCATTTTCTGTTTTTAACTACATTCTAGTAGTTCAGTTTATCATCAAACCTACACTACACTACACTACAGTGAGTTCAACATGTATATATACTGCTCACAAAAATTAAAGGAACACTTTTTTTATTGGGCCTGGCATGAAATCAATTAAACCTGTCTGATAATTTTCTGGTTGGTTAAGCAGCTGAGGTCATTGTTAATCACTTTCAGCTGTATTGGTGTTCATGGACTTAACGACAGGTGCACTAAAGTGGCAACAATTAGAAAACCCTCAAAACAGGACTGGTTTTACATGTGGAGGTCATTTCAAGTTTCTCCCTCTTGATCTTTTTTGGCTGGTTTTCCACTCTTGCTAGTTTTGGCTTGAATAATTATCTCTACTGGCAGTATGAGGCGATTCCTTAACCCTACAGAAGTTGCACAGGTTGTCCAACTTCTCCAGGATGGCACATCCACACGTGCTACAGCAAGAAGGTTTAATGTGTCTCCCAGCACAATCTCCAGAACATGGAGGAGATTTCAGGAGACTGGCTGTTATTCTCGGAGAGCTGGACAGGACCGTAGAAGGTCCTCAACCCATCAGCAGGACCGATACCTGCTCCTTTGTGCAAGGTGGAACAGGCTGAGCACTGCTCGTGCCTTACATAATGACCTCCAGAGGGCCACTGGTGTGAATGTCTCTACCCAAACAATCAGGAACAGACTTCATGAAGATGGCCTGAGGGCCCGACGTCCTGTAGTGGGCCCTGTGCTCACTGCCCAGCACCATGGAGCTCGACTGGCATTTGCTCAAGAACACCTGAATTGGCAAGGCCGCCACTATGGCCCTGTACTTTTTACAGACGAGAGCAGGTTCACCCTGAGCAGCTGTGATAGACGGAAAGAGTCTGGAGAAGACAAGGAGAACGATATGCTGCCTGCAACGTCGTTCAACGTGACAGGTTTGGTGGTGGGTCAGTGATGGTCTGGGGAGGCATATCCATGGAGGGACGCACAGACATCTACTGTGTAGGAAATGGTGCTCTGACTGCCATAAGGTATCGAGATGAAATCCTTGAACCCATTGTCAGACCCTACGCTGGTGCAGTAGGTCCTGGTTTCCTCCTAATGCACGACAATGCCCGGCCTCATGTGGTAAGAGTATGCAGGCAGTACCTGGAGGATGAAGGAATTGAAACAATTGAAAGGCCTTCACGATCCCCTGACTTAAACCCAATAGAACATCTGTGGGACATTATGTTTCGGTCCATTAGGCGCCAGGTTGCTCTTCAGACTGTACAACAGCTCAGGGATGCCCTCATACAGATCTGGGAGGAAATGCCACAAGACACCATCTGTCGTCTCATTAGGAGCATGCCCCGACGTTGTCAAGCATGCATACAAGCTCATGGGGGCCACACAAGATACTAAAAAGCATTTTGAGTAGCAGAAATTAAGTTTTTGAAAAAATGGACTAGCCTGCCACATCTTCATTTCACTCTGATTTTAGGGTGTCTACACAATTGAGCCCTCTGTAGGCAGAAAACTTTTATTTCCATTAAAAGACTTGGCATCCTTTTGTTCCTAAGACATTGCCCTGTCGTTATTTGTATAGATATCCAACTTCATATTGAGATCTGATGTAGCTAATGTGTTTCTTTAAAGTGTTCCTTTAATTTTTGTGAGCAGTGTATATTCATCATATTTGATAATGAAATGAAAGAAAAAATGTCAAGAAATGAAAATGATTAATCTGTTATCACAAATTATTTGGATAATAACCTGGGAATAACCCAGGCCAATTTCTTTTTTTAATAATTTACTTCATTTGCCATTTTCAGTTTCTTGTAAATGGAATTTATTTTTTGCATACACCAACTTACTCAGAATTTTTTGGGATTAGAGTGCAGGGTCAGCTATTTGTACAGCGCCACTGGAGCAATTGCAAGTTAAGGGCCTTGTTCAAGGGTCCAACAGAGTAGCATTCTTTCTATTACTGCTGAGATTTCAACTGGCAACTTTCAAAATATCAGCGCAGATCCTTTAGTTTTGATATATTAATGGCCCGATGTAGAAGAGTGGAAGGGTAAATGAGTTATTGAATGAAAAAACAAGTCAGGTTATTGACAAGAACTAGAAGAAGAGCTAGGGTATGAACAGAAACCATCAGCCACTTTTGTTCTTCACCCAGGACTGAACTACTGCTCTGTGCAGTACTTGTGCATTCTCCTTGTATTTCTGTGTGTGTGTGTGTTTTATATCTAGATGCTGTGGTTTTCCTTTCACAGGTTAAGGGTAACTGGTGACCCTGAAATTGACTGGTTTGAATGGCTGTGCCTTCCACTCTGTAAATTAAAAGTGGCCAGAGTGGTTCTTCAGAGCGATACCATACGAGAACCATTTTTGGTTCCCAAAAGACCCACTCAATTGACTGCTCCAGAAAGAACCTTTATTTATTTAGATCTGTAACAGGCTCAATATAGTAAATAATCATGAATAGATGTCAACAGATTTGTGAAATACTAATGCATCATATTTTTTTTAAAAACTCTCAGTGTATACAATAACACAGGCTATGTTAAAGTTGTCTTAATTTGGTAATGTCATGCTTGGTAGCCTACCAAACATTAAAGATTTAATTTTTTTCAGTATATTAAATATTTTTCAAAGCACATAAACACAGCTTCATTTCCAGAAAAACAAAAACAAAATATTTCCAGAATGAAATGGTGCTTTGTCAAGCAATGGGTCAATGACGAACCACACAACTCAATAAAGAACCATATAGTGCTAGTAAAGAACCATTATTTTTTAGAGTACTGTATGTGAAGAACTAACAGGATTTTAGGATCTTTTCAGGATTTCTAACCTGCTTTACAGTCTAATGTTGTCAAGGTGTAGTCTTCCTCTACTGACCTTTAAGTTCATTTTACATTGATGATGCCTTAGCTGTCATACATGCAAGAAGCAGCACTTTCAGTATCAGCACATGCACAAATGCACAAACTTGTCTTCATTCATACACAATAACTTTCATCATCTACTTGTTTTTTGCAAAACAGAGCTGGTCAGGACATTAAATGACATACTATAGGTGGGCATCTAGGTACCAACATTGGAGGGGTGGCATTTAAGAAAGCTAAGGGGCACATGCTCCGGACACTGTTCACTGTGGGAGACACCCCACTCCTGAACTTCAATCTGTGATGATAGTGAATGGGGGCTTTTACCCACTTGGTGCTGTTTATGAAGATAAAGGTGTAGATGCTCTGTACACCAAGTGGTATGCACTCCATAAAGTTCACGGTAGATGCAAAAAAGGATGCTATTTGTGCTATTAAAGGAGTGTGCACAAAAAAAATAAATAAAATTGACACAAAATGAATTCCAGACATCCATGACTGTACTTTTTAGTATCATACTGCTCGAGTTCTAAACATTAGAACACTCTAGACGAGAACAGGCCATTCAGCTCAACAAAGTTCGCCAGTCCTATCCACTTGTTTCCTCCAAGAAAACATCAAGTCGAGTTTTGAAAGTCCCTAACGTCTTACTGTCTACCACACTACTTGGTAGCTTATTCCAAGTGTCTATCTTTCTTTGTGTAAAGAAAAACTTCCTAATGTTTGTGCGAAATTTACCCTTAACAAGTTTCCAACTGTGTCCCCGTGTTCTTGATGAACTCATTTTAAAATACAAGTCTTGATCCACTGTACTAATTCCCTTCATAATTTTAAACACTTCAATGATGTCACCTCTTAATCTTCTTTTGCTTAAACTGTAAAGGTTTAGCTCTTTTAATCTTTCCTCATAATTTAACCCCTGTAGTCCTGGAATCAGCCTAGTCGTTCTTCTCTGGACCTTTTCTAGCGCTGCTATGTCCTTTTTGTAGCCTGGAGACCAAAACTGCACACAGTACTCAAGATGAGGCCTCACCAGTGCATTATAAAGGTTGAGCATAACCTCCTTGGACTTGTACTCCACAGATCGTGCTATATAACCTAACATTCTGTTAGCCTTCTTAATGGCTTCTGAACACTGTTTGGAAGTTGATAGCTTAGAGTCCACTATGACTCCTAAATCCTTCTCATAAGGTGTACTCTCAATTTTCCGACCGCCCATTGTGTATTCAAACCTAATATTTTTACTTCCTATGTGTAATACTTTACATTTACTGACATTAAATTTCATCTGCCACAAATCTGCCCAAGCCTGTATGCTATCCAAGTCCTTCTGTAATGATATAACGGATTCCAAATTATCTGCTAATCCACCTATCTTGGTATCATCTGCAAACTTAACCAGCTTGTTACTTATATTCCTATCTAAATCATTTATATATATTAAAAATAGCAGCGCCCTAGCACTGACCCCTGTGGAACACCACTCTTAACATCGCCAGTTCTGATGAGGTTCCTCGCACCATCACCCTCTGCTTCCTGTGTCTGAGCCAATTCTGCACCCATCTAAAAACATCACCCTGAACTCCCACTTCTTTTAACTTGATGCCCAACCTCTCATGTGGCACCTTATCAAATGCTTTCTGAAAGTCCAGATAAATAATATCATAAGCTCCACTTTGATCGTATCCTTTTGTTGCCTCCTCATAGAATTCCAACATGTTAGTAAAACACGACCTCCCTCTTCTGAACCCATGCTGACTGTTCAGAATAACTCCTGTCCTTGTCATGTGTTGCTCAATCTTATCCTTAATAATTCCTTCCATTAATTTTCCTGTGATGCTTGTTAAGCTTACTGGCCTATAGTTGCTTGGATCTGCCCTGTCACCCTTTTTATATAATGGGATGATATTTGCCATTTTCCAGTCCTTTGGAATCTCTCCAGTGCACAGTGACTTCCTAAAAATATGTGTCAAGGGTTTATATATGTACTCACTAGCCTCCTTAAGAACACGAGGATAAATATTATCTGGGCCTGGTGATTTGTTTGATTTCATCTTATTTAATCTGAGCAGCACTTCTCCCTCTACAATTTCCAAATCCCTCAGTACCTCCTTAGTAGTTGTGTTTACCTCTGGCAGGTTATCCACTTGCTCACTTGTAAACACCTCAGAAAAATGTAAGTTTAGGGCATCTGCTATTTCATTGTCTGTATCTTTTAATTCCCTTTACTATTCCTGATGAACTTGACCTCCTCCTTAACTGTTCTTTTACTACTAAAATACTGAAAGAATCTCTTGGGGTCTTCTTTCGCCTTATCTGCTATATTCCTCTCCAACTGTCTTTTAGCCTCTCTGATATCCTTCTTAATGGTTGCCCTCATGTTCTCATACGCTCTCGGTTCTCTTTGCAGTCATTAGTCTTATATGCCTTATACAGCAGTTTTTCCTTTGCAACTTCTTTTTAAATCTTTATTAATCCATCGTGGAGTTTTTTAGTTTCCTATTACTTCCAAATTTAGGTATGTATCTGTCCTGCATTACATGTAAAACATTTTAAACCTGTTCCACTGCTCCTCGACTGTCTCCACATTTAAAAGCTTATCCCAGTCTATCCTACTTAGACTTTGTCGCATCTGCTCAAAATTAGCCCTACTAAAGTTCAACTTAACAATTTTAGTCTTTGCATCTGTACTCTTACAAAATACTGAGAATTGTATTACATTATGGTCACTTGACCCTAGTGGTTCAATCACCTCTACACCCTCAATTCTATCCTGATTATTACAGAATACTAAATCCAGATAGGCTTCACCCCTTGTTGGTGCTTTAACATGCTGTGTTAAAAACAGTCACTGATTACTTCTAAAACTCCTGCTCTTGTGCTCCTCCATCTGTAAGGTTATCCCAGTTAATATTTGGATAATTAAAGTCCCCATGACTATAATATCCCCTGTAAACTTGCCTTTTGATATTACTAAAAGATGTGTGTTGAAATTACTGTCTGAATTGGGTGGTCTATAACACACTCCTAAAATGAGACCTTTTCCCTAATATTTTCCAGGCGAAGCCACATGTCCTCACTAAGATGGGGCTCATCATCCAACTGAAGATGACTTACATTTAATTCCTGTTTGGCATAAACAGCAACCCCACCTCCTTTTCTGTTCTGTCTATCCTTCCTAAAAATGTGTATTCCTCTATGTTACACTCATCCCCATCTTTGTTATTTAGCCAGGTTTCCGTTATTGCTATAATATCATAATTGTGCTCTGCTACATACAACTCCAACTCACTTACCTTATTTTTGATACTTCTAGCATTAAGGCAAGCTATTTTTAATGTGTTAATCCTTCTATCTTTACGTGTTTGCTTAAAATTTACATTACTATGCATTTTTATTTCTACACCATTGTTTGTTCTTCCATGTATAGATCTAAATCTGGCCTGTCCTAAACTCCCTGCACCCCCATTCCCTAGTTTAAACAATCCTCGACTAGCCTACACATACGCCTCCCCAATACATTGGTGCCCCTCCGGTTCAGATGTAACCCGTCCCGACGGAACAGGTCCCATCTGTTCCAAAAGGAGTCCCAATGCCCCATAAACCTATACCCTTCTACCCTGCACCAAGATTTGAGCCACGCGTTAAGCCTTCTAATCTCCTCAATCTTACCTGGACTGGCGCGTGGCACAGGCAGAACTTCGGAGAAGACTACCTTGTCAGTTCTGCTCCTCAGCTTGGTACCTAACTCTTTGAATTTGGATGCAGAACTGACAGACTACCCTTATGTATGTCATTTGTTCCAACGTGGACAATGACAACTGGATCCACCCGCTCTGGCCAAGAGCCTATCCACCCTTCCAGGAGGTCTCCCACCTGTGCTCCCGGAAGGCAACACACCATGCGAGACTCTCTCTCTGGAGCACACCTGCGCTTCAATCCCCCTAATGATTGAGTCCCCAACTATCACTACCTCTCTCTTTTTGGGAACTGGTTTTGAGGTGGCCCGTTGGGGCTCCTCAACCCTGCCTACCACCTCAGAATTATCAGAGTCACCGTCCAGCTCCGCCAGGACATGATAACGTTAGACACTTCTAATTCTGGGGTTGATGCCCCCGGACAGTGTGCACCCTTTACCTTACGCCTTGTGACCGTGACCCACCTATTCCTACCTGTCTGGTCTGGAATCTCCTCCCGCCACCTTAGGGGTGCACACTACTCTCTAAAGGACACCTGGGCCAAGTCCACCAATTCTCTATTACAACGCAGGTCAGCCAACTCCTCCTCCAGTTCAGCGACCCTGAGCTCGAGGTGCTGGATCAGCTGGCATCTCTTGCAGATGTAGCCCTCATAGACAACTGGCTCTTCCAAACCATCATCTAAAAAGTCCAACATCCAACAGGACTTGCATTGCACTGGCCTCATTATTAAAATTTGATTTGGGATTAGTAAACTGCCTTAACTTTTTTTTTTCTTAAAATTAAATTTCTTCTTCTTTCAGCTGCTCCTTAACTTAAATGGTAACACTAAGATCTGCTACAGATATTTTACACCTTTTCCCCTTAAGCTCCTGTACTGTTCTCCCTCTCAGCTGCCTGCTGTTTGCCTTTCTATGAGGTTAACTTTACTTTTCTCTGTCTCTTCTCCTAACTTTGCGCTCCTCTTACTTATAAGCTCTTTTAGAGAAGGTATATCCATGTTGCATCCATTGCTGCTAGGATTACCACAGCCTCCCTCCTGTCCTGAACTAGATAAGTTGTTTTGAATATGGATAGATGAAAAACCACATAAAACATAAAAACACCCTAACATTAAAAAAATCTTTGTTTCATACTCAAATGATGATTTAGTGCTTCGTATAACTCTTGTCCACCAGGTTTTGTACAAGTAAAAACAAGTTGGGTTTCTGTTGACTTTTACGAGTATAAACATTTCTGCAACAAAAAGTATTTGATAAAATTTAAATGGATGAGCAAATTGTTTAAGTCTTCTGTAACTGTAGAGTGGGAGTACACTTAGGCACTTTAGGACTTTATAATTTATTGACACATTTTTATTCTTTTTTGAGTATGTTTAATTTTGTGGCAGACTGCATCTTTTTTGTACGTTTCATTTATTTAGAAGTTCACTAAAAGTATTTTTAAACTTTTAAATATCTGCCCTTCTTATACACTACTGAGAGAAATTATGAAATAATGAAACTTTTGGCCATCCCCCCCGAGAGCTACAGCTTACTGAGCTAACTTTCAGTTGCAGATGGCTTGTGGGAAAATCTCCAGAATTAAAGTATTTACCAGCTGTGCCTTGGAATATGCTCGGAATATGTTTGCTTAGGATTTCCAGGAGTGAATTAGAGATTCGTTCAGCTGTGCTAAATTCTCAGGTTTTTTTTAACATACCGGTATCAGAAAAAGGAAGCATGTTTAATATAAATATTGCAAGGATTTCTTAAACTGTTTGATCAGTATGGTGCAGAGTGTGGCTGAAATTTGTCATCAAAATGAAACAAAATAAAATATCCTTGTCACTTCAAAGGGTGGCATGTAGAATATAATCAATAAGTAAATGCTTTTATTGTCTGAAATGCATGGAAATGAGGGAAAAGAATTATTAGCCAGCCTTCATATCGGTGAGATTCATCCTGGGGTATAAACATATTTCAGTTAAAACATATTCTAATTAATACTTAATTTTAAAAATATTTCAAATGCACTCCATCTATTTTATATACTTGATTAATTCAATATAGGGCCCCACTGTGAAGGGGTGCAAGGTTTTGCAGAATACACACACATATAGTTGAAAGTATTCAGACCCCCTTTATGTTGTAGCCTTTTGCTAAAATCATTTAAATTAATTTCTTCCCCACATCAAGCAAAAAGTCAGTTCCCTAGAATTACAATGCGAAAATGGGATTTAAAACGTTTTTGCAAATCTATTAAAAATAAAAACTTGAAATATCACATTGACAGAAGTATTCAGACCCTTTACTCTGTACTTTTTTTAAGCTCCTTTGGCAGCGATTACAGCCTGAAGTTTTCTTCACACACCTGGATTTAGCAATTTTCTGCCATTCTTCCCTGCAGACCCTTCTCAAGCTCTCAGATTGGATGGAGACTGTCGGTGGGCAGCTATTTTCATGTTTCTCCAGAGATGTTCAAGTCCAGGATCTGGCTGGACAAGTCAAAGACATTCATCTAGTTGTTTCTAAGTCACTCCTGTGTTGTCTTTGTTTTGTGCTTATGGTCATTGTCCTGCTGGAAGGTGAACCTTCAGCCCCATCTGGGATCCAGAGCGCAGGTTTTTTATTAAGGATAAATCTGAATTTTGCTCTATTTTGTTTTCCCCTGACCCTGACTAGTCTCCCAGTCCCTGCTGCTGAAAAACAACCCCAAAGCATGTTGCTGCCACCATGCTTTATTGTTGGAGTGGTATTGCACAGGTTATGTGCAGTGCTTGGTTTCATCTGGACATGACACTAATCTTGGTTTCATCAGATCAAAGAATCTTGTATTTCACAGTCTCAAAGTCCTTTAAGTGTGTTTTTGCACACTCCAAGCAGGCTTCCATATATTCCTATGTAATAAAGTCCAGATTGGTGGAGTGTTGCAGTGATGGTTGTCCTTCTGGAAGTTTCTCCCATCACCACAAAGGATTTTTAAAGCTCAGCCAAAGTGACTGTCACATTCTTAGTCACCTCGTTTACCAAGGCCCATTCTCCCCTGACTGCTCAGTTTGGACTGGTGACCAGCTTAAGGAAGGGATATGATTCCATTTAAGAATTGTGAAGGTAACTGTACTCTTGGAAACCTTTGGTGCTGCTGATTTTTTTTTCTATAGCCTTCCCCAGATCTGTACCTTGGGACAATCCTGTCTCTAAATTCTGCAGGCAATTCCTTCAACCTTATGGCTTGGTTTTTGTTCTGCTACACATTGTCAGCTGTGCTTATAGGTGTGTACCTTCAGAGCTGTCTTAACAACATTATAGCCCCCCTGGCAAAGCAGTGCACCGGGACCCCTACCTACACATCCACTCAGCAAGTCACAACATACATAGATTAGCATGGGGCCCCTATGTTCATGGGGGCCCCAGGCAACTGCCCAGTGTGCCCATGCATTAAGACGGTCCTGTGTACATTTCCTAATCATATCCAATAAATTGTATTGTCTGCAGGCAGATTCCAAACAAAGTGTAGAATCATCTCAGTGATGATCAATGTAATAGGATCACATTTCACATGTTATAGCAAAGGGTGTGAATACTTGTATCAATGTGATATCAATGTGATATTTCTGTTTTTATTTTTAATACATTTTCAAAAATGACTAAATATTCTGTTATTGATTGATTCTGGTCTATCAAGTGTTGTTTGAAGATTGAAAAATTAATTCAAAGGATTTTAGCACACGGTTGTAACATCAAAAAATTCACGTCCAAGTAACATAAGCATTCTCAGTGTGATTGGTGAAAGTACAGTATTTGACAAAAATTAATACAAACACAGGAAGCTTGTACAAACTCCACACAATTATTTATGGGAAACAGACCCAGGTCTCCTTAACAGTGAGATGTCAGTGTTGTCCATACTTTGCAACCCTAATACACTCTAGTAAAGTAAATAGAATTACATTTCACATACTAGATAAATAAACAATGATACAGTAACTGTCTATGATAAAACACAATTGAGTAAAGATCAATATGATGTACTGTAAAGCATTAACCAGTAAATCATTCCATGTAAATCATTGTATCCTTCAAAGAAAGCTACATTTTCAAATTTTTACTGAGTCCAGGCTCATCACAGATAAAATGGCCACACTTACTGAAGCAGTACTCTGTCAGCATGATTTTGTTCATTGTGCTCAACAAGAAAGAATGGTGCAGGTGTTGCAGTTGTTTTCCCAAGCCAATTTGATTCTAAAAACTTAACCTTTAATATTTATATTTCTTTCAGATAGTGAAAAGGTAACTCATATGTGCTTGCATTAGTTGGTTATTGTCTTATATATTGCTTCATTTATTCATGATTTTTTTTATCCATACCAAATCACTCAATTATCTTTCATAATTGTTAATTATGGCAGGATTATCATAGCGGGAGACTTTTAATTTCATAAACTTGAGAATCGTGACACAAAAACAAGTTTTGAAAATCTTGCACTCTTTTGATTTTGCTCTCATTATATTTCATGTTTTTATGCTTTTATTATGGTTTTTAATATTGTTTGTTTTTATACTCTCTCCCCTTTCATGTGTTTCCTTTCCAGGTTTTTGTGTGTGGGGCCACCTTGATGTCATACCTGTTATTTTGAACATTTTTGTTATTTCATCAGTTTTTGTAAATAAATGTTCAGTTTATAAAGTTTATCATTTGGTCATGGTTTTGCCTCCCTTCTAAGACATTTTTTTATATATATTTTTGAGTTCTTACAGTCTTTTTGAACTTTACACCAGCTTCTCATTTTTGAGGCCTTTTATGCTGAAAACCAGTAGTTAGCAGTTGGAGTAAACTGGAGTAAGATGGACATTTTCTGGGCAGACTGGTAAAGGTCCTGGCCTGCCTTTTGTGAAGCCTTTTGGAGATCTCACTCCCATTTTCACCATGTTTGTGACTCCCAATCACAACAGATAATCTATGTACAACCATGGCTACATGTTAAATCTAGTCATATCAAGAGAATTTAATGATAATCCATCAGTGTCTTAGATCATTATTTTGTTTTCTTTAATTACACAATGTGCATAAATAAGGATTAGGAGGAATGTATTATTAACAAATAATAGCAAAAGGTTAGAACTGTATTTGAAAAAAAGTCTTATTTAAGAATACTTTTTATAAGGATAAAGATGATGAGAGTCCTTTCAAGTCACAGTACATAGCTGTTTAAAATTTCTTTTCAGTCCACAAACGTTTTGTATCTTTTTTCACATATGCATGCCAGAGAAATACATTCCAGGTTCATCAGAGGTATGTCATACCACCACAGGAAGAGAGAGGGTGCTGTCGCTAAACCATGTTGCCTCCTTTTCCTTCTACATCTCCTAGAAGATGCCAGGTGAGGACAACTGACTCCGCCCCTTCTGCTCCCCAGAAAGAGGGCATCTTTTATTGGACTGAGCTAACCACAAGATGACTGGCAAAGGACTGCTAACCTTCGGCTATCGATGCTGTTTGCAAGATTCAAGATGCAAGATACCTTTATTGTCACTGTACAATACAATGAAATCTTGTTTGGACCCAGCCTATAGATGCCTTATATAAAAGTACATAAGAGTAGATAATAAACTAAGTAAACATTAAAATATGAGAAGCGCAGTTACTATTAACAGTTCCAAATATACACAGAGTAAAAGTAAAGGTAAATATCTAAGCATAAATGACAAATAATAAATTAAGTCACAGTGAACATTGCAGTCAGTGTAATGGTCATGAGTTCCACATGGGTGTGTGACTATGTGTGGCTGATGCAGATGTTCGTTTCTTGTCATTTAAAGCTCACTATTGAGATTGTGCCATTGTGTTCTGTTTTTGTTTTCATTTTGCTGAAATTAAATGGGAAGACCCAACTTTTCATACTTTTGGGCTGTGTTATTCCCCCGCTCTATGACACTTGCCAGTGCAGGTGTCTTGCCTGGGTAATGATGTAGATCTTCTCGCTTGCTCTGTTTTCGTGCAGTATACTTCCCAAACTTTTCCACATGGAGTTAACAATGATTAATTGAATGACTGATGATTTTAAAATCACTGTTATGTTTATATTATAAAATTGTTCTCTTTTCCCAGGCTGATTTCCATACTAATGTTAGATTAACAAATAAGGTTGTTTTTGGACGTTCCAAAGAAATTAATTAAAAGATAAAGATTTAGATCAATAAACATCCATCCATCCATCCATTATCCAACCCGCTATATCCTAACTTCAGGGTCACAGGTGTCTGCTGGAGCCAATCCCAGCCAACACAGGGCGCAAGGCAGGAAACAAACCCCGAGCAGGGCACCAGCCCACTGCAGGTCAATAAAGTTTCAAAGTTTAAATCAATGAAACATTTGGAGTTTAAATCAATACCTAGCAGTTTGCATTACTATCAGTTTAAAAATGCAAAATATAAAATAAAGATTGCAACAACTAAAATAGTACTTTAATGCATTTGAGCAAACAATCTTTTTTTTCTGGGATTGTTTAAAAAACATTAGTGTGAATTGTCTTGATCGCAGCTAGTTAATCAGTTCACAGTTCAAACACAGGTTGAACATTTGCAGTCTTTATAGGGTCTTGTTAATCAGTCTTTTTAACTTTGTTAAAGTTCTTATTCTATTGTATTTTTTATTTCTCAATTCAGTATAGTGAATATTTTAGTAAATGTTCAAAATTTCCATTATGGTTTGTTTTCATCACCGTACATGTGGAAGTTTCACCAATAATGATATGTTAAGAAAGTACTGTAGAACATTTCAAAAAGAAGGTAAAATAGATTTCTTCATTTTTTTTTAAGAAGTATTAGCTCATATAAAAAAATATTAATACTTAGATATACTGAAATTTACCTGCCGATAGTCCAGCTCCCAGTCTAGGGATTTTCCTGCCTTGTGCCCAATGATTGCTGGAATAGGCTTCAGCTGCCCTGCAACCCAGCCCTAGATAAGCAGGTTATGAAAATGGATGGATGGATATATAGAAATTATATTAGTTCAGTATTTGTTTAGCACACCTGGATTGTCTGTTCATACTACACATGCATGTATTAACCATTCAAATCTGAAATATTATAATAACTTGGAATGGTTAGCTTTGTTATTGGCTATTAACCCCTTGTATTTTTTTCTTGGAATCCTGCATTGGCACTGCACCCCTATTAAAAGTTCCTCACCCATCTTATGTGTTGTTGGCCTTAATGACTCTATCACTATGAGAACTTTATGACTCTAATATGTTCAGGAAGCTTAGGCTCACAAAATGTTGTATTATTTATATTCTAATAATTAAACCTCTGTTCCCCTGAGGTTTATTTTCTACAGGATTTACCTTTCTGGAGTTTTTGTTTTCTGCTTCTCCACTGCCCTTAGACTGTAGCCATAGGTCTTGTTAAACAAAAACTCATCCTAGTTTTATCTTTAGGTATATTAATGGTAATTCTTGTTTTTTGTGTAAAGCAAACTAAACTGTATTTTTTATTATTATAGTTCCTTATTTTTAGATCTTTAGTTAAGGCATTGAGCTGAGCATTGCAATTCTTATTCAAACAAATAATTAACATGTAGCCATATTTAGTAACTTTGTTAGGCAGATCTGCTCATTAATGTCTGCTTCTCCAAATAGCCAGTCATATGGCTGCAACTGAATACATACTGTATAACATTTTAAAATGGTAAAGATGTTTAGCTGTTACTCTACCAAACTTTAGAGTGGCTGTACAGTAAATGATCTAAGTGAATTTGACAGTAGAATAATTGATGGAGCCAGATGGGGCTGATCAGTATCTCAGAAACTCTTCTATGGTTTTTACACACTAAAGTTTCTGGACAATCAGTGTGCAGAATTTCTGTGATCAAAAACACTCTGTTAATGGCAGAGGTCAGAACAGAATGCCTTCTTTTTTAAAACAGTCTGAGGCTATAGTGGGTATGTGACCTACATTTGAAAGCTGTAAAATGGAAAAATGTTTCCTGGCCTGACGAATCTTAATTTCTAGCTAAAATGCTATCTTAAATAAAGATTAGTTGAGTTCACTGTTACAAATCATAACAAGCTTCATGGTGCCTGTCATGTGCACAGATCAATTCACCATGACAAGATTGAAGAATATAACAGAATAACAATGTTAAAAAAATTAGATTCTTTTAGCATAACAGAGTTAAGAAACCAGCATGACCAATTAGAGTACAGATACATTTTATAATCTTTAATACAGTATATTTATATCTTTTGTGGTAGATGGCCAGGACCCATGCCCGGTTGAGACGCCCCTTTGGCATTGGATCCGGGAGAGCAGTCATGTGCACACTACATCCCATGGAACACTTGTTGGCAGCCACCCTGGATTGCATCGGGACCAATAATTTTCTTCCCCTTTCTAAGGATATCATCCAAATGATTTGAAGACTGAAATGAATGAGTAATTCTCAGTCCTTCCCTTTTTTCTCTTCACTTTCCTTCCAGTTATTTGATTAAACCCAATAGTACATGATAAATACACACAGGTGTAAATGGTAACAAGCTAAATGGAGAAATGCTGGTCTCTTTTGTCATTTGCATGTTATTGCTAATTAGGAACAATTAAAAACCAAGACTACAGCTGTTTAAGACTAAAATAAGCAATAAGTGTTCAAAATTTTAACGAACAAGACAACTAAAGTCTAGCCCATTAGTCGATAGGATGGCTTCTCCTATTTACAGAAAAAGACATTGCATCCAGATTAGACTACGAAGACGTCATCAACAACTTTTCCAATCGAAAGGCAAGAAAAGTGGATTTTCGTCTCTGAACCTGGAAACTGATAAGAGATTTCATGATAATACCTCTACGTTAATTTCACACTTCCTTCTGAAACACTGAAACTCACATTTTATTTGTAGACCATAAACTTGTCAAAATATTAATGCACAAAAACATGTATCGCTAATGATAACCAGCTGAAATGACATCAATGTGAGTTATGACTATGACATCCTGCGTATTGAGACTCAGAGTATACTTGGAATTTGGTTACTTTCTAGAAGAGACCCTGCTAATTTTCGCATGACACCATTTCGCATTTCATACTGTCATGGTATTGTCATGAATTATGAATTGCACTTTTGTAATAGATTATCTATACTAATAAAAGGCAAAGCCCTCACTGACTGACTCACTGACTCATCACTAATTCTCCAACTTCTTGTGTAGGTAGAAGGCCAAAATTTGGTAGGCTCATTCCTTACAGCTTACTTACAAAAGTTAAGTAGGTTTCATTTCGAAATTCTAACTGAATCCTACTTACGTACATATATACGGCCATAACCTGCAGCTCGGTCGCCGTGTGAGGCAGAGTTGCATCAACCATCACCACGCCTCCCATGTAGTTGGCTGTCTGCCTATATTGCGTGCCCTTTACGCACGCCTCCCAAGTAATTGAGTGCCTGCCCACATAAGGCCTTCTATCACAATCCAATAGACAGGCTGCCACTACGAGGCGTTTGTCATGCCTAAGACGAATACAATTCTTGAGATACAAGTTTAGTGAGAAGATGCAAGGTATAAACAAGACTTTTGATCACTTTGTAATGGAGTTAAAATTGCTGGTGAAGGACTGTGTTTATGCAAACGAAGATGAGATGGTCAGGGATAGAATAGTGTTTGGCACAGACTCAGCAAAAGTGCGAGAAAAACTTTTAAGTGCTGGGTCTGAGCTAACATTAAATAAAGCAGTGGACATCGCAAGATCGCACGAGATAGCAAACCTTCGATGCATGTACTCAGAGCGGCTCACGTGAACTGACTGTGAACGCAGTATTTAGAGAACAAGCAAGAGCTCCAAAGAGCGCTGAACAAAAAACGCATTACACAATTGAGAAGGCAGCAAAAGAATATGAAGCGAGTGACGCATACAAGCATTTTCATAAGTACAGCTACTGTGGAAACAAAGCACACGGTGGAAAAAGTCAATGTCCAGTTAAAGGAAGACAGTGCAAACGAAGATGAGATGGTCAGGGATAGAATAGTGTTTGGCACAAACTCAGTGAAAGTGCGAGAGAAACTTTTAAGTGCCGGGTCTGAGCTAACATTAAATAAAGCAGTGAACATCGCAAGATTGCACGAGATATTTGCGAGATACAAGTTTAATGAGAAGACACAGGGTATAAACAAGACTTTTGATCACTTTGTAATGGAGTTAAAATTGCTGGTGAAAGACTGTGCTTATGCAAACGAAGATGAGATGGTCAGGAATAGAATAGTGTTTGGCACAAACTCAGCGAAAGTGTGAGAGAAACTTTTAAGTGCCGGGTCTGAGCTACCATTAATAAAGCCGTGGACATCGCAAGATCGTATGAGATAGCACAACCACAGCTGAGAACCTTCGATGCATGTACTCAGAGCGGCTCACGTGAACTGACTGTGAACGCAGTACACACACAAAAGCAAGACCTCCAAAGAGCGCTGAACAAAAAACGCATTACACAATTGAGAAGGCAGCAAAAGAATATGAAGCGTGTGACGCATACAAGCATATTCATAAGTGCAGCTACTGCGGAAACAAAGCACACGGTGGAAAAAGTCAATGTCCAGCTAAAGGAAGACAGTGTAAAAAATGTGATAAATTGAACCACTTCGCTAAAGTTTGCAGGACTGGGAAAGGTAAACTCATGCAGTGTGTGATGTCACAGATAAAGAGGAAGACGAGCTGTTTATTTATGCAGTAAGAAAGTAACAACCCTCTGAATATGAACAAGCCTTTATAGACATATCAATAGGAAAGCAAGGTGTAAAGCTTAAGTTTAAATTAAGTTCATAGACACGCTGCCGCTAAATATTCACAGGCAAATCCACAACTTAATACCGGGAATGTCTGTTAAATATCTGAGATTCACGAGTACCGATTTGGTTATTGAACACTTTGATAAATGAAACCTGTTATCTTTACAATGGTTGACAAACACGGAATATAACTTGAACACAACACATCCTCCAAATACGAACCTGATTGAAAGAAATAATGATAATCAAATCCTTGATGACAGCAACACTCATAACAGTCACAAAACAATTAAATTGACAATCATGTTACGCTATTTTTAAAATTTTTCCTCTTCTTTTTCATAACTTCTTTAACACACTACTTCTCTGCTGCGAAGCGCAGGTATTTTGCTAGTATAATTATATTTGGATAAAGTCCACGTGTTATCTTGCAAAAATTTAGCTGAATACTGTAATGAGAAAATGCAGTGTATGTTAACATTATTTTTATTAAATTCACAAGCAAGTTTATACAGTCAACACATACCGGTAACAGCGTTTGACGTAACTGCCCCATGTGGGGTTGGTCAGCCCTAGGCCCCGCACACCCCTGAGGTCGCCTCTGAGCTAAAGTCACTTCAGTATGTGAGTAATTCGCTATGCTAGTGTTTAGATCTGACAGCGCCATGCTGACGATGTTTATTCTTGAATAAAAGTGCACATGTTTATTTGATATTTGGACTAAAGTCTTCACACATTATACACTTTATTTCATTATCAGTATAACATAGAAAAAATTTCTGCTTTAGGCATGTGTTCAGCATTTCTTGCATTTCTCACATTTCCTTTCATCCTATACTTACCCAGATCTTTGTAGACATGGAACAAACATGAAATGCATGTATTCCAAATAAAGATATACTGTATTATTTACCCTATACAACTCCAGGAACCTCACACACAGATAAGGAGTCTTGGCTTGAGCTGGGAGAGTTGAACTCTGTCAAGGCGGGGGATGGGGCAGCAGGCTGCTTGCTGCTTGTGCTGATCGACACATTTATAAAACAAAAGACGCTGATGGAGAGGTGCAAAGGGATTTAAGGTGGGTCGGGATTGTGAGTTTTTTTGTAGATGTACAATGGTGGCATCATAGGCAAATTTAATGACATCTTGGTGATAAGCTTTGATGGGAAACTGTTAAATGCAGTGTATAAACAGGACTCTCACAAAACAATTTCCATTATCCAGGTGTGTCCAGCAATTGCTTCAGTGAGCTGGTTCTTGTACTTTTGTATACAGTGATCCCTCGCTATATCACGCTTCGACTTTCGCGGCTTCACTCTATCGGGATTTTTTTCTCATACACGCTTACGTCACTACGCATGCGCTTTCTGAGAACTACGATGGCTCCTAAACGTGCTGCTTTTTCTAAGCCTTCTGACAATAAAACTAAGCGCCGGAGGAAGATGCTTACTATACAAGAGAAGGTGAAACTCTTGGATATGATTAAAGATGGCAATACCCTACAAAAGCCTCCTCACACATATGAAAAGACAGCGCCAGCAACTGCCTATCAAGAAGTTCTTCAGCCGCACACCCAGACACCCACTGCCTAGTACTTCTTCACTGAAGACAACAACGCACCTGCTGAAGATACTGCACCACCTCTGAAGACTCTCCTACTGAGGTCATGCCTTCATAGGTTAGTGGTTGTGTGCAATTAAATGTACAGTACAATAATCTACTATAAAAAAGCATTCGGGATTGTCCTTCCGTCCCATGAGTGCAAAGCGTAGCGGTATTTTGCTTATTACAGACTTACTACTTGCGGCTTGAAGTACGAAGCGACGCGATGTGAGCAGAGTTCTGGTGCTGTCATTGCTTTTGTGCGCGATGATAGACAAAATTATGTCTCTGGAAATAATTAATGTTGATGGAGTACAAATGCCTCACCATGTAGTAAATATCAGGGGAGATGGTGCTTGCTTATTCTCATCTATAGCTTATTTAGTGCATGAAACTCCGTCTTTAGCGGTACAGATTCGGGCTGACATTGTACGACTTTGGACAGGCACTTGAGGGGATAAAAAAAACCGTAGGTTTTCGGGAGATGTTATGAATGGGCACTTTGATTTTCTCATTCTCTACACTTACATGCCTGATGTACACATAGAGCGCACAAAAATTGAGGATAAAAGTCGGTCGCCTTAAAAGGCAAGTACACCTAGTAATATGATATTTGTAACGTCCAATATGTCTTATTTTCTCTTATTTTGTCTAATATATTGGGTAATACGAGTGTAATGGTGACTAAAGGGTGTTATTTCAGAGGGCTCTAATAATGTTAAAAAACGTATTTAGGAGGTCGTAAACAGGTTTTCTATACTCTAACTGCGAAAATATTCGATTTATAAATAAAGAATCCTACTTCGTGAAAATTCATTTATCACGGTAGAGTCTGGAACGGATTAACTGTGATAAACGAGGGTTCACTGTACTTCCATGTAACTAACCAGCTGTATTTTAGTGTGAGCATTCATTAAATTGCGAACATCATTGGCAATCAATGGTTTGTTATTAAGAAATATGAGGATTGTTTGCATGAACACACAGTCTTCCATACATTTTTGAGGATTCTACTTACAATGCCTGCCTGCTCATCCAGGTGTGTAAGAAATCTCTAAACATGTCCCAATTTACTGAAAAAAAGGAGTTTTCCTCTGCCTTTTTCGTTCAGCAACAGCTCTTTCAATCTCTCCTCTTAAATATACAGCAAGCAAATCAAGAGGAAGTCTGACTGTCTAAGTTGAGGTTGGGAAAGCAAGAGGTAAGTGTCTTATCAGAATGTAACGGTGATCCAGAGAGTTAGCACCCTTGGTGAGGCAAAAGACATTCTGATGATATGTAAGGTAAATATTCCTTAAATAAATAATTCCACAGGATTTAAATGTTCACATTCTGTAAAAATGCTGCTTATGGAAGGACAAAAACAGCAATCAGAAGAACAGAATATCTCACTTGAATGGTAAAATGGGCAGCACTTGTTCATTAGGTACCCCAGGAAAAGGCAATGATTTTCACATACTGCATGGGCATCGTGTGGTGCTTACCAGGGTCCTAAACTGTATTGGATTAATGTATTTCTTAAATAAGTCTCCAGCCCTTTATAGGAGGCCAGATGAAATTAATTTAACACTTCCAAACTAGAACCACACACCTTCTGTTTGCTCATTTCAAGCTATCTCAAATATTACACCCCAGGTAATACTCAATAGATGGAAGTTGCTGTTTATTTTAGTCTTCCATGTTTATCTCAATTTTCTCATGAATCTGTTGGCATTATTCACATGCCAAATTATTTACTATTTTGGCATACTGCACTCATTCATTTTAAACAGATGTCCAAGCCAATGTAGGCTCAGCCTTTTTAATTATGCCTTCTAGCACAGAATAATTAAAACCATACTGTCAACTTATAACCTTGAGAGGTACAAATGAATACCCAGTATCAGCAAAGTCAGTGCTGCAATGTCAGTATTAATTTAATAAGTTTAAATAAAAATCTTTTTCTTGTGAGTACCTTTCTCTGTACATAAGTCTTGGGCTTGTCTGCAACATCACTGTCTGTCCTGAACCTAAACGACATCACTGATTAAATGGCGCCAGCATGAACAGCCTGTATATTACCATCTTTCACTTTCAATTAAGGAAAGAAGCCAGTTGGAAAGTACAATCTAATACTTATTACATAAAAAAAAACCTTTTATAATTCAATTAAGAGAACATATTAGCCTAAGACCAAGGCCTGACACGATGCACTGTAAAAAAAGCAAATTAACATCAGCCAGGCAGTGTTCCTGCTTTGCATCTAATGTTGTTGGGATAGACTGAATTTTATGTGAATTATGGATTCAGAAAAAAATATGGATAGCTGATTGGATAGAAGTGACTAAATGAGAGTAGGCCTTTTGATGGAGTCTTGTACGGTAATATGTTTTGCTGTCATTTTTATTAAACACAAATGTTTGACATGAGGTGCTGCCCACAACTTTCACATAGTTCATATGGGGAAAGAGTGATGACACACAGTGCATACAGCCTTGTCCTTGGTATTTCCCTGTTAAGATGAAAACACCAGCGTGGGCAGTGCTTTAAAGCCTAAAAGTAAAGACAGGGAAGGGAAATGAAGTGGGAGTGTCATGTTTAAATAAACAGAAGGCTGTGCTGCCATTACAGAACAGATTATTTGTAGAGAGACCTAAAGTTTTGACCTCCCTGTGGCCTTATATTTGGCATTCCACTCAGAATCCTGTCCACCCTATTAAAGGAGAGATTAATAAAAAAGACATAAGATATAAAAGAATGAATTATATAAATTACTTTAAAAATGAATTCATATTAAAAGCTGAAATCATACTTTCGGAGACTTACTGTAATATGATGATTTTTTTTTTTTTACACAATACACACACTATTGTCTGAAGACACACCAGAACGACTAAAAAGAAAGAAAATTTTAAAAGAAAGAAACCTTCTGACTTGGCAGTGTCAGTTAAAATGAGGCATTATGCAGCCATAATGACATTGGTATGAAGAAGCCCTAGTTGCATTTTCTTGACACAATTCTGCTTCAATGTTAGTCTGTCAGAGAGAGGACGTACAGCATTGTTCATAATGGCACTCAGTTTTGTTTTAATTCTCTCCTTCACTATGACCTCCAGGGAGTTGAGAGTGTGTCTTATAACTGAGCCTGCCTTTTTATTATCTTGCTGATTTAGTTGGCATTTCTCAAAGTAATGTCACCAGCCCAGAACACCACAATGTACAAAATTGCACTGGCTCTTGCAGAGTTGTAGAAAATGTGACATATGAATATACAGGAATTCACTAAAGATAAAAACAAATCTTTATATTGCATATACATTTTACTAGAGTCCATTTTATATCCATAATATAATTATAGACTGCCCATGTTTTAGTGGAGCACACATATAAAAACGAATTGAAATGATTTTTGTTTCTTTTTTAATGAATATCACAAAATCTAAAAGCTATAAAAATAACGAAAGCTGTTGTTTAGTCATCATTTCCTTAATATTTCTCTAGCTCATTTTTTAACCTATGCATAATTTTATAATACACATTTGTTTAGCAATTTCATTACTTTACTTTAATTAAAATATTTTCTTCTTATTTTGCCATCTGCAGCTTAGTGGCACAATAGATAACACTGTTTTCTAAAACTTCAGGTAACTAATTTCAAATACTATTTGTGTAGAGGCCACACATCCCCACTGTGGATTATATTTGCACATCTTAAAAATATTAAGATAAGTTTCACTGGCAATAATAAACTTGGCCAGATATGAGTGATTGATGGTGTCTAGGCTTGGTTTCTACCTTTTACTTGATGATCTTAGGAAAAGATGCATCCTCTACAACTCTGAATTGGACAAAACATATATTGATAATAAATAATTGAGTGAATTGACGTTGTCTTATGTTGAAGGGTTGAACAGTGATTAAATATATAAGCCCTAAAAATGCTCAAGTCCAGAATTTGTAAACTTGAAAAAAATGATTTCACTAACCCACACCAAGAATAATCTATGTGATGTTTCTGTCACCCATTCTTTCATCTAGGTTTGTAATTGGTTAAACACTTGTTCATTCATCTTTTGCTTTCTCTGTTTCTGCTTTTTATATTCTTTGCCCCTTGTGCTTTGAGAAAAAAGAGTGACACAAATGCACCATAAGGAAAAACATTAAATTTTTGCACAGCAATTCTGTTTTTTGGTGCACAGTGTGGTGGCACTGTTGTTGGAGTCAAATTCCAGTCTAGTCACTGTGTTTATGGAATCTTTACATTGTCCCTCGGCCCGCCTGGGTTTCTCTGTGTATTTTGGCTTCCTCCCACATCCCAAATACATGCAGGCTGGTTGAATGATTTGTGTCTCCAAACTGGCCCTATATGAGTGAGTGTGCCCCGCAATGGATTCTGGCAAGATCCCAATTCTTCTGCCCCTGTGACAAGGCTTTGCAATAAGTGACCCTGGAAAATAAATGAGCACATTAATGGAAAGCAGCTGGCACTGAAGTTTAAATCTGTTCCCTTGCTTTGGGTTTGTTTAAATAAAACATTAATGTGTTAAGTCATTGTGGACCAAAATTACACCAGAGCTGCACACAGTTCTGGTTAGTGTAGCATCCTCGTGTTTTTTTAGAGATCTGAACTCAGTTCCCCAGTTGGTCACAGTCTATGTTGGGATTTGTGCATTCTCCTGGTGTTTGTGTGAGGTTTCTCTTAATACTCTGGCTTGTGTCTATATACCCAAAATGCTTTTATTGATAAAAAATATGATATACTTGTCCAAAGTTAGTTCCTGCTTTGCACAACTGGAATAGCCTCAGTCTCATGAGTCAATATAATGGAGAAAATGGGTTCAGAAGATCAATGGAAGGAGATCCCGTTAAGAAGGGTTTATGTAAAACATTGAAATCAATACCTTTCAAAGTTGTCCCAATGTGACACATTTCATTGTACAGATTTTTTTTTTAATTACATGAGGATAGCTAACAATTGTTCACACTAAAAATATTTAGATATTTATTATCTATAGAAAAGCGAAAACATATCTTCCCTATTTACTGTTATGTTACCTGTTGCTGTAGATATTCTGGGATGATATACTTTGTACGTAGTGACATTACCTAGAAGTGGCCACTATTTAACAAACCGCACACTCAAAAGGTAAAAACAAAAAGAAAGAATTCCACCCAATACTTAAAAACAAATTTATAAAAATAGCTATAGCTGCCTTAATTATAATACTACAGAATATCACTATGATATAGGAATCATTCTAAACTGTTAAATTCTATATTCAAGTTTCTTGTCAAATTCCAGAGAAATCCAAGATCATAAATATTCCCGTCAGATTTACCATTTGTAGATGGTCAAAAAGCAGGCCTCTCAAATGCATTTCTGACTCATCATTCACATTAATCTTCATACAAAAATCATTTAATGCACTTATTAATCCTCTTCTCAAGTCCACCTTGGATCACTCTGGAGGCTTAACTGGTGTCTTGTAACATATCCAACCAAACATTGTGCAAGTACTTCTCCAGGGATAGAAGTTCTCAAAGGGTTTGGAGGGTTGTGTAATTTATGTCCAAATATTTCCCACATATGCCTAATAGAAGAGACCTTCATGGTCACTACTCACCATAAGTGGTCAGGTGTTGATCTACTTGAATGATGAAAAGTGTCAGATCTACCATGAAGGATTGTACAATTAGTAATAGCTCATACTTGTCATAATGATCTTAGGTCGAGATGTACTCATACATTGATCATCACCCCAAGCTGCTCGAGCATCAGACTGAAGAGAAACAAACTGGTAATTGGTCAATGGTAGACATCTTAATGAATACTCTAATGGAGCCTTTCCTTTGCAAGTTTTGTACCCTTTGTCTAAGATACTGTCCTGCAATCCCTAGATGGCATTGATTTATAATAATGTTTTGAAAACCTGTTACATAATCCACTGGTTCTATGGCGTTGACTGTTACTCTGGTCCTTACAGATATTTTCTGAAGAGAGTCAAGCCCATATGATGGCACAGCTCATATTATTCACTGATGCACCTATCTAACAATGACCAACAATCTAGCCCACTCAAGTGACAAAATAATTATCCATCCATCCATTATCCAACCCACTATATCCTAACTAATCATTGTTAAGTTATTATTGGTGTATCCTTGTAGAAGTACACCATGATCTGAACTTTTTCAGCTTATTAGAACTTTAAAACAGTTTTAAATGGAAAAGGCCAATTACCGGAACAGGTTTACCAATGCTAGTTACCTATTTTGTCCAAATAATGTTTAATTGCAAAGGTTTCTAGTGGCTATTATGAAAATAATGGATACGCATATTTCTATCTAGTCACTGCTAGTGTCCTATTCTAATTTTCAGGCAAATTCAAGCACTGAGTCTGGGTGCAAGTGTTTTTATATGATAGAGTTATTTAAGTACAATCATTGCAAAGTTTCATTACTCACCTACTGAGTCACTTTCTCTACCTTTTTTATTTCAGATTTCATACTTTTTTCCTTGTCATGACGACAACCTCTAGCTGTTGTTTTTGTTTTTATCCTACAATGATTTTGACTATTTCTTTTTGTTTATGTTTTTATCTGAGACTTGTTTTGAATTTTTCACCCACATCTGATGTTATGTTTACTTTTTCTTTTGCTCCTTTTTTCCAATTGTCTATTGACCTCTTGACTCCTGATAATCTCCTTACATCCCCCAGTTGTCTGTTTTCAATTTTCCTTCAAATAATTCTGCATGTAACGTGTGCTGTCATAAGCCCTCCAAATCTATAAACTGGGAAAGGTGAGAATGCATTGTAGGGAAAGGCTTGTATATGGTGGACTGACAAGCTGAGAGAGTCGTGGTGCCCTGTTTCCAACCTGACAATACATGATATAACTGTGAAATGTTAAAAGGTCTACTAGTAAACAGGATTTTTGAGAAAATACTGGGCAGCAATTTTATTATTCTTTAAAATAAAGAATATTATTTGTATTTTTGTGTAATACATTTTAAAGAATTCAGTCTGATTTAAACAAATTTTTCCAGGTCTGGTATTTTAGTGAAAAAAGTTGGAGGGTGCTAGTCAAAAAAAGTGTTACAAAAAGTGGAAGTGAGGAGTGTAGCATTTTAGCACAGTGTTTTAAAGATTTTAAATTAGTGATATTTTAATCCTAAATACAGATAACTTTTTTTTTACTTTTTTAATTATTGTCCTGTGTTTTTTTTTTTTTTTCAGAAATGATAATAACTGTGTCAAACATAATAATATACTTTATACAGAGCCTTTAATTATGGACACTGACACAAAATATATTAATACCCCTTCCCATTCACTACTGGTTTCCTTCCAGATTTGGTCTCTATTATAAACAGTAATACAAGAAAAATCTTACTTGTTTGTTAATAATACATGAAAATGACATACTGTACATTAATGGAATGTTTTCTCACAGTGAATATATTGTGGAAATAATTGTCTTTTTACACTCAATTTAGTTTTTTTTGGGCGATTTTTAATACTACTGCTGCACAGTGATTAGTGCTGCTGCCTTACAGCTTTAGAGTCTTGGGTTCAGATCCTGGCCTGTCTATGAGGAGTTATCATATTCTCCCCATGTCATTTTTTTTGCAGGTCCTTCAACTTTCCTTTCCAGTCCCAAAGATGTGCAAATTATCTTAAATGACAACCATAACCCATGAGTGAGTGTGCCCGTGATGGACTGGTATTCCAACCAGAGTTGGTTCCTGCCTTGAGCCCAATACTTCAGAGAAAGACTTAGGCCCCAGTTACCCTGACATAGACAAATGGATTTAAAAATGGATAGACAGATGCTCTGTGCTCCACAATGACCATTTCTTCCAGCTTCTTTATATTTATCTGTGTACTTTTTCATTACAGATCCAAGTCTTCTTAAACACTTACATCAACCCACAATGCTTGTACATAGTCCAAGGCCCAGTGCAGTCAGGACTGCATTTTGAAACATAAACTAAGTACTGCACAAGATACTGTAAATCTTAAACATACTTTTGAGGGGACTAATACTGCAACTACAGTCT
This sequence comes from Polypterus senegalus, assembly GCF_016835505.1. NCBI lineage: Eukaryota > Metazoa > Chordata > Cladistia > Polypteriformes > Polypteridae > Polypterus > Polypterus senegalus. The sequence goes on from NC_053154.1 coordinate 173,595,268, forward strand.
TGTCGTTTGCACAGATGGAAATTAATGACCATCAATATTCTAATCCATGGATGTCGAACTCCAGTCCTGGAAAGCCGCAGTGGCTACAAATTTTCATTCTAACTATCTTCTTAATTAGTGACTTTTTTTGCTTCTAATTAACTTTTTTCCTTAATTTTAATTAACTTGACTCAGGCCCCTTTGTTATATCTTTTTCCTTAATTAGTAGACAAATAATAATAAGACACAATACAAGCCACCACATGGCCAGCTCATCTGTGCCCATCACATAGTATCTGAAAATAAAAAAAGGTGAAGGTCTCAGGAAGGTTGATCTCTCAAGTCACCAAAACATTTTGACGGTGTTCTTAGGAAAAAACAGAAAATCAACAGTTTTGGAAATGTCTACTGTGGCAGAATGAGAGCAGCAACAAGCCATGGGATTAAATAACGAATTTTTATTAACAGCAATAATCAAGAAAAGAATCAATTCAGAGTGCTGAATCCTTAAAAACAGGGCTATGAAAATGAAGGGAAAAAGAATTTAATTAGCAGTGAAAACTGGTCACTGATTAGGAAAAGGGTTAGAATGATAACCTGCAGCCACTGCAGCTCTCCAAAAAGAGGCCAACAGAAGAACAAAAGAAGCAGGCCACTAGGGTGGAGAAAAGAAGAGCTACTCACGAAGTAGCAAATGCATCAACCTCTGAGCAGACGAATGCTAAACGTACAGAGAAAGAGTATGAAAATTATAAGTCAACTGTATTCACTGCACGTTATCGTGCAGTGCGCTGTTACTGGTACAGTATAAAGCAGGAGTCAAGCAAACCTTAAATGCTCATATGCAGTCCAAGGGAGTGGAAACAATACAAGAACCAAGTTTAATTAGTGGAAAAAAGGCAGAATTCATACAATGAGGTTCAACTCACCGTTTTATAAAATATCACAGCATCTTTTTAATTTGGTTCATCATTTTCAAGCACCAGTGCAATATTAAACAATAAATCCTTGCCTTCACCTCTCTTTTCCTGACAAAATTAGGCAGTGGATTACCTGGACATATTGAGCATAATAGGGGATCATAAGCATCATATGAGTGATATTAAAGAATTACGATATAGCTTTAAACTGACTGTGACTGCCAAGTTGAACTGGTAAGCTAAGTTTATGGGCTCAGATAATTGTAATTTCGCTTTGGGCACTCTTGACTGATGCCTTTTCTCCTCCTCTCTCTGTAGACCGTAAGATTGATGGCCATGACATCTCTGACATTACTTCTGGTGTCCTCTTGCCTGGAGGCACCCCTTCCTCCCAGGATCCTTTAAGACCAGAGGCTCCACCATCTTAAACAGTCTGTATTTGACTAACATCTTTATGACGTATTCTTTTTGCCTTTTTTAATGCGTTTCAAGATTTACAATCTCTTTTATCTTTATTACATTGGCATAGATGACAGACTTCACAAACGTTACTGATAGATGGACATGCAGGAATTGAACCAATTGCACACCATGATGTTGGAAGTCCAGGCTCTTAAGCTCCAGGAAGGGGAGCAACAGACATGGCTCATCGAGACAGAGGTATGTAATCAAACCTGTGACACCCTCCAAAAGGAATGATCATTGAATCAGTCCCAGCTATTACTTCCGTTACACCCTGATGACAATATTGAGAACTTTTTCCTAGTATTTAAGTGCATCAGTATCTGTCATCACTGGGAGTGTGTACAATGGGCGCACATACTGGCACTGTTTTTGAGTGGACTGGCACAGCTGGCCTCTTATGACCTTGATGAGCAGGCTGCCAGTGAAAATGACACCCTATAAACCGAGGTGTTGCTATGATATGGTGTCGGCCTGGACCAGCAGGTGAGGGTGTGTCAGGACTGTTGTTTTAACCTTGATCGGCCAGCACACTCCCAGTCTTTTGATTTATGAGGCTGAGTCGGCCCGCTGGCTGAGTTCAGAAAAACAAAGATTGTTATAATAGTAGTGTCTACTTAATGAATGCTTTCTCCAATTTTCTCATCCAACCAATCTGCAGCGAGACAACATCCATGGAGAACCTAATTGCAACCTTTGAATGACATACACAGCTTCATGCCTCAAGGGTTCAGAAAAGCCTGCTGACTAGCATAAATCTCAGGCAGAACATGTCACTATTGCTATGACTGCCCGCAGCACCATGGAGCCAACAATGAGACCAGAGGAGAGGAGCAGTGACTTTCCCTGCTGTTACAAATGCGGAAGGATGAGCCATACCATCACCTACTGCCCCAGTTTCAATGAGCCAATGAATTGCAGTTGGGGACGGGGTGAGAAGTACTGTTTTATGTCCAACCCTTTCAGTTAGGTGGTTGTAATAAATGGGCACTAGGTTACAGCACTTATTGATTATGGCAGTAACATATCAATTATTGCTCATCATTATATGCTTCCATGACAGTGGGAATCCAAAGTGACCAATGTAACCTGTATTCACAGGAAAAGTTGGTGGTCCAAGTCCACCTCATGTATTATATACAACCAGAGGATAGTCAGGATAATTAGTGTGGCTGACATGCACACCCCACCCTATCCTGTGATATTGGGGTGAGACTTGTAAGAAACAGGAATAAGATCAACCACCCCAGGTAAAGTGATGGTCCTTATTCTACACACACTTATTCAGCAGCCAGTAGCAGAGCGCAATCCTGTGGCAAATTAGAGTGATGTAAACAATGTAACACTGTCTCATATAGACTTCTCGACGGAGACTGACAACAAGATGGACAAGTGGAATGTTGCTCCAGATCAGCTTGCTACTATACATTTTCAGTTTAGACAAACTTTGGCCTCTTTCAAAAGAGAACAGTGGAATGATGATTTCCTTAAGTTTGCCAAGAATGTGGTCATCCTGATTGGTGGCTAACACACATCCTATCCAATGCCACCGGGGCCCCACTTTCAATTAACAACAATTTATTATATTGTGTAGCAGAGCATGAGAGTGAGGTTATGTAGTTGCTGCTAATATCATGAACCAACTGATAACCTAAATCATGCCCATATTCTAGGTGCCCATCTGGGGACTGAGAAGATGTTAAAACAAATGAAGTTACAATTTTATTGGCCAGGCATAAATAAGGAGATCTGCCACTTTTGTGCTTCCTGTCTGGAATGTTAGCTGTATCAGATTCCTTGGAAGGACCATGCTCCTCTAATGCCCGTACAGCTCATTGATATCCCGTTTGAATGAATAGGGGTTGATATTGTTGGACCACTAAAGCACTCTGCACATGGTCACAAGTATATTTTAGTAATTGTTGAGTATGCTACATGATGCCTCATGGCAAGTCCCCTGGGACTTCACAATTCCAAAAACATTGCACAAGAGTTGGAAGGGGTTTTTGTGCAAAAAGGTATCCCTAGAGATGTCCTCACAGACCAAGGGACACCCTTCACCTCAGAAATGTTCAGGGAAATTGCCAAGTTACTCCACATCAAGAACTTAAAAACCTCAGTGTACCATTCTCAAACTTATGGTTTAGTACAGCAGTTTAATCAAACACTCAAACAAATGCTTCGCAAGGTGATGAGCAAGGATGGGAGGAACTGGGGCCAGCTACTCCCCCTCATAATTTTTAGCTTATTGTGAGTTCCCACAAACCTCTACGGGCTTTTCCCTGTTTGAGTTATTCTAAGGAATACAACTCTGTGGCCTATTGGACATTTTAAAAGAAGGATAAGAGGAAGAGGCCCTGCCTTCCACTAACATTTTAGTATATATCATGCAGTTAACATGATTTGATCAAATTTGACTGATTCTAAAAGAGAATATGCAGTGTGCGCAGTTAGCCCAGGCTCATTATTATGACCTGGAATTTCAGCCTGGGTTCCACACCTCTATCGGCCCTTGGCAGTACCATCTTCTCACATTTGGACTGCATAGGGCTTCTGCAACTTTCCAGCATCCAGGGGATAGGGTGCTCCAGTCCCACAATGTCTATAGTGCTGCCTACCTGGATGACATTGTCATCTATTCCAGCACCCGGGAGGAATATGTCCAGTAGGTTTGAGCATTGCTTGTGACACTAAGCAAAGCCGGCTTATGCAATAACCCGAAGAAATGTTTCTTTGGATTTATGAAGGCCAAATATTTAGGCTATTTGGTGAGCAGGAGCACCATTCTTCCACAATTCTCCAAAATTCGTGCCATCATAAATTGGACCCATCGGAAGAACAAGAAGCAGTTGCAGGCTTTCTTAGGATTAGCAGACTACTACCACCAGTTTGTTTCTTGCTTTTCTGAGCAGTTCCCTTGTCTAATCTTACAAAGAAGATGCGTCCTAAGGGCTAGTTTATACTTCACACTCAGAACTCGTATGCGCACGCATCATGGCGTTCCCAGCGTTCATTTGACACATCCTCTGAGCAGGTCCTCGGAAATTAACGTGACACGTGCGCAAGTTACAGTACCAGCAAAAAGTTGGGGGGCACAGTGTGAGAAAAGTCAGAATGTGATGCCAGGGTCTCTGTTTACTATCTACATATGACAGAAAGCCGCTTTTAAGGATCCTCCGGGATCGGTGTACGTGCTTCAATGTTTAATGAATGGTTCAATGTGGTGAAGCAAAATGCTGACGTACAATTGCATTCTTGGTGCTTTTATATTCAAGTGTTGTATATTCCCCATCATAATGACACAATACATTTTAAAGATCTCACATACCATCTTCTGTACTGTCTTTTTTTTTGCACCTTCACAACAGCATCAGAATGTACAGCAGTGTATTTGAGCCACAGAGAAAAAAATTAAGGACATGGTGAAAAGGTGTATTTTGTGATTAAAGTGGATATTTCGGCTTTAATCTCGAAATATCCACTTTAACCTTGTAGTTTTACTTTATCATCAAAGTAGACCATCGTAAATATCATCTTAAAACTGATCCAGTTTTTAATCACTATATGCTTCTGGGGCTTCCTCCTACATTGACAGCAGCAATCGTCACAAAGAACTCATCAACTTTATGATATTCCAGCTCTCTGCACATTTAGAACCCTTAGATTTATACTTGATATAACTTTCATGATGAAATGCATTAAAGTATATATATTACATTTTACAGATAAGTTGTTAACTTCATTTAAATAGTGAATACTGCTAATAATTATAGCATGTTGTGGCAGCATGGTCTGCCTTTCAGGGAGTCACGTCCCTGGTGTTCCCTGCCTGCAGTTTGTGTGCTTTCCTGGTGGGTTTCCACAGTGTTCTCCGGTTTCCTTCCAAAGACATGAAGGTTTGGGATTTTGTGACATTAAAATGATGCTAGTGCATTTGTGTGCTTGTGTTCACCTTGCTATGAGCTGATGCCCCATCCAGGGATTGTTTCTGTCTCACACCCGATGCTTGCAGGAATGGACGTGTCCATGAATTGATGGATTTAATCATTAAATATCCTTTTCAGAGATATTGTGGCAAGGAATTTAATGGTTGTTTCAGGCAATTCACAACACAGTGAAGCCAAAAATGTTCTCATCGTGATTATATCTCGCACTGCCACCTGGTGGAATCTTCCAGATTTACGCACTCAAGTATGAACAGTACAGTGCTTGCGTAGCAGTAGCATCCGCTGGAGCACACGTTGCGTCACGTGAAGTATAAACCTGGCCTAATACAACACCGGCTGCATTCCATGACTTAAAAAAGGACCTTACATTAGCACTTGTACTAATAACACCTGACATTTCTTCTCCTTTTGTCTTACAGACCAATGCTTCGGACACAGGTCTCAGTACTGTGCTGAACCAAAGCATCAACAGTGTTGAATGCAGTATCATGTTCCAAAGCTAGAATTTACTGGATCAGGAAACCAGGCATGCAGTGGTGGAAAGGGATACCTTGGCAATTAAATGGGCTATTAATCAGTTGTGTTACTACCACCTAGGATTTCAGTTCACTTTGGTGACAAACCATGCTCACTTACAGTGGAATGGAAGGCTCATGAAACCAGGGGCCTCATGTATAACGCCGTGCATAGAATTCGCACTATAACGTGGCGTAAGCACAAAAGCCGAAATGTGCTTACGCACAGAAAAATCCAGATGCTGGAATCTGTGCGTACTCCAACTTCCACGTTCTTCCGCTACATAAATCCCGATCAACGTGAAAGGTAACGCTCGTGCACACGCTTTATGTAATGCCCCAACTCCTCCCAGAATTACGCCTCTTTGAATATACAAATGAATATAAATTGCCCTTAAGCTCAGCCTACTGTGAAAAGACAATGGGAAAAGCACGGGGGGGAAAATATAAGAATTTCAGCGAATACCAAGTGGAGGCAAAGGAAAGACATACTATTTGTTCAAATAAACTGTGGTATAATCAACAAAAGGAAGTTGATCGAGTGGCCTAGCGTGTTGGAGAAACTTGAAAGCTCACGTTCACAAAGTCGCGCAGTGCCGGAAATAAAAAAGAAGTCACATATCAAAGTCGCCGCGAAAAGCCGAGTTGTAGCCTACTGTCTGAGTGTCATATGAAAGCTTATTAGGGTACAGAGAAAAATAGGCACACAGTGGGGAAAAAGCACGAAATGTCAACTTCAATCTCGACATTTCCACTTTAATCACGTAGTTTATTTTGTCATTAAAGTAGAACATCATAAACATCATCTTAAAATCGTTTAATTAACCAGTTTCTCAAATCACTTCGTAATTAAAGTAGCACGTTCAATGCTTTGTTTTTCTATTTGATCTTCTATGTGCCTATGTGTGTGAATCACTACTTGCTTCTTAAACCGGCTCTCTTCCTATAACTGGACACAGAATCCATTACATTTGTGATATTACAGCTCTCTTAATAACTAAAATACTGAGATGTATACGTGATATCATTTTCATGATGATAGGAGTTAAAGCACGTTATTAAACATGTGTTTCACTTCGATGAAATAATTTATTGCAGCAGTACTCAGGGGCGGCTCTAGGCTTGTGGTGGCACTGGGCAGAGGAAGAATCGGTGGCTCCTTCGCCCGCCAATGTCAGTAAGGTAGCTTATGCACAGTGGATGGCCACGTCCGTTGCAGGCACTGCATAGCCCCCTCGTGCTAAAGACACAAGCATTTAACTTTTGCCGAAATTTGTCGCTGCGTTTTTAGCTGTGTTTTTATTTTCTCTTTCTGTTTTATATTCAATATATATTGGCGTAGCCGTCACTGCAGTCAGTGCTTTTCTTTCCCCAAGTAACCGATCGCCACACAATCAGCTCTGTAATAGACGTTAAGCCATCTGTAAGCTTAGCGTCGATTCTTCAAAACGTTTAAAGAATATTGAAATATCTTCGTAGTACATGTTTCATTGTACATGTTTAAATTTTCTATCCTTGTTTAATTATTCTATCCTTAACGAAGAATATAGATTATTTAAATGAAGTTAAAGTTTTATCTATATAATTTAACAAACATATTTGCTGCATTTCACCTTAAAAATGATATTGTCATCATATGTAAATATGCGATTTATAAAGTGGCTCAGGCTGTGCGATATTATAACTATAGTGCAAGTTTACAGTGGGGTGATTGTACTTATAAGTACAAACAGTTCTACAAGGTGCAATTGATTGAGTGCATTTAAAGTTCTTGGGATGAAACTGTTTCTGAACCGCGAGGTCTGTACAGGAAAGGCTTTAAAAGGTTTTGCAGTGGCTGAGACAGCATGTCCTTGAAGCTGTATACCGATAATTCTCTTTCCGATCAGCTGCTGCTGTGATTCACACTCAGATACAGTGATACAAATACTCCGATATTTTATTTTCCTTTAAAGTATTAATTATTGGCAAATATTAAGTGTCAACAATTATTCTTTCGATCTTCCTTAATTCCAACTTGCTGAAAACAATACCTTAAAGCAGGGGTGACCAAGTCCAGTCCTGGAGGACCACCGTGGCTGCAGGTTTTCATTTTGACCCTTTTTTTTAATGACTGCCCTGTTTGTGCTGCTAAATAATTTCTTGTGAATTCAGTTTAATTGAATTGCTTTTTTTAAAGATTTGTTCCCCTGAATTTCTCCATCATTGCTCTGAATTGCTTCATTTCTTTCCTTAAATGGCACCCAATCAGAAATGAAATGTGAAGTGAGGGAGCCAACAGAAGACCAACTAAGATAGAACCTCAAACTCCAACCAATTTCACTCCAACTCGCTGCTTAATAAGTTGCCAATTCTTGTTGTTAATTAATCCCATTCTTTAATTGTGTGGCTTGTGCTGCTGTTGTGGTGCATTAGCAGACTCCCGAAATTGTTGATTTTCTCTTTCTAAGAGCATTTTTAAAATGTTTTGGGGGCCTGAACAGATAGACATTCCTGAGACCTTCACCTTTCTTTATTTTGTATGATCAACACAGTTTACTGGTCATGTTTTGGTTCATTTTGTATCTTATTATTGTTTGGCTGCTAATTAAGGAAAAAGAAACAATTAAGGGGTCTGAGACTTCAAGAACAAGTCCATTAAAATTAGTTCAAAAAAAGTTAATTTGCAGCAAAAACAGGTTACTAATTAAGAAAAAGGTTAGAATAAAACCTTGCAGCCACGGCGGTCCTCCTGGACCGGAGCTGGTGACCCCTGCCTTAAAGGAAGAGGGCCTATTTGTGGAGGGGTTTAAAAAATACTTATTACTGGTCTACACTTACACCCTCTCTGGGGATTGTTCCTGCCTTGCACCTACTGCTAACTGGTATAGACTACAGCTTCCCCATGACTTTGCTCTGGATCATGTGTTTAGAAATTGTGTGGTTCAAGAAAAACTGGTGTGTTATTAAAATGATTGCATCTACTGAATTTTATTTTAAACATTTCTGCAGGTTCATTATGTTGTACAACATCAAAAGTCTTATCGAAATTAACCAACTCTTTAATTTAAAATTGGGAAAATTTTTTTCTTAAATTCCTTTAGAACAATCCAAAATTACCATATTGCATGTAAGTATTTGGATTTATATCACACATTTTGATAGCTGATTTCTGTGAAGTATAATATAATTATGTATATATTATTATGCATACAGTTTCTTGACATATTGTTTATTTCATTATACGATTTGCTGTTTGACATTTAAAGAAAATGGCACACCTTGGAAGTTTAGTCCAACCATACTTCCATTTAGGCCTGCAACAAAAGGAAATTTTGGCAGTCTTTGGATGTCATCATGGCATCATTTTATGTCTCTGAACACTCCAAAAATGTTTTCAGACTAATAATTTTTACAGAAGGAAGCATTATTTAATTTACATTGACATAGAATGTTACATCCTAGAGGAAATTGAACCTTCTGGACAGCTTCTTGGGTACAGGCTAATGTATTTTAAATGTATTCAGCAACGGTTTGTAGTTAAACGTGAAACAGTAGACTACTGTTAGAAATGTGTGACCTAGTTGGTGTAATGTATCGAAAAATTAGACGTCTCAGGCGCCGAAGGTACTATAGTCTAGGGCCTAATTTTTTGTGGCACTTTGACTTTTATGATAAACTTAACCCTTATGGTTTATGCATTAATTTGTGTGTGGATGGCTTCTCTCGTTATGTTATCTGGCTTCAGGTAAACTCCACCAACAATAATCCGAGTGTCATTGCTTAATATTTTGTTGAAGCTTTAAAAACATGACTTGGATGTCCAAAAAGAGTATGAGCAGATCGAGGTACAGAAAACATTTATGTGAGGCAATTGCAAGAGTTCCTTAGAAGAAATTTTACTGATCAATTTGCAGACAATCAAAGTTTCCTGTGTGGTTCAAGTAACCATAACCAAAGAGTAGAAAGGTTTTGAGCTTTTGTAAGAAAGGAGAGTATCCAGTTCCAGATTAATCTTTTCCAAAAACTGAAAGTAGAAGACCAATACACAAGTGATTTTCTAGAAAAGTCACTTGTTCAGTTTTGCTTCATGAAACTGCTACAGGTTCGTTTATTTAAACCATTTATGTGAATATTAAAAATTGTACTTTATATCATAGTCATTTTATATAACTTGAAGGGAGTCAGTGTGCAAAAATGTACTTTTTTTATATTGAGAAACACTGAACTACTTTCAAATTTTTGCCATTGTTTACAGAGCCTGTACTCCTCAATTAAACTGTGTTCTTATTGTAAGGACCATTATTTTCATCCATAAATATAATTGCTGGGATAATGACAAAACTAAACTGCTCAGAGATGTGAATGAAGCCCTTACAGAAAATATTGACATGAAAATAATTTAAGATGGCACGTTTAAATAGTGACTACCAGACAATTTTTTATCATTTATTTTAGGAGGAACTGAATTGTGTTTCTCACTTATGGAACATGCATCACATTAGACCTCAGCGAAACAGCAATTCCCCCCACGGTAAACCTTTTATCATGTATACTATTCCACACATCTATGATGCTGAAGACAATTTCTGTCCTTGCAGTATACAGGATATTGAGGTTTGTGAAGAGGAATGCCAGACAAGACAATGCCCATGTGATCAGATAGTATTTGAACTGTGCTGCCTACTGATGAATGAACTTCAATTAGATCCTCCTGATACAGCATAAGAAGCCACAGATCATTAAGAGAACAAATACATAGTTCACTCTAAATCTGAATTGTAAATCCAAGGCCTTATATTTAGGAAAAGGTAGCAGTGATCTCTGCATGATTAGTGGATATATGTGTAAAACTATTTATAGTGCTCCAGTTTCCTCCCACAGTCCAAAGACATGCAGGTTAGGTGCATTGGTGATCCTAAATTGTCCCTAGTCCGTGCTTAGTGTGTGGATGTGTTTGTGTGTGTGTGTGTGTGCCCTGTGGTGGGCTGGCACCCTGCCCAGGGTTTGCTTCACCCTTACACCCTGTGTTGGTGGGGATTGGCTCCAGCAGACCCCTGTGACCCTGTAGTTAGGATATAACAGGTTGGATAATGGATAGATGGAAATCACATCTGTACTTGTAACAAAGCACATAAATTTCTGGATCCAGTGATCGAATAAACTGCCTTAAATAATTTATAGTTGTGTTTTGTGCAATATTTATAATATCAGCAGTAATCATACCTAACACACTTTTTGCAGTTGGTTTCTTTGTTTTATAGAGTCCTTCTAAATCAGACACTGAAGGAAGCATCATTTGAAGTGCATTGTGTGTTATGTGTGACATTATCTCAAAGGCATACTTTGGCTTTTGTATGAGCTGTTTATGTGGCACCTGCACTATTACTTCCTTCGGGTTATTGGGTGACGGAACTGTATGGCAGTTCATTCTGGAAAGAGATGTCGAGAAGTTCGTCCTGTTGCTCTGCTGCAAGCATTCCATCCAAAACTGCTTTGAGAATGTCTCTTTCAAATGATGTAACATAATTTATTAACAAGGACAGCAGTATATCTGGAGTTACTGCAGACTCATGATTGATTAAACCAACTGCAGTGGAAAGTAAGACTGCCCCATATAACCTTTAAGTAGTATTCTTCCAGTTGCTTGCAACTCTTGTTTCCCAAATTCAGGACATAATGTGAGAACACATTCATACTCCCCTTCTGCAAAGCTTTTAAAAAAAGATGTCCAGAATGCTGCATAATCATCTCTGGACACACCAGAAACATCTACACCGACTTCATTTAGGAGTCTTACATTCAGTGTGGCATACAAAATATGTGCATCCTTAAATTCTACAATTCTGAAATACTACAAAAATAATTTAATTTTGTCAGCTATAATGACGGAGCTACAATAAAGGATGTGTCTGAAGCTTGAGGCATATTCCTTTTTTCTATTACTCAGGTTCCTAGAAGGGTGGTGGACCATTTCTAGTGTGAGTTTGGCACTTTGATCAGTTTAGAACTCTAAAACTAGTCACACCCAGGAATGTTTGTTAAGTAATACACCTTCAGACACATATAGGACTGGATGTAGTTTATTACCATTTAATGCTGAATATATCTTTGATCTTTTTGGTTAAGTTATGAATGCAGTTGCACTGCATATTAACTTCCACACAATATACTAAAAGAGCCTAAAAACTTCAATGCGACTGACCTTTGTTCATGGCTGTAATGACCTTATGCCCGCAAATGGTTGTTTCCAGGTTACTCGTAAGGACCCTAGTATAAATAAGTTTACTGATAAGTTTGTGCCTGTTTCATCAGTTTAGATTGTTTGAGTTTCTCCTTTTATCTTTAGAACTGCCCGATGAGATAACTTACTGGTCACTTACCTGCCTATCTCATGGATATTAAAGAATTTAAGCCAACAAATTCGGAGAGGTGAGGCTCCCATAAATATTTGTCTCCCATCAGCAGTGGATTTTCACAGAAAGTTGTTTAGGGGGACGTCCATATAATTTCATCTTGTAGACTATTGACTGTGCTTCTCTTCTTTAGACAGTTTGGACTTGCATGCAGATTCATTCTGTTAAAATGCAGAATGCATTCAGTTAAAATATTACACACAAACAAAAATCTGTTTTTAGTTAGCTAAATCCAAGCATATACTCAAATTAAAATTTACAGTGCATGTCTTGCTATTTGTGTGTTTCCTTCAGTTTTTGATGTTGTTTGCACCCCTTCACCCTTAATTAGTATTTGTAAGTTTACAGTATTTGCTTTTTAACATAATGTGTGTTATAAGCCTCAAATGAATGAAGCAATAGTTATCTTGTCTGCAGTGCTGGTGACTATAGGAACTCAGTAATGAACATAGTCTTAAGGAGAAGGTTATACTCATGCTTGCACTTGCCATTAAGCAGTAAAAATGAAGGAATTACAGGGGTGCAGTGTTTGATGTAAGTCCTGGTTGTGAATCCTGACTTGGTGACCGGCTATGTGGAGACTGCAGTTATTCCTATATGCCAGGCAGGCTTTATCTTGGCACACTTATACTCAGATTTTGGACTGATTGGAGACTACATTAAACAAATAAATGACTCCAACATGAGTGAGTGTGCCTTGTAATTGCCTGCCACCACATCCTGCTTCGTTTGACGCTTTCTTAGCTGTGCTGCTCCAGTAAGTTCCTGTTCTTGCATTTCTGGACTGAATTTAAAGGGTTCACTGATGGATGAATGGACATGTAGACTACAGATATTAAATGCAGTTATGTGAAATTTTATCCTTGACTGTGTCCTGCCAAGAACTAGAACCTCAGTCCTTGGCTGGTTCTGTATCGGATTGGATGTTGCCATTTTAATAATAAATCTGCTAAATATTACAATCCCCTCACTGCAATGCTTACGACCATTATACACAAAGGGTTAACAGGCAACAGCCACTACTAAACCGATTTCCTAAATATTATTCTTTTCACATGCTTGGAAACTCGCATACGACTTCATTGTAGGACATTTCGTTTTATTTTAGTCTAAGGAAAATAAACCGCCAACAAAGTAACATGTATGAACAGTCTGAAGGCAGTGATCAGACGCTAAGCAGACGGCACTCGTCTCTGCCCCCTCCCACTATCTGACTCCAGTCTCCGAACTCATAAAAAACCCCGCGAGTGAGAGCAGTCAGTGCGAAGCCGGGAGAGGAAGAGCACCGAGAGCACGAGCACTATGCGCTGCCCGGCACACGGACCGCTGCGCCTTTGCTTCTACGCTGCAATTGCCTTAGTCCTGCTGTCCACTCTGCTGGGTAAGCTGCGTCTAATTATTTGCCATCATTCGGGTTTTATTAAGCAGGTAAGGAGCAGAGGCTTATTTTTCAACTCACCTTCTGGGGTACATTATCAATATTTCATTTTAAATGCAAACTGGCTATTTTATTGCAAAGCGATGGAGGTGACAGTGCACTGGCACTGAGCGTATTAAAATCCTTCAGCATCCTGGCAAATGCTGTTTGTCAGTGTTATTCGGCGATTTCAAAAATGCCGAATTCACCAACATCTGGTACGGATATTGCATGTTTAGTGTCAATTAAAAGTACCGAAGGTTTTACAAGTTAAATACTCCAAAGTAGCTATGGGTCCGATTCAAGTAGTTTTGCCACTGTCTGTGATCATCCACGTGTTTCTATGTTTTTTTTTTTTTTAACCTTTATATACAAGATGTGTGTCGCCTGACAAATTTGCTAGAATGCGTGGGTGATAGGGAAGTCCGGCGCTGGTTCCTGCCTTATACCCTTTCTCCAGGGATTGGCTCCCGCGCCCCGAAATTCTAAATTGAATTAAATCAGTTGAAAAATTAATGAATATAACATTGAGATATTCATCCAACCACTTGCAACCTGATTAAATTTTTTTTCAGTCAACATTACCGCAGATTGCTTCGGATTTTCAACGAGTGCAGATACTAATAGAATATTTGCATGGAGAGCACCGATTCATAATTAAATCAAATTACCCAGGAGTAGCCTTCAGCACAAGATACTGCATTAACTATAATAAAGTGAGCACATTTGCTGCATTATTTTTTTGGTGCATGCGCAGGGCATTTACTGAGAGGCATTCCTCGTGGTTCTCACCCTTTTTCACTTTATGTTTGGGCAATATCGCGTCCGAACTCGCACATGAAATCAAAATTAAGCAGAAGTGCATAATTTTGAAACTGAACATACTGCATCGTGCCGTTTATGGTCTGATTTTTGATATTTCTAGGTATAAATAGCACAATCTAGTATAGTTTAAACATGGTCTGATTTTTTATTAATTAATACTATTGCATATCTAGTGTAGCTATTAATAAATAACGTTATGTGGTACTAGGGTGTTGTACCGTGTTAGCCATTATGAATGTAGAGAAAAGCCAAGCAAAATGACACCTTTTATTGGCTAACTAAAAAGATTACAATATGCAAGCTTTGATTACATCTTGCCTGAAGAAGGGGCCTGAGTTGCCTCGAAAGCTTGTATATTGTAATCTTTTTAGTTAGCCAATAAAAGGTGTCATTTTGCTTGGCTTTTCTCTAAATAACGTTATGTAATTTTTCATTTCTTTCATGGCACTCCTTTCACAGAGAGCACTATCCCATCACAGTTATTTTGCAAACATCAGAAAAATACAAAACTGAAAGATATTATGAAATACAAGATAAATCACATGTTTATTTTTTTTTTCTTTTGGCTTTATCCTGATTGCATTTGCTTATATGTATAGATGCTCTTATACACGTCAAAGGACTTCTTTTAATTAATGAGTTTTTTTTTTCAACTTGAAATGTCTAGTCTTCCCTGAGCAATGTTATCTCTCAGCATGGTGAATGCTCACCTTAAAGCATACTGTACATGCACCAGAACACCTGTCTCTTTTCTCTCTTCTCTTTCCTTTGCTCTCTTCTCTTGAGGAGCAGTGGCCTTGAGGCTAAGGATCTGTGCCTGCCGGTTCGAATCCCATAAACGCCAGAAGTGACTCTACTACCGTGAGGAAGGCCCTTAACCTGCAATTGTTTTCTCCTGGGTATGATGTTAATCTGCACAAGCAGGCCCTCTATCTTACAGGGAATACTTGGGGGGTTGGTGGCAGGATTGGCACTCCAGCCACTGTAAAAAAAACCTCACACTGTTACACTGTGGTGCTCAGGTATCACCTGCTGCACCCAATCCAGGTGGTTCATAGTGTGGTGGGTGCAGCAACGCACTACCAGCACATTCCTCCAACCTCTTTCTTCTCTTGTGTAGAATCTATATACTGTATATAATTCACTAAGGCAAGACAACCATGGAAAGCACGCCGGAAGAGGCGTGGATTCACTAAGCTGCCAACAAGTGAGACACCTATGGCGCACGCAGGAAAGAGCCACGCCCACCAACTCCAAGACCATTGGATACGATGACAACTCGCAGGGCCACGCCCACTAGTCACGCGTCACAGAAAAAATGGTGTCATTTATATTCGTCTGTCATAGAGGCCACATGCAGTGCAGGTCAGGTTAATGTCATGTGCATTGACTGTTCATAGAGGCATGTTTCTCGCAGAGGTGAATCGCCATATGCAGCGTGTGAAACGGTTTGCGAGGGGTATCCCATGGGATCCTTAAAACAATCCTTTACAACTGAGGTTGAAGCACAATGAAGTGAGCGGTCTTTAAAAACCAACTTTTCGGTTATGATGCATGACTGCGTGCACCATAGCAAACTGTTTTACACGCTACATACAGCTATTTGCTTCCGCGACAAACATGCGTCTTCTTAGATGCTCCTGCAGGAACACGGAAGACGTTTTCCTGCCCACCAACGCTCCTTTTTCACCAGCTGGCGTCTACCCTCGCTCTCTAGGCATTCACACTGCCTGCCCATTTGCCTGGACGCAAAAACTCACCGACCACCCAGTTAGTCCCTTTCGTCTGCGGTAAGAGTCCACATGCACGTCTGAGCCACGCGGCGTTTGTTATGCCACGGGTTCACTATTGTGTTGTATTTTGCTCTCTCCAGAGTTCCATCTTTTCATTCACTTACTGTTGTATTCTCACACCAACCCGTTTTAGACATCCGTGTCTTTCCAGAAGTGTTTAGCCATCAATAAATAATTATGCATGACATTGACCGTGTGTCTATCCAGCACAGACAGGCATGGATAAGCCGTTGAACCCCATTCGGGCTGCAAGCCGTGGAATTCCCACTAAATGTGACTCATATGCTCCCACTCATTACGTCCCTACCCTTTGTGCACACCCCCCTCCTACCGTGGTCGGGTATCTTGGTGGATTATATATAGAAAAGCAGCCAAAACCGAGGGGTATCCCATGGGGTCCTTAGAACATTCCTTTACAACAGAGGTTAAAACACAATGAAGTAGGCAGTCTTTAAAAAAAAGAGGTTTCGGTTACGACGAACGCCTGCGTGCAACATAGCAAACTGTTTTACACGCTACATGCAGCAATTCGCTTCAGCGACAAACATGCGTCTTCTTAGATGCTCCTGCACTTTGTTCACACCCCCCTTCCACCTTGCTACTACCGTGATCTGGTGTCTTGGTGGATTATATATAGAAAGGCAGCCAAAACCGCACAGAGCAATGAAAAGTTCCATCTTTTCATTCTCATTCTGTTGTATCCTCAAACCCTCCCTTTTTAGACAACTGTATCTTTCCAGAAGTGTTCAACCATCATTAAATAGTTATGCGGCGTTTGTTATGCTGTGGGTTCACTATTGTGTTGTATTTTGCTCTCTCCAGAGTTCCATCTTTTCATTCGCTTACTGTTGTATTCTCACACCAACCCGTTTTAGACAACCCTGTCTTTCCAGAAGTGTTTAGCATTCAATAAATAGTTATGCATGACATTGAGTGTGTGTCGACCTGGCGTGGGTAAGCCGTTGAACCCCATTCGGGCTGCAAACTAAGTCCCACTAAGTGCAACTCCTACGCTCCTACTGGTTGTGTCCCAACCCTTTGTACACACACCCCTCCCACCTTGCTAATACTGTGGTCGGGTGTCTTGGTGGATTATATATAGAAAAGCAGCCAGATCCGCACAGAGCAATGAAAAGTCTACGTCACTCACAGGTACATCTGGACTATGTAAAGACGGCGACTTGACGAGTGGGAGGTGGGCACATGAGCAGGCAGTGTATACTGAACGAGAAATCAGCAGTCTAGCATGACGGACGGAGCTGAATGGACGTCATTCTCCTTTCCTCCAATTCCACACTCCGCGCCGTGCACCCCCGTCCCTCCGTCTGGCAGGAGAAGGCACAAGGACGTTGCGCCAGTTTTCAGTCACTTCAGACGATTGTGTGTTGGTTCGTTCCGTGCATTGTTACAATGTTGCTTTTCTTGCTGATTTATTACATTACCGATTTTTCAAATGTTAATTTTCTCCCTGTGCTTAAAAATCATTAAAAAACCGGCCTGATTATGTGGCGTATGGTACACTACGGGTTGGCTAGTACAGTTTAATTCACAATGTCTTGTCCTTTTTACAAGCTAGAAGTCTCTCCATGGCTCTTTTTTTTCCTAATAGCCAGCAAACTGTCAAACTCCATCATTTTCCAGGACCAAAAGCACACAAATGCTCTGGAATGTATGATCTTTGCTGATCACTGTTGTGCCAACAGGCACTCTCTTACACCTCTCAAGGCTTATGTTTCAGCTTGTCTTCTTCTTTTTAACCTATTGTTCTATGTTAATTAATCATGGCCTCAAGGAGTAGCAAAATGTTGCATGTTGATTAGCAAATGCGAGTAAGAATTTCAAAAACCACATCTCTTAAGTTTTGGAGGCATGTTATTTTTTTAGATTAGAATTTAAGACGTTTGTCAAACAAGAAAGGACTATTCAGTCCATCAGACTCCATTGCATAGCTAATAGCTAAGTTGTCCCAGTATCTCATCCAGATGCCTTTTAAAGGTTGTCACATTTTTTGCTTCAAGTACATCACTCTGTAATTTGTTCCAGTTTCTCAAAACTCTTTGTTGCCAAGAAGTGCATCTGAGCTTCAGTCATACATGCTTATTCCTTTAATTTCCAGCAATGTCCTTGAGTACAGTATGTGATTTGGTATTTAGTTGAAAGGATTCTGATGAATCAGCTTTATTAATGCATTTGAGAATATGAGAAGACCGGCATAAGGATCCCATGTAGCCTCTTTCACCCAGGGCTAAAAAGGTTTAATTCTTTGAGTCTGTCAGAGTAAGACATACCCTTTAGTCTTGGGATGTGCTTCAAGTACTGTTGTGTCTTTTTTGTAGCATGGTCACCATGGTCACACAGTAGACCAGTTGCAATGTCAGTAGTGCATTATAAAGTCAGAGCATTAGGTCCCTTGATTTATATTATAAAGTTGTATCAATCTAACCTAACATTTAATTTGCCTTTTAGTTGCTTTTGCCAATTGCTAAGCTGATGAGAATGTGGTGTCAACATAAACCCCTTGCTTTCTGTAAGATGGTGTCTTCTTTCTTCCATTCATCATTAATGTTCCTTTTGCCCACTTGTAGCACTTTACACTTTTCTACATTAAATATCCTTTTTCAAATATTTGCCTAGTTCTGAAGCTTGTCCAAATCTTTTTGAATGGATTTTTCTGCCTCCTCAGTGTCTGCCATGTTTCATTGGTTTATTAACTATCGTGGAATCTATGTCATTAATATAAATTTAAAAAATTAAGAGTCTAAGGACAGTCCCCTCAGGGAATCCACTGATAACTTGACCCAACAACGTACTCTTTGTCTCTTGCCAAGTAACCAACTTTAAATCCAGATTTTTAGGTTACTTCTGAAGCCAATATCTTCTTTCAAAAGGAGTCTTCAGTGTATTTAAGGCTTTCTTAACTTCTAAGCATATTATGTTAGATACTTTACTTTTGTCAACTTCTTCATTAGTCTGTTCAAAAATTCTAATAGATTGATTTGACAAGATCTTCCTCTCAAACGCCATACTATTAATTTGCAAATTATTGTCATATAGGAATACTATACATTTTTTTTTCTTTCATACATGTTTATTTTATTGCCCGAGCAGAAAATTTTATTTATAGATTGTTAATTTTTCTTATCCTATTTTGTCTGTATTTCTAATAGAGGAAATATTTCTCCCTCAATGCAATCTGTTCCCTATGTATGAGTCATTATAACATTAGCCATCACTTAACTGAAGGGAACACTTTCAGTTAGAGGCCACACAACTCCATCTCTGAAAGTATATTTTCATTGTGTGGTTTCCACCATTCTGAATGGTATGGTATTCTTTACATACAAATTCTCACATGAGCAATGGTGTTGAGATCTTTTTTCAGATCCATGCTGGTGCAAATGTATTGGGTTTTTGTTGTCATTTGTACAGGGTACAGTGAAATCTTTACTTGTACTGTGTGTACTAATCAGTATGCTGCAACTCACCGTTATCTGGTCATCCCTAGGTATGATATTAAACCATAAATGGACGCACACATACTCACCCAATCAGAGTTGCTAGTTCATCCAATGTTAATGGCTTTGTCGTCGGAAGGAATCAGTGGTAATCATTAAGATAATCCAAAAAAGTAATGGCTTAAAATTGTACATTTACAAACCTAAGCTCATCTTCTTTACTAAGAAACACTTTTGTAATTAGAGTGGTATTCTGGTTTGTGGAAATGTTAAAAGATTTGTTTCGTGTTGCTGTCGCTAACACTAGCTTCTACAGTACACATACAATACTACATGATTACAGGGCTGCTTTGGTAAAATTGTAGTTCTTATACTTGAAAAGCATGAAATGGTAGCAACATCTGCTGTTAATATGTAAGTTTTATTTTGGTATTCTGTGAATTAAAACTGGAAATCCAAGTCATTTTAACCCATTTACATTTGATTATTGCTTTTAGTTTCAAAAATGCAATTTAAAAGAATAATTTATAGCCATTCATAGCAATTTGGTTGGGATCTTTTAGTCCTTGAAATACCCTAATTTTGAATAAAGAAGAGAAATTACACTAAACTACACCCTTTTTTAAGTATGTCAAAAAGAAATTATGTGTTTTCTGGCCCCAGAATACTCCTCATTATCTTTTGTAAAATTTATGGTTTAGTATTAATGTGTAGTAAAGAAATGACGTCTTCTCTAGATTAAGGAGATAATAATTGTTAAAAATTAACTAGAAAATGCTGTCAGCTTAGTAGTATTCAATTAATTGAGCAAAAATTATAACTAAAACAATGCACCATTGTCATTTGCTTTATTTATGATATGAACTGTAAACTGTAGTGGGATAGGATGCACATATTCCCATTACAAAAGACTTTAAGAGAGTTGTAAAGCATGCATTTTGGGTGTTTCTGGAGCACTTAAGCTATTCTGTTCTTTGAATATGTACGAAAAATAGGAAGCAGGTTTTATTTTTTTGTACATTTTGCAAAAATATTGAAAGAAAAGTTATTTATGTAATATGTAATGTAATTGAGCATGGGAAAGGCGCTATATAAATAAAATGTATTATTATTATTATTAATATAATATATCCTTTCTATATATATTTAATAACATTTTCAACGTCCAGTGTCCATGCCATGGTATAATGTCATCCAGCATTCACAAGAGGGCTTCAATGTCTGATGAACAAAAGCAACAAGAACCACAAAGAAAGAAGAAAATAAGGACAAGAATGTCTGATGAAAAAAGTCAACAAGATGCATAAAGAAAGAGGGATATAAGGGATAGCATATCCAGCGAACAGAGGTTTCTAAGTGCATCACATGATCAAAACAGATAGACATATTGTACCATTGTGCCCGTTTTAATAAACGGGCATTTCACTATGCTAATAGAATAGAAAAGAATAGAATATGGTGTAGAGTGGTGAGCTCTGCTGCCTCATTGCTCAGTTTGATTGGATTTTAGTCCCATGCATGTCATTCTCAGTATGGAGTTTGCATATTCTTTTTTTTTTACCTGTTTAGTGTTTCTTTCAGGGATTTCAGTTTTCCCCCCACAGTTTTACCCAAAGATGGGCAGAGTCTGATGCATTAGTGATAGTAAATTACACAGTGTGAATGGGTATAAGGCTTAGTGCGCCCGGCAGTAAACTGGCGTTTGTCTTGAACCTAAGGATGTTGAAGAAGACTCTGGCCCCACTGCAACCTGAAACTGAATTAGTGGATACTAAATGGATGAATGGTTTTAAATGTACTGGTTGTTTTGTAAGGCTTTTATTCATATTGCATAATGATGCAATTGTCTTGTGTCA
This sequence comes from Polypterus senegalus, assembly GCF_016835505.1. Lineage (NCBI taxonomy): Eukaryota > Metazoa > Chordata > Cladistia > Polypteriformes > Polypteridae > Polypterus > Polypterus senegalus. The sequence goes on from NC_053154.1 coordinate 173,616,832, forward strand.
TTGTAATTTGATTTTAATAACCCAGAAAGTAGCTTGTTTCTAAGTCATTGCTCAAGACTGTAACAACAAAGTTTTATGTGATTAGAATAGATTTATTTATTGTGATTAAATCTTTAAGAGACAACAAAGAGCCAGCAATAAGTGACTCTTGGTTTTCATTAAAAGAGGTAATTAAAATGTAATTATGTTATAAAGTGGATTGTAATTACCTATAAAATTAATGCAAATGAATGAAAAATTGAACAAGAAGAATAAAAGACTACATATAAGAATAACCTGTAAATCTGTTCAAAAGTGTGCTACAGCACTCTTAAAATAATGGTTCTTTAATTACAGGAGACAAACCTGGAGGTGGCAGAGTTAAAGATCCTAAGATTTGCATTGGGTGTGACGAGGGTGGATAGGATTAGAAATGAGTACATTAGAGGATCAACTCATATTGGATGGTTGAGAGACAAAGTCAGAGAGGCGAAATTGCGTTGGTTTGGACATGTGAAGAGAAGAGATGCTGGGAATATTGGGAGAGGGATGCTAAGGATAGAGCAGTCAGGCAAGATGAAAAGAGGAAGACGTAAGAGAGGTTTATGGATGTGGTGAGAGAGGACATGCAGGTGATGGGTGCAACAGAACAAGATGCAGAGGACAGAAAGATATGGAAGAAAATGATCCGCTGTGGCAACCCCTAACAGGAGCAGCCGAAAGAAGAAGAAGAATGACACATTACTGGGTTGTGTGGTTCCTCTTAGAAACATTGCTTAACAAATAAGCATTTGATTATGGGAAGGGTTCTTTGGATATGAAGTTGTTTTTTAGGGCTTTGGGTTCTAAAATGTGAAAGAGGGTTCATATATTACAACTTAGGGTACTAATACGTGAACAAAACAGAAATATTTAATGTATAGTGAATCCCTGACAGGATAGAATTGATTGAGAAAACCCAGTTGTGCCTGTGTAATTATTTGCAGTAAGAGTTCTTTCAAAAATCATGAACCAGTGGCAATTCACAAATCTGTTACAATCTAGTCATGGCTACTTTTGGAACTTGTTACAGATCTAAATATACTCAGCAAAAAAAGAAACGTCCTCTGACTTTCAACTGTTTTTACTTTCAGTAAACTTAATGTGTAAATATTTGTATGAACACTAAAAGAGTCAACACCATAAGACATAAACTAAAAATGTTTCACAATGTGTCCCTGAATGAAGGGAGGCTCAAAATCAAAAGTACCAGTCAGTATCTGGTGTGGCCACCAGCTGCTTGAAGTACTGCAGTGCATCTCCTCCTCATGGACTGGACCAGATTTGTCAGTTCTTGCTGTGAGATGTTACCCCACTCTTCCACCAAGGCACCTGCAAGTTCCTGGACATTTCTGGGGGGAATGGCCCTAGCCCTCACCCTGCGATCCAACAGGTCCCAGACGTGCTCAATGGGATTGAGATCCGGGCTCTTCCACTGCGAGGATGATCAGCTGTCCTTCCTGTCTCCCTGTAGCGCTGTCTTAGGCGTCTCACAGTGCGGACATGGCAATTTATTGTCCTAGCCACATCAGCAGTCCTCATGCCTCCCTGCAGGGACCCTGGGCATCTTTCTTTGGGTGTTTTTCACAGTTGGTAGACAAGTCTCTTTAATGTCCTGCGTTTTTAGAACTGTGACCTTAAATGCCTACTTTCTGTAAGCTGTTAAGGTCTTAACGACCAATCCACAGGTGCATGTTAATTAATTGATTATGGTTAATTGAACATGCATGGAAAACATTGTTTAAACCCTTTACAATGAAGATCTGTAAAGTTATTTGGATTTTTAAAACATTATTGTTGAAATACACAGTCCTGGAAAAAGGAACGTTTCTTTTTTTGCTGAGCATATATCAAGTGGTTCACCTATTTATTTATTTTTCAGAGTGTGGGAAAGGGAAAAATACAGAACAACTCTTGAGAAGTATAGACAATAATTGTCAATAAGATTAGCTCAATTTATACCAGTTCAGTCCTCCTGAGTCAGGTTATGCTAGATGTAGTATGGTAACCGCAACAGTGGAGGAAAGCGAAGAAATAATTATACTGTTTACAGATAGTAGTACCTCAGTTCATGATAAGTGTGTCACGTCTTTTTTTAGAAGAACCACTAATCCAAACCTATATTATTAGGATATAGCATTTCTGCTTCCATAATAGGTATTAGTAGTATATTTCACAGGTTATTACCCTTCTGTGTGAAAAGGTTCTGTCATCCCTCTATCCTGAATCTCCTTCCTCAGTTTCATGCAGTTGCTGCTACTGCAGGTCACAGTTCCTCAAAACAAAACTGTTGGCGATTAATTTTGTTTATATTTCAGGAATTTCAGGAGTTCCATCAGGTCACACTTCTCCCATCCCCCTTTTCAGACTGTGAATGCTCCACCTTCTTGTCATTCAGCTCCTTTAAAAACTGAATCTCTATTCTTTGAATTCATCCAGTGTGAAAAAAAAAAATTATAAACATATTCAGGGTACAGATCTCTTGGTAATTTCTGTGGCTTTAATTTTGGAGTGAAGCTCCTTTTACAAATATAATTATGATCATTTTGTGATTTCCTTTAAGTCTGTGATTTCCTTCAACAGGATACATGGTTTGACACTTACACCATGTGAATCAAGGAATGAAACTGGATGTCATATAGTATAACTATTCTGTTTATTTAAGTTAGTTAGACATTATTATCCTAAAAGGAAATTTGTAATTTTTTATCTTTCTGATAGTATTGATACCAATGATTTCTCAAAGCCTTTATATTACATTTATTGTTGTAATCTGAAATAGTCATGCATATTTATCTGCACATCTCTACATACTTCATTTTTCTCATTTATTAACATTTATACTTTTTCATGATTATTTTAAAATTGAGTGGCACAGTTGTGAGTGCTTCTGCTTCACTGATTCAGTATTGTTGGTTTCAATCTCATGTCTGTTTGTTGTTGATTTGGTGTTGGCTCATTTATCAATTGTCAGTATGGTTTTTCCTCCCATATCTCCAGTACTATTTTGGTTGATTGGTGTTTCCAAAGTTTTGCTGTGACTGTCAGTGTGCCATGGGGTAGATTGCTGCCCTGTCCAAGGCTTCTTTCTTGCCTTGTAGCTAATGCTGTCAGAATAGGTTTAGGTTCACTATGACCATGAATTGAATTAGGTAGGCTTGAGCCTGTTATTTTATATGTTTTTTTAACAAGTACATTTAATAGTAGTTTGTTTTATAATGTGATTTTGATTAATAAAATAAGAATACATTATTTATCATGTACATGAACATACCAAGTAGTGTCAAAAAAGTATTGAACATACCTGCAGTAAAGAAAGTCAGATTTTCTTAGATCAAGTTTGTTATGCACATTAATAGAATCAACAGCAATTTAATATAAAGCATTATGTTGCCCCCAATGGGGTATTAAATATTTGGGTACAATGTCTTGACAAGATGCCTGGCCCTCATAGGACACACTCACTTACAGACACAGATTGGAACAGGCATCCTTTCATTTTCGGTACCTGTTAATAAATTGTAAGTTTGTGGTGAGATGGGGACTGTTCTTTCATCATAAAACTCCCTAAATACTTTTACTGAAGTTTGAAGCAAATAAAAATGATAAGCACATTATGATAATAGCATTTTTAACAATTTGGAATTAAATTATAATGACCAACTAGCCATAATGACAGATCCAGATTTAGGCCTCAGTTAAATCTTCAAGATTTCTTTGCTGATAAAGTCACGTTAGGTATTCACAAACATATCATTTTCATTCACATCCTAGAGGTTCCTCCACAAATCTCAAACATTTCAACTGTGAATAGTAGAATATATCAAGGCTCACTACACAAAGTGTCAAAATATATAAAATATTACTTTTCATATAGGGCAAAGTATTTAAAGTATGTTGTTAAACAGCATGTATACTTCTCGTTCTCCCCAGAGTAGTCCCAGCCTTGTATACCGTATTGCCTGGCTCCTCCTGACCCTGAACTGGTGCAAGTAGGTTCAGGAAATAAATGGGCAAATGAATATTTTCTTCTTGTTTTGATAAATAAATTAAAAAAGAAAAAAAAACTTTTATAAAAACTCCTTGTGTAGTAGTACCAAGAACTAAAAATATAGAGGAACAAAGCAATTCCCAGTGTAATATTAGGCTTTTGCATCTTGAAATATCTTTTACCTTGCCCTTGGGAACGTGGACATTGTATAGGAAGTACACTAGATTGCAGGATATTTTTAGTAAATGAACAGCAGTCAGTAAATCATTGAAAAAGGAAGAACATAGATGAACAGAGTGCTGGATGACCTTTGGCCATTTACACCACTACATGTGATACAGACATGAAAGTAGGAATTTCATTATTTACATATAAAAGTAAATTTTACTTAGTTATTTTTATTAATACACCATGTGCCAGATGTTACCAGACAGACAATAAACAGAACTCCCTTAAAAATGTTTAAGACCAAGCAAGTTATCTAAACTGTCAATTGCATCAACCACTCTCTTGAAACCAAGTGAGCATTTTTGTCAGCATCATTTCAGACTGCTTTTACATTCTTTTCCTCATTAGGCTACAGGCCGATACCAGTTGCACAATGTGTGACCATGAATGATAAAGCAGTTTGTGGTGAATTTTAGCCATTAATTTTTTCCATTTTAAACTGATTTTATACAGTTCAAAATTGTGTGGAGCATCACGTATTCTGAAGGAACCTGGTATACTAATTTATTACAATGAATACGTGCCAGACAAATGTGTATTATTAATAAAGAGGTTATTGACTGTCAGTATAGAGCTCAATGCCTTCAAGTGTGTTGAGGCTTCGCAAGGCCTCCTTTAACTGCTCATGTCTGTTCACCACTTCAACCGCCTTGACAGTTCAGTAAAGGTCCAGTGCATATACTGTATCTGCTCGGTGTTTTGAACCGGCCTAGATGGTTCATTAACTAGTGTGCATGTTTGCTCAGTGTTTTGAACAGCGCTTCACGCTTCATTAACTAGGGCACATGTCTGCTCAGTGCTTGAAACTGTACTTCACGATTCAATCCCAGTGCACACGTTTGCTTGGTGCTTCGAACTGTGCCCAACGATTCACTAACCAGTGTGCATGTCTGCTCAGTGCTTTGAAGCACATTCCATGTTTCATTAATCATTGCACATGTCTGCTTAGTACTTCGAATTATTATTCATCAAGGTCTGTTTAAAGTACAGAATTGCCAGGCGGAATGAATGTTTATGGGTGATCAATACATTTTAAATGATTGTGCGCGATAGTACTTAGTGACAAGAAACAAAACTATAAACTATACATCATACAAATGCTGATTGTAGAATGCATAATGCTGCAAAGAAGAGCTTTAGTAATACGGGTGATGACACTCCTCTCACCATAATCCTCACTTCTCGAAAATTTGTCTTCTTCACTTCGTGCAACACTCATTTATCTTCAGAACCGTACGTCATATAGTATACATCTATATATATATATTTTCCTCTTCATTAGGAGAATACAATGATACTCTCATGTTAGCGCCACCAATTTAACATATATACCTATATAAAAAACATACTGTATATAAGTCCACTCTGTTGAAAACTGTAGTGGTGCAGCGGTAGCGTTGCCACCCCATAATAAGGCATGCGTGGATTCAGGTTCCACATTCATCAAGTGTGAATTGTTACCCCAAAGAGTCTGTTTTTCTTCATTTAACAGAAAATTCCACCATGGACCGATAGTGAGATATGAAGTGGAGTTGGATCGCCATAGGCAGCCAAGGGGCACACACCCTAAGTAAAGATATATCAAACGTAAATGTGCATCACTCATTTGAGTGATGATTTCAACTGTTAAAATGGATGTTGATTGCGGATTTAGGGGTTTGAATTTTTAAATATTAAATTAATCAGATGGAATGTGTTCTTACTTTGAATGTTGGGGGGGACATGGACCTTGAACAATGTCTCCCACAAGGGAGGGATGTTGCTCGTAAAGGCAGATGCTTTTTTCAAAAGCAGGTTCAGATTTATCCTGCTGCTTTTTGTTGCCTCAACACTCAGGAGGATCTTTAATGCCGACCTCCGTAAAAATTGTCAGATTTTCTTTTTACCACAAAGGCGTCTACAGTGGCTGCTGTTTCTGTTCGAAAGACAATTGTAATTAGCTGTGCAGCACGTGGATCACTTGACACATGCAATGCTCACCTTGGAGTGTGTCTGTGTGACAGTGTGTCGGTGACTGATCTGCTCCGTGTTTCTCAGCCTTTTTGATGTGCTCCAGATTGACACGTTTGAATGTTTGGTGCAGCAGAGCAAATTCAACCAGATCTGCCACCCGATTCAATGACGGGATTCATGGACATCCATCCATCCATCCATCCATTATACAACCTGCTATATCCTAACTACATCAAATGGCAATGAATAGAACATGGATTAATATAAATATGTGAGCTGCCTTCAGCAATTAGTCCTTGCATTTTGATGCCGATTTTAAGTGGGAAAAATTCCCAAACAGATCTCTTATGTGATCCTTCCACAGTTTCTCTCAAAATTATGTACTTCAAATTGGTTATAAAGATCTCACTCCTCATCTTTTTTTTATTATTAATTTTGATGACTCTTTAAACTTGGGTTCACACTACTTTAGTCAGTTGAGCCACGATCAACTGTGACGGTGTCTTTTCTTTGTAGCGAACTCGTTACTTTTGTGCTTCACAAAATATTGTAAAGTATTAATAAATGAAATATCTCAATATTTGATCGAATAATAACATCTGTTGATTTAAGGGTTTCATCTTTTCTTTCTCAAATGTGCTTACCTATATTATGGCAAAGCACAGGGTTAAACCTTTATTTTCTATCTACTCCATTTTAATTAATTCAGAACAAAGAAAACTTTTAAGGATAAATAACAAGGCTCGTTTTCAGTTTTTTTTTATTTTTTTATTTTTATTTTTTTTATTTATTAATTTTATTACAATCAATACATAGCAATCAAGTTTTTACAAAAAAGAATTATGTTAAGAACAGATCGATCCCCACCCCTGAGAGAGAGAGCAAGCCAAACGGTGTAAAATTTAAGGCTTGTAAAAATACCTAAATTAATAAATTCTCTGTGCTTTATAAACTTATTTTAAAATATTACTGATTAGATCCTGCCATGTTTTGAAAAAAGTCTGTACGGATCCTCTAACTGAGTATTTGATTTTTTCCAATTTCAAATAATATAACACATCGGTTTCCCACTGACTTAAAAGAGGAGAGTTTGGGTTCTTCCAGTTTATCAGAATGAGTCTGCGTGCCAACAGTGTAGTGAATGCAATCACAATTTGTTTGTCTTTCTCCACCTTAAGACCCTCTGGAAGAACCCCAAACACAGCTGTTAATGGGTTAGGAGGGATTGTGAGCCCAAGGCTGTCTGAGAGGTAATTAAAAATTTTTGTCCAGAATAATGCTAATTTGGTGCAGGCCCAGAACATGTGACTCAGTGAGGCTGGGGCTTGGTTACAACGTTCACAGGTTGGATCATGCCCTGGAAACATTTTGGAGAGTTTTAGTCGAGACAGATGAGCTCGATATATAATTTTAAGTTGTATAATTGTATGCTTTGCGCATATGGAGCTCGAGTGAATTCTCTGCATTGCTACTTTCCACTCCTTTTCTGATATATTAATTCAGATCTTTTTCCCAGTGTCCTCTTGGATCTTTGAAAGGAAGGGATTGTAAAATGATTTTATATATTGTAGAGATGGAGTCTAATTCCTTAAAATTGAGCAATTTTTTTTTTAAACTACAACATTAGGGCTGTGGAACCCCAAATGTTGGGCTATTAAATGTGATTTCAAAAAAAGATGAGAGTTAATAATAATACTAATAACAGGAGCAATAACAAAAGTGAATATTCAAGAGTGTGGTGTCTTATTTTGTTTAACTCTTACTATTGTATAGTATATTCTGCTTGTCTGTGTTAGTTATACTGTATATACAGTATATATATATTTTTTCAGACATCTGAAACTGGAAGCCGCTGACAAACGTTTCTCTTCATTGCCAGTCTGTAATAGCAAAAAAGTAAAAGCAGTACTGTTTTAAAAGACATCACTGAAATTGATCATGAGTTTATTTAACGTTAATGAAAATGGCCAGGAGGTGTCAGTAGAGAGGTGAGTGTCAAACGTTTCGAAGCTTCGATATGATTTCTGTCACAAATGATTCAAATGTTTCTATGCTTCGTGAGGCTTCACTCTGCCCATTATTAGATTAAACTCAGGTGCATCATGGGTTCCTCAGTAATACACACTGTTGTCAGACACAGGCGCGATTAATCCTATTGCTATATCCTAACTAATAATGTTTGTTGAATGTCGCTTTCGCAGACTTTATGCAGTGGCAACTTTCACTGATAATTCAATGTTGATCCAACATCTTTTTAACGTTGAAATTTTATCCATGACCAAAATGATGATTCTGATGAAAAAACAACGGATTATCAATGTCCGCTTGCTATCTGGGTTTCATTTTCATACACTGGCATTCCTCAAGGACGCAAAATGGCTGCAACTTCTGTATTTGTGTTCGGGCTTCTGTCAGAGCTGTACTGCACGTTAGCATAGTGCACACAGTATTATGATGGATAAATATGGACAAACAAAAAATATGAGTTGGCTAATTTTCTTTTTTCTCTAATGTTACCAAATATCAGTCAAATCTGTTAAATGTTTTTGAAATTTTGGTGTATTTATTTTTTCTATTGTAGATTTTTTTTACCCCCAGATAATGATATATCAAAATGTCCTTTCTTAGCAGATATGTACTAGCCTAGATGTACCATTCTGCCTAATATATATATATTTAGGAGATTTGTTAAATACCGGAGTACAGTGTTACCCCTTTAAAACAAAGTTTGCTCTTTTTTTGAAGATTTGACAAAAATGAAGATAAAAATCTTTAAATATTCATAAGGTCTTTATTGGAATTAAGTTGCAAGCTTTGACTAAACAGACTACATGCAATGTGTGAGACTTCAATTTTTTTAAAACACTGCTACACTTAGGCAAAGCTCTAAAACTGAGTACTTATGAGACATTCACCTTGCTAGCACAAACTCTGTGGTCTCACCATGGCCCCTTGTAAAGCTTCCTACCTTTTATTTTTGTTTCAGTTACTAACTGGAACCAATATCTTTAATCCATACTTTTCTTTCATTTTGTTCTTTGCTGTTTAAAAATTTGTTCTTGTTGCTTTTGATGCATTATGATATTGAGTTTTATTTCCTGTCTCTACTGATAAAATTGGTGACAGAAGCAACATGTTGAGTTGATCAGTCAAGGCCAAACGATGCCTATAGAGCATCATTCAGGTCCTACAGAGAAATTCTCAGATGCTCCCAAGCCCATCAAAAGTTGTAATCTTTGTGACCTTAGAATTTCCGGGGGCTTATCTGGAGAAATGTGCTTTAGAATTATGTTTGCAGAAGGGTTGCCTCTTGCAAATTTTTCTAAGGGTAAGGAACCAGACAAAGTGCAACACATAAATAACTCTCATTAATGATATTTTCAGTTAAATTATAAGAGGATCTCCCACAAAATTAGGATATTGGGTCTCACTTCTGAAACTAAGTCTGAGTGTTGTGTTTGCTAGTAAGCCCTGGCAGCCAGTTGGCCCACATAGCCCAGTCAGATTTAAGCTCTAAAAAGATGGCTGGAGCCATCATATGGACTCATCGACTACGAGTGTAAGGAGTTACGAGGGTGACAGACAATGCCAGCTGGGTAACAGGAAAGAGTATAATGAAAAGTGTTAGATAATGGTTGGTTATTTAAATGTTACCATGTGAACAAATATACCAGATATGCAGATCATCATTTTAATTGTATATTTTTCCATAATAACTGTGATGCAGTGGCTAGTACTACTGCCTCACAGCTGCAGAGGTCTGAATTCAAATCTTGGCCTGATTACTGTCTGCGTGGAGTGTGCATGGCCTTCTTTCTTTTGTTTGGGTTTCCTGACACATCCCAAAGACATCCCATTTGTGCTAATTGTCAGTTTAAACTGGACCCTCTATGACTGTGCCCTAGGGAAGACTGGTGCTATTTTTGCATTACATGCTTCCAGCATAGACACTGTCTCTTTGCTTCCCTGAACTAGGTAAGTGAGTTAGAAAATGGATGGATGATAATTCCAAAATGGGTAGATGGTTATTTCATAATGACATTCTTTGCACATAAATGTGTTTTAGTAAAGTGTTTGCTTTAAATGTGCTTTTGATCTTTGTAAAGAACTGAATATGAGTTAGTATGCTTTCTCTGAAAAAGATGCCATTGTATGAACTTTTTCATGCTAATACAAGTTACTATCACAAGATTTTCATTAAGTTACAATATACACTGTGGCATGAAGATTGCTTAAAATATTCTAGATTTTGTATGAAAATGGGAAATACACATGACATGATGGATAGCCTGATTGAGAACATTTTAAAAAGTGATAAAGTAGGAAGCAGCTTTAATTTTACAATTTCCTCAAGAAAACAAAGAGATGTGAACTGAAGCAATCAGTAAAAATAGCCTTGTTTGTGAGAAATAGAACATATGAGGAAGTGTTTCATACATAATTAAAATGACAGCAATGTTCAAAGGAGGAACAAAACAAAAGGGAGATCTAAGAAAGCAACTTTAGAGAGGATATGAAGACATAGTAAGATTAGAACCAATCATTGGCCTAGGCAGCACAGCAGCTTCTTTTGTTTTGTGAATAATTCACATTTTTATCAAGTGGCAGAAGAGACAGGAAGGACAAGTGATAATTAGCAAAAGAGGTTTGGAGAGGAGTAATGCCTTAATTACACTGCTTATAAAATTAGTGGTCTTTTTTTGGGGAGAAAGTCTGCTTATCTGAGGCTGGCTTTATCCACTATTATAAATGGCTACTGTCAAAAATATACTGTATATATATATTTATATTTAGAAGACAAAGGCTGTTTTGGACTGATAGATGAGACTGCATAAAACATAACCTAAAATGTTGTGAGTTGTTAAAGAAATGTGAATGTTGTTTGTAATAGCAGAGAAGAGTACAGAAGTTATTAGGTATATAAGAAACAGTTAAATTCAAAAATATTGGATAATCGAATGAAAGTGGTTGACTTGGTCCTGCATATCATGCACACTGTTTTACGTGTATACTAACATAACCCTATGTTATCTTTGCTGGTAGGGAACTGAAAATCAAATTTGCTATTTCTGATTTTGGTTTGATTGTGCACTATCATTCTAGCCTTTTCTGTTGTCTGCCAAAAACCTACTGTAATCTGACTTCATATTTTCTGATTTGAACCTCTATTTAGGGATGCACAGTATCAGTACTAATTGTTTATACACTAAGCTTCATTTCTTAATTCAATTCTTGATTTTCTTGGCGTTTTTAATGATTTGTTCCAGAGGTACCGATTCTAGTTCTACGAAGAAGAAAACATTTCAGTAGAACGCTGCTGCCACTAACCTTGGTCAGAAAAAGCACAAGAAAAAGTTCCCAAACATGGATGATTCGATTAGCTAGGAGTACAGTACACCTAGGAATATAACTATTTGTTAGGGAAGCACTGGGAATAAGAGAGCTAAAAAGCAGAAAAATATGATTTAGAAAGAAGACAACAAAAACATGCAATGGACTGGCACTCTATATAGGGCTGTTTGCCACTATATACTCAATGAACTGAATTAGGTATTTTAATCCTGGAAGGATGTATTTGAAAATGAGTTACAATTGATTCAGGTAAAGCATAACTTATTTACCAAGCAGAAGTTTTTAGTGTGACTTAGAATTGTCTTTTCGTACAGTGTAAAGGTTTCAGGCTATCCTATCCTCTTTTTGATGTTAAAATGATAGTATTGTTTGTAGTCTGCAAATGTTTGCAGCTAAATTGATTGGTCCATCACAGGTTGGATGTTCAGAATCATCAATGCCATGCTGAAAAATATGTGCAAAATTTCATGCCTTTCTCAAACCAACTTAATTCAGTTTGAAGTCACAAGGTGGCTACAGCTTATTTTGACTACACTGTGTGCAAGGTAGGAAGCAGTCCTACCCATCACAGGGCCCAATCATGCATACCCCAACGTTTACACTAACAAAGGGGCAAATTTGAAGCCACAAATTAACATTGCACATCTTTGATGATTTGGGAAAGCCAAAGTACCTCAAAGAAAACCCACAAAGACAACATGAAGGTGAGGGTTTTGAACCCAGGTCCCATATCCATGAGGTGGCAGTGCAGCCAGATGCACTACTCAGTATTCAAAGTGGAATGTTTTATTCATATTATATGTAATAAAATGGCAAAAATTAATTATTTAAAGTAAACCTCAATACAAAATTGCAAAATAGTCCATGCATTTTCTTGATGCTATTTTAGAAAGAAATTGATAGTGGTTTTAAAGCATACCCTAGATTTTAACTAGTGTTAAAATGGATTGATGGCATCATTACATGCATTGTCCTATGCTGCTATTCTACTCATGCACACTTCTTACTTGCTTCTTGCTTCTTTTCATGATGTCTGTCGGTTTCCAAGGCAAGTTACTAAACATAGTGAGTATATACGCATTCAGCTGCTGTGAGAAAGGCAGTTCATCTACTAAAAACTGATAAAATAATTATTTCAGAACTTTTCATAGATTAAGCAGACCTAATTTAACACTGAAATATTGAACTCTGCTATTATTTTTTCAACAAAAAAGCCTGATAAAACATATACAAATATTTTATTTACTGAAAGTTTTCTTGATGCATTCCTCATTTTTGTACTGTTTAAGTCAGTATTGTGACAAAATTTAGATCTGGGATTTTGCTCAGATGGTGTAAATTTCTCTGTTTCTATTTTTAGGTCACTTGTGAATTTCCTTGAGTGTTTTCCATCCTTGTTTTGTTTCAGGATCCATTTTGAGATCAGCTTTAACTTCTTAACAGCTGGCCTCAAATTCTAAGAAATAATTCTTTTTTGCAATTTTTTGGATTGTGTTAATCATGACATTAGGCATTGTATCCAGGTGTTCTACCATTGACTCCTTTTTTTACAAATAGTTACAGGATGCTTTGGTTAGCAGGTGGTTTGAATTTTGTGGAATATCCTGCTCTTGATTTATTGACAATGACCTTTTCTATTCTGAAACATTAGATTCTGTGTCAGACTGTGTGAATAGTTTTACATTAATACCAAAAAACAATACTTTAGAACATACTGATCTTTGAATGATGCCTATTATGTACAGTACATATATAAAGGAAACATATATATATATTGTGGTGACAGGCTAAAACAAAAATACATTTTGGGGAGCCAACCCAGCTATTCCCGCTTACTTAATAGTTTGAACAAAAACAACACTAAATGGCATAAAAAGGAAATAAGAACTGTGGCCACCAGAATAATGTGGCTGGTATAATTATGGTTGCTTCATCTGCCGTCTAAAGGCTGAGGAGCTCCTTTGCTCTGGTCACTTGGAAAAGAAATGCTTTCATAGCCCAGGGACCTGAAGGGGCGGAGTCATTTGCCCTCACTAGGCAGTTTCTCTATACTGTGAAAGAAGAAAAAGACCAGACAGTTAGTGGCATTGCCCCCTCTCGGCCTGGGTTGATATCACATACCTGGGAAGAACCTGGCGGGTGACCTTTAGACACGCATGTGTCACAGTACTATTGGGTAATTTTAGTTTCCTAATTATCGACTGGGAAAACCCAACCATTATTAGAGTTGAAGTATAATTAATACTTTCTCACTTGGTATTTTAACATATTAACAAGAGAAGAAGCATGTGTCAATATTTAGAATCCACAATATGGAACAGAAAACTCTTTTCCTGGCGAATCACATTGGCTGCAGGTTTTGGTTCAACCACTTTCTGAAAATAGAAGCCAGTCTTTGCTGTAATTTAATTTTATGGTTGGGTACTTCTTTCGTTTTTTGTGTCTGATATATCTAATATCATAGGTTTTTCTTTTTTGCAATTATCATCCAAATGTGTTTGGAATATAGCAGATTAGTGTTTCTTAGGTCTTATTTTTTTTTCTGTCTTGCGGTATTTCTTTGCCAATGTGTAGTGAGACCAAGTCAGTTTTTTAAGCCATTGGTTGCCTAGCTAATAGCATTTTAAATTATGGTCAAGCAAAAAAATATGATTTTGCTTGAACAAAAAACTTGTTTCTTTAGCAGCAAAAAATCATTTTTGTTTAAAAAAATTGTCTTTATTTAAAATCTGCAGGCACCTTGGCACTACAGGCACAACGATTTGAGACCTACGAATGTTGAAGTTACTGGTTTATTGGGATTCATTAATCACATCACAAGTGCAGTGCAATTAGTAAAGTTAAAGGTTAAGAAGACAGTAAAAATTTAATTACTGAGGCTGTAATAACATAATTAGTTATCAAAAATCTTCACTCCTTTACTGAAATTTCAACTATTTTGACTGTAGTGAGAAGTCAAGCAAAATGACACCTTTTATTGGCTAACTAAAAAGATTACAATATGCAGGCTTTCGAGGCAACTCAGACCCCTTCTTCAGAGATAGAGGGAAAGAGTGAGGAATTGCAGGAGAGGTGTGTATTTATTTGGTGGACAACAGCATGAGTGATTTCACCTGGTAGAGAGGGTCTAATACCTACTGTAAGCTATAGCTATATATAGCTGAGCCCAGGAAGGAAACAGATATTCTTGTTTTACATCATTTTGTTTGATATTTTGTGTTCTCCTTGTCTTCATACCCATCCTGTGTTTTTTTTTTTTTTTTGTAAATAAAAACTCATTTGTGTTTGCATTTGGACTGTTTATTGGTGTTCTGGGTACAGAACGCACAATATGAAATAATAACACTAATATACCACAGCCTTCCACTATATTTTATTTTGAATATGTATTAAAGAATGATGTTATCTTAAACTGCATTGCCTCCCACATTTCAACTTATAGTTCTTTCATGTATTTATTTAATATCACTAAGAATCAGTAAAAGAATTAGGTGATGCAGATCATTATGACACAATGATACAAAAGAGAAAACTTAGTGCTGAAAAATGTTATTTCACCAGCTGTCTGAATCAAATTTGTTTATACTTTAGGAGAACAAAAAGAAGTTATGGGCAAATTTAGGCAATTGAGAAAGTGCTATTAAAGTGAAAGGTTGTGCTTTTCAGAAATTGTTGTTGCTGCCCACTCCAAATTCTCCATGGATTCCTTTGGTACACCAAATGCAGATGTCATAAAAAGTTGAGTTTTAAAACAGACTTTGAAATAACAGAGGACTGACACTGAGAGAATGTATTATCATATGTTTTATTATTACCTGTCATATCAGGCCATAGATTGGCATCTGGTGCAAGACAAAATTTGAACAGATTGATGCCTAACTTAAGCTTGGCAATATTTATAGCCAAGAAAAAAAAGAAAAACTGAAAGTACTTACTGGTATTTAGAGAGTTTATTTCTCAGGTACAGGATTTGTAGACACTTGTCTCTTTAAAGGATCAGCACAAATCATTGTTTTTTTTGCTTCCTTCGAGTGAATGAGAAGAGGCTTGTCTAATGCTTACTATTCATTGCCTATTCAAAGTGAGAAAAAAGGAAATTATTAAAAAAACAAAATCTGACACAGCCATTAATATGGAAACTGTGGACCTTAATGTTTACAGAACATTTTGCTGGCGTATTGCATTATTACTAGTTTCCCAATGTACTTTCAATTCCTGTTTCTACCCCGTGAGGACTGCACGAGTACTGTTTTACTATGGTTAATGTCTTTCACTTCATGCTCCCCAGGTTTCTTTTGTGTTTTTGTGGTTTAGGCAGGTTTGGACGGTTACAGAAAGCTATCCATATATTATTTTGGTTGTATTGTCTAGGGCAAGTAGAATTTAAGTCAAAAGGCTGCTGCTTCTGTCTTTGTCCCCAAACCCACTGTTTGACCCAAAGCAAATCATAAAGCATTCTTGAGCCCCAGAAGTAAAAAATGTATACTGTAGTGTTGACAATGCTAATGATCTTGTAAATCACCTTGGGTAGCGATTCTCAACTAAAGATGGCAATAATCTTCACTTGATGGTTATTTATTGGCTAATGTGACTGTTATGATTTTTATCAATTCCATATGTAAAAAAAGTATATTGTGATACATTTTTGTTTGTTCTTTAAAAGCTAAAAATGAAAGTAGAAAGAAAAGCAAGCAGAGAAAGAAAAACTGACAAGTGGAACTTCCCTAGTATTTTTACAGCCATGAGGATATTGTCTGAATGAGTTACTTGCACAACACAAAAGGAAGTGGAAGTATCTAACAACTAAGAGTGAAAGCTTATCAGCACAACAAGCAAAAAACCTTTCAAAATGCGACATAACATTCAAATTTGCTTTTTCCAGTTTAGGGTCATGGGTGTCTGGAGCCCATTCTTGTAGCATTACACTGCATGCTATCATGGTGGAGCATCACATGCAATCCAGGAACAGGATGCCAGTCCATTGCAAGTGCCCAGTTATACATAAACAAATGTAGGGACAATTAAAAATTGTAAGTTAAAGGAATCTTTGATAAAAGCAGGTTTATTCAGGCACTACTCGTGTGTAAATTACATATTTTACTAATGGAAGAAAGCAGACAACATGAAAACTTATGATTTATTTGAAAGAAGACATCATTAGCTATGTAAAAATAACATTGTTGCTTTTGATTGACCTTATGCCTAAGTGGCTATATAGTCAATACCAATTATCATATTACAATGAGGTGGCATGACGGGGTAGCAGTTAGTGCTGCTGCTGCTACTTCATGCCTCCAGTGTTCTGGGTACAAATTCCATGTCCAGGCTTTTTCTGTGTGACTTTGTATGTTGTTATTCTGTCAGTGTGGGTTTTTATCACATACTGTACCTCTAAAGATGTGTGTGTTAATTGGTGGCTATAAAGTGCCTTATGTGAATTGACTGGCACGTCTCCAGTGTTATCTTCTGCCTTGTGTCCAGTGCTGCTGAGATGGTCTGATTAAGTGGATTGGGATTGTATTCATATAATGTTACAGTACAAACACTCTGCAATGACAGCTTATGATGTCCACAGAGCATGGCATTGACCAACTACTTTCAGCAAAATTTCCACAGTACACTTAAGCCTAACATATTGTAACTGCCAAACTGTAGTTTAAAAAGCCCCTAAAACAAAAGTGATCATGATCAAAACCTGCTTTTAACAAATATCCCCTGCTCTGTGATTATCTTTTAAAAAATTATATTTAGCTGCAATGGGCTGATGCCCTGCCTGGGTTTGTTCCTGCCTTGCACCCTGTGTTGTCTGGGATTGGCTTCAGCAGACCCCCGTGACCCTGTGTTAGGATATAGCGGGTTGGATAATGGATGGATGGAAAATTATATGTAGATGGAAGTTCCCAGCTGTTAGACTAATACCAAGGTAACTAAAAAACACTTATTTTAAAAAACAAAATAATATTTTTCATTGATAAAGCAAGAATTGTAGAAATAGGATAACTGCCTGTATGTTGATGTAAAAGATGGGGTACAAGACAAATGAGCGTATAAACATATTGTACAGAACAGTCTAGATCTTCTTGATTTTCTTGATTTTACAAGCTTTTATTATTTACAGAGTTACAGTGTGACATTACAGTCATCTTATTGACAGAAAGCTAAACTGCTATAATGCAACTTAAGGGGTTTTGTCTTCCAGATTAGTTAATACTAGAATTTTACCTAACACTGTTTATCATGAGTAGTCTGATAGGCTGAGATGTATATACTGTACTGTACTGTATATTATATGCCTGCAGTCAACTGTAAATGAATTTGGCTTAAATGTGGGTGAAAACAATTAGATGATTCACTGATTGTAAAATTTCTAAACAAATCTGACAAGTTATGAAGGTGGAGCTCGAAGTTGGGGACGTGATATAAACAGCAAATAGCAGTGGTGCCATTGTTAATATGGTCCAAGTACTAGCAAACCTGTGGATATGAGGGAACCTATCAATGGCTGAAAAGTCTCCCAAAAATACCAATGTAAAATATTTAAATGAGTGCCATATGTGCAGAGAACAAATTACATGTGTTAAAAATAAATAAACATGGCCTATTGCAAGAAACAACATTCTATTTTGGTGCTAGTCGCGTTAAGGGCAATTTTAGTTCCCGGCCTATCATTAAAGAAGCAGGGGAGACACCTGTAGTAGCATGCAGGGAAGCTTGTGTGTGCAACAGGGTGAGGTGGAGAGCATCTTCAAAAATTCTTCCTTCCATCAAGTATGCTCTGATGCCCACTTTCAGTCTTCAGTTCAGGCGTTCCACCCCACCATTAGCTTCATGGTGATACAGAGCTGTTTTGATGTGTTTAATACCATTCTCTTTGAGAAAAAAAGTAAACTCTGCTGATGAAAATTGGGGTCCGTTGTTTGTTATAATAACCCTTGGCAGACCCCACTGGCTAAACAGATAGCTTAGGGGAGTGTATGATAGAGTGTGTCTTTGTGGAGTTCAGCATGATGGCCTCGGGCCATTTTGAATACAAGTCATGCACAACCAAAAGGTATCTTGCATGAGCTGGAACCCCATGGAGTTCCCCACCAGACCGTGTTCCTGCAGCTTTATTTTACCTTCACAATCCCCAGATGGCCTTCATGGGCCATGTGGAGCACTCTTGCCCAGAAAGATTCAGGGATTAGGGTTTGGTGGCCCCTTGCTACACATACCTCATCCCAACAAGAGAGTTCATCTTGCACCTGGTAAAAGGGAAGAAGTGCTGTCCCCACAGCTTTTGGATATCCTACCACAATATATTTCCATACCAGACAGAGTAGTTCATCATCACAGGAGGCCTGACATAATTCCTCCATTGCAACTGTCCCCTTAAGTGCTTCCTGCTGCATTTGAAACCAGCCACTCTCCTTATCTGAGACCAAACCCACACACAGGGATAAGGAAACATCCCATGAAAGTAAATCAGCAACTGTATTTTCAAAGCCAGGTGTGAACTGTAGTCTAAAGTTATACTGGTTTAACCTGATCTGCCTACCAAAGGAACCTAAGTGGCCTGTTATCTGAACCCCTCTTGCCCAGAAAAGTGGTTAATGCCTGGTGGTCAGTGTGTAAGGTAAAATGCCAGCCATAAAGATAAATATGCCAATGTTCAAAAGCCCACTGGCAAGGCAGTGCTTCTCTCTCTCCCATAGAGTACTTCTGTTCAGCTTCAGTGAGGGCATGGGAGGCAAAAGAAACTGGGCACTCCATGCCATCAACTATCTGGGCTAGAACAGCACCCAATGCCACCACTGAGGCATCACATGTGACCAGAGTGGGGGCAGCAAGTGTTGGTGGCCTTGTGAGCTGTTGTTTGATGTCATGAATTGCCTGTGTACAAGCTGTGGTCCAAACCCATTTAGCATCCTTTTTCAAAAGGGCCTTCAGTGGTTCTGTTGCGTCAGCATAATGTGGTTGAAAATGAAGGTAGTAATTTGCCATACCCAAAAATGAAGCCAACTCGGTAGTTGATTTAGGCTCTAGCAAGGATTGTATAGAATTCACAGTACAGCAAGGGCTGGATGCCATTGCGTGTAAGCTTGTGACCAACAAAAGAAATTTCTGGAGTGCTAAAAATACACTTTTCAGCATTTAAGGTGGCCTGGCTTTGTTCCAGTCGGTGCAGTACCTGCTGCAAGCAAATATAATGTTGTTCTTGTTTTGGGCCATGTACCACAATGTCATCTAGCTATATAAACACACTAGGAATGTTTTCCTGTAAAAGTGACACAATCTTTTGGAAACAGATTGGTGCTGAGCTTAATCCAAAAGCCATCTGTGTGAACCTGAAAACTCCTAAGTGAGAAATAAAAGCAGTCAGATCCCAGTTAGCAGCATGTAATGGCACTTGTAAATAATCCTGTGCCAGGTCCAGTCTAATGAAAATGGCTGATTTCCCTCAAATCCACACACAGGCGAATTTTGCCATTCTTTTTCTTTGGAATAACAAGGTTTGATATCCAGGGTGAACTGTCAACTACCTCAATGAGTCCTTCCTCCTGCAACCTTTCCAACTCTGCAGAGACCTCCTCACATAGTGCCAGCAGAATACGACAAAAGGACCGAATCAGTGGGACAATGTCAGGGTTAATCGTTGGCTTGTGGATAAAGTCACTGATGCAGCCAAGACTTGTGAATAAGGCTGGAAACCTATGTAGCCAGCAGTCTGCAACTTGCAAAATTTGGCAACGCTCAGAGACTGATACTGTAAAGCAGGGGTGCCCAAGACGTCGATCGTGATTGACCGGTAGATCACAAAGGTAGTGCAGGTAGATCGCGTTGCATTCAAAAAAAAATTTTTAAACGTTAGTCTATCATATATCCTCCCTATGGCATTTGTCACTTGATTGACATACAGGGTGGCCAGTCTGAGATCTCTTTTCTTCTATCACACTGGTCTTCCTGCACGCACGTTCGAACGCGCAAGCTACTGCAAAACTCCAGCTGTGATCTAGTTAGCCTTCCAATTTATATCGACTAAAGAAGGGATTTAAAAAAAAAAAATTTGGGGAGAGGGTATGGGCAGGATGTGGAATTGGAAGAGGATTTTTTTCTCACAATGTCACAATCGAAGTGCGTTTGTCTGATCTGTCAATCTATCATTGCTATTCTAAAGAAGGAAAATGTGGAAAGGCACTTTTGAACTGTTCATAAAAACTACGAAACTGACTTCCTTATGAAAATCGAACTGAACTGAAATCGCAGTTAATCGGACAGCCGTCATTTTTCACTCGGCTGAATTCAAAAGCAAAGGCAGACACACCGAAGCATCGTTCCGGGTGAGTCACTCGATCATTAAGCATAAGAAGTCCTTCCAAGAGCTACCTCATTGACTGCATTATTCGGCTCTACTTATTTATGCAAGTCAGCCTTTTCCCACATGAAGTTTATTAAATCCAAATACTGTAGTGACCGTAAATGTATTGAATTGTTGTTGTGCCATAAAGGTTATTCAGTTATGCAAGGTTATATATATATATATATAATAAATATATATATATACACACAGT
Organism: Polypterus senegalus; assembly: GCF_016835505.1. Classification (NCBI taxonomy): domain Eukaryota; kingdom Metazoa; phylum Chordata; class Cladistia; order Polypteriformes; family Polypteridae; genus Polypterus; species Polypterus senegalus. The sequence goes on from NC_053154.1 coordinate 173,637,925, forward strand.
ATATAGCATTTTTAATGTAGGTAGATCATTTCGACATGGTCATTTTAAAAGTAGCCCACAAGCCGAAAAAGTGTGGGCACCCTGGTGTAAAGTGTAAGGCATGGAAATATCAAGCCCCATGATGTTAGTTCCACCTGTTGTGATGTGGAAAGTAACTGCTAAAGTGGTTCGGTCTTTGTAACTCACAGTAAAAGTAACTGTACCCAGGACATTTATAGGAGACTGACCATGGCCAGTGAGTTGTACAGCTGCAGGTTTAACAGACACCTGAGAAAAAAGTCTGTCAAAAGTAATTTTATTTAAAAGTGACAACAAAACAAAGGCCCTCTTCCTAGCAGCAGCCACATCCTTAACATCAAGGGCTAACAAATATAGTTTGAATGAATCAATCCATCTCTTCCAGGGCACCGGAGGTTCTCCTGGGATGGTCAGGAACAAGATGTGATGATGTGAACTCAGCCCCCCTCGTCTTCCAAAATATTGTATCCAGACAAAAAAAAAAAAACTTGTTACACATGGGTTTTCCCCAAAACCTTTTATTCTTTCGTTTTCCTCCCAGAAACCCTCAGTTCACCATACCCCCTTATTCCCATCCTGCCACTTGTCTTTTATGAAATCAACTATGTACAAAACTCTTAAAGAAACACAGGATTCAATTCTGGACATGACATGAAGCACACATATCCTCACTTACCATCTTTCTCTCTGTTTCTCTTTTTATATAATTCTGGCTACTGGCAACTCTAACTGCTTCAGGCCTTGTAACTCTTTCTAAGACTCTGCACCCAACAAGACCATAGAATTAAGATGGCTTTGAACCTCATCTCATAGTCACTTGTGCTTTCCCAGGCTGCTCTCTATAATCCTGCTGAGTTTGTAGGCACCTTCTGGGTACACTGCTCTCTACTATGCCTAGAAAGCTTTTTCAGTTTCATCCTGAAAGTCACCCATCTGTCTGTTATTTGTGGGTGTCCCAGACTGTGGCTTTTCTTGGGCATCCAGTACACAAGCAGAGCTATTGGCCCTTGGTGGAGTTCTTCCTCATGCAAAGGGACGAATACATGCATTGCCACTGAAAGTGCATGCTGTTCATTTTTTTCTAGGGCCTCACTGGGCTCTGGCCCTGCCTTGCATCACCTTTTCTTGCCTGTTAGCCCCTTGACAACCTGGTTGCTTACTGAAACATATATGATATTATACTGTGCATACAAGGTATGTCTATTAAATAACGAGACTGTGATTCCATCTAGTAAACAAAGCAGTCAGAACCGGTTATAACTGCATGCGTGGTGACCTTGAATGTGCCTGAACCTGTGTGACAAACAGCAACACTCTATGACATTCAGTTGATTGTGAGTCGCCATTTAGTTTGGTTGTGTTTTCTGTAGTGTGTCGGAAAAATGCTAAGTTTAAAAGTTGAACAACGTGTCAATTTGAAATTTTTAGTAAAATTGCACAAAACAACAGAATGTTTTCAAATGCTTACTACAGCTTATGGGAATGACTGCCTGTCTCATGTGTGTCTGTTTGAGTGGCACAGAAGATTCAGCAAATTGAAGATGATGAACACCCTGGACCAAGAATGAAAAAAGCTTGTCAAAGCAAGTGAAAATTCAAAGACATACTCATTGTGTTTTTCGATATCAACGGTATAATTTTGGAAGAATGGGTTCTAGAAGGCACAACCGTCATCCATCATTATTATAAGGAATTTGGAAGTTTTGATGAAGCTGGGAGAAAAAGTCAGAAAAATATGGCCGCAACTGTGGGAAAATGGTTTCATTCTTCACCAGGACAATGCGCCTGCTCACACAACACTTTCTGTAAAGCAGTTTTTGACTGACTAGCACATTACTACACTTGAACATCTTCCATATTCGCCTGATTTAGCACCATGCAACTTTTACCTTTTCCCAAAAGTTAAATCAGTGCTTAAAGGAACATGTTTTGAATCACTTGATGCTGTAAAGAAGAAAACGGCAAATGTGTTAAAACAGGTAACAGAAATTGATTTGCTCCATGCCTTCAACCAGCGGAAAACAAGACTGCAGCAATGTATTAGTGCAAATGGAGAGTATATTGAAGGGAACATGCATTACATTTGTAATACATATAAATAAAGGTGAATTATTTAATCAGTCTCATTATTTAATAGACACACCTCATATACCTTATTAGGTTTCAGTTACAGGAACCATATTTGTATTGTTGAATACTGTTGTACTGGGTTTTCGTACAAACTTTATGGGCTTCTATTCATGTAAAATTAACTTGATGTTGTTTAATTTATCAAGTAATTATTTTATACATTATTGATTTATAGGAAGTTTTATTCTGCAGTATTACATTTTTAGTTTAAGCATTAAATAGTATTGGAGCTTTAAGTAAACTTTGAACTACATAAGTCTGTGAATGTACATAACATTGATTTTCTTGCTACCCGTATTTGTCAGATTGCCTGCATACGTAAAAGCATTATTATTAAATCAAGTTAAAAAAGCAAATATGAGGCAATTGGTGCATCTTACAATGAAATAAGAATACAGGTAATTCTGGGCGTTTCTTTTGTCTTTCATATGAGCTACAGACAGTAATGCACATATGCATATACAGTATTTCTTTATGATCTTGTCACTTAGTATACACAGATAATGATGTTCTCAAGCACCTCTTACATTTGAAGGGTGCAGAATTCACACAACATGCAGTATCATAAGAGCATCGTGCTTTTCAAATGCACTGTGAGTAAAAAAAAAATAAATATTCAATAATAATGTAGCAAGGTGCAGTGCCACAAATGCCTAGTAAGAATTTCAGGTACTTTTCGTGGATGATTTTATTGCTTGTTATCCTAACAAGTTCTCACTCATCTAGCCATAAATTCTAGACTAAAGACAAGATCGCTATGTAGAAGCTTCTCTTTTATAGAGTGCACCGGCACCAGATTTGCTAGCTGTTATATTTAAATAATAATAATAATAATTTATTTTATTTATAGGTGCCTTTAAAGGCACACAAGGACACCTTACAGAACACCTTAATAACAACAGTCACAGTATATAATTAATAGAATATTACAGTACAATAAAATCAGAATAAATGCAATTATAAAATTGAATTTAAATTTATCAACTAAAATTTATATCAAATCAAATAGCCAGCTTAAAAAGGTGTGTTTTAAGGTGAGATTTAAAGGTAGGAAGAGAGTCAATATTATGAATATCTTGTGGGAGAAAGTTCCAGTACAACAGTTGTCCAAGTATCACTGTTATTTTTTTCCTGCTATGTTGCCATTGGTACCATAATAATAATGCATAAAAAACATGTACAAACAAGTAACACCTAGAATCGTTAGCATAAGTTTTTATATATTTGAATATTTACTTGTTTTTAATAGGAACATTAAAACGTTATTTGTTGGCTAATTTGACAGCCACAGTAAGTATGTGACTCTATTGCAGTTCCATCCTGTATAGGTAACATTATCAAAAGCTTCGAATAAGTTTGGTTTCTAATTTGGTGGGGCACTGGGGTGGTCTTTTACACTGGGTACAGGGTTGCTTTGGTCCGGGTATGGGTCTCAATTTGATATCCGTTCACAGGGCCCAGAATCTTTAGTGGAACCCCTGCCAAAAGGTTTAGTGAAAAATATTTGTTGCCAGTCCTGCAGCTGCAGAAATATACAGAGACAGACTACATAGGTAGAACAACACAGCAAATACAAATTACTTGACAGCACAATGGCAATTGAAAAAAGTAATACATAAACAGTTATATCATAAGAAAAAAATACTGTATAATATCCCATGTTAACTTGCCAATCACTATATTCATGATAACAGTATAATGTCCTATGGGTAAGAAATGCTTGTGGGTCTGCTGGTGCAGCTTCAAATACTACAATATTCCTTGTTGGATGGAAGAGGTGTGTGGGTGAGCGTATTCGAGTATGAATTAGTGTGGATATGTGCATGAGAGTACCTTCCTATAAACTGCTACCCTGTCTAGGAGTGGCTGATGCTTTGTTCCAAAAGCTGAAAGGATAACCTCCAGATCTCTCTGACCTCATAATGTATAGTAATAAATACCTGAAAATAACTAAACAACTGTAGATTTATCATGTATGATGCTAATTGCTGCACCTTAAATGGTTGATGACGTTTCTTTTTTTGGTTATTAAATGAGGACCAAAACTTTTCTTGATGGTCAAGCTACAGATACTGTAGATGCACAAACATTCTTCTCAACCTGTCACAGAGTTATTTACTCGATCAGTTATGAGATGCCAGTATGTCCAGTTGTGGTATGAAAGCTCACAAAATGTTCAGTTTGATATGATCAGTCAATAGCATAGGCTTGCAAACCTGCATAACTCTTGCTTTAATCCACTGATGATAAATCATTTCTCAATATCTGCTGATACTGACAGGTGCTCAAGTATTCCTTGTATCTGCCATCTGATGTTGTTACATTCACTGGCTTTTTGCATTCATTGTCTTTTGTTTGTATTGGACTGCCATCACTTTTCAGTCAGAGACGTACAAATAAAAACTTAAATATACAAGGGACATTGAACGTGCACTTGGACTAGCAAACCATCAGTATATGCAGGCAAAAAACAATATGCCAGCAAGCAGTATATGTATGAGTATCAGTAAAGTTCATATGCAAACCAATATAAATAATGTGATCTAAGCAAATCAATGTTGGCTTCTCATTCAAAATACTAGTATATGTATTTGCATTGTGTTGTGCTTTGACCCCATTTGTATAGTATATCTTTCAGCTTGTATTGATTGTGAGCTTAAAAAAGATATCCCTACATACCAGTGTACATTTTGCACTGATTTATAGGTGCATTTTACTGGAATCAGAAAGGAGGATAAAATCTTTTTGATTTTCTACATGCACTCTCCTTCGCCCATTTAGAACTATTCAGTAGTAAAGGGAAATATTTAGCAGCCCCAATCTCATTTCTGTTTTGTTATTCAATATTTTGTTTTTGAGAAATCTTTGTGGTAACGGCCACTCTTTCTCAGATATTTCATTTTAAGATTAAATTCTTTAAATATTGTCATGTTTGGGCTTGTGAGTTGCGCAGAAGACTGACAGGAGCGAACTGAGCAGAAAGACCTTGGAGGAACATTGTTCAGCCTTTATTCAGTATTGGAGCTTTTATTTGAACATGCAGCAAACCGGACAATTTCCAAATTGTCTGTTTTGCTCCAGCTTTAATTTTGAAATTAAAAGAATTTGTAGGTTTCTTCTTTGGCTGTTTTTTTCCTTTGGCTAGGGAAACAAATGCATTGGCTGAGATGAGGGATGAGGCCCGATGAAGTCTACATGGGACAGAGAAAGAATAGAAGAACAGGGGCTCATTTATAAAACTTTATGTAGAATTAAGCATAAAAACATGCACTTCCAAAAAAATAGGAAAATGTGTACACCAAAAAAAAGATAGAGTTGTTAAACTTATAATATGCAAATCACAATCACAAAGTAATTATGCATACAGTACGTGAACCCTCCTTAAACACCACCCTGAAACATCCATATATGGATCATGCTTATCAGACTCATACATATGCAATCACCATGTTGCAAAACATGATTGGCTGGTATAGCAGCTCCCTCGTGACACATCAAGACCCTCCAGTTTGATTCAAGAGTATCTGGCTGTGCATAACAACTGACAGTGCAAAATCATGTGCAACGTTATACCGCCTCTCTTGTGTGTTCTTGGAATCTTGGTACGATGTAAAACGCCAGCATCAGAGCAGGTAGTCACTATCACCTGACACATGTAATGACATGATTGTTGTTTCAATAAATAGTGGATATGAAACACTGAGGGTTCAGCCAGGAACCTTACTAACAAGCCACTCACCAAGTACAGCACCATTAAAGCCGCTTTTCCTCAAAACAGATGAATCATGGGATGGCCCAGGCCACTGAAGCGTGATGTTTGTCAGCCACATCTTGTCATTACAGATGACTTGTGCATTAATGGAATATAACCACTCAAGAGTTAACAGAAACAGCTTCATTCTCATTAAGTATTGCAATATGAGTGCAGTAAATTGCTCCAATTAAGTTAGAAGCACTGGACACTGCTACAAATTGCCTTTTTATGTTGGCAAAACATGTTATGTTTAAATGTATGTTAACTTACACCATACAAAAGCTGAATATAGCGACTTGCTGGTCACGCAGAAGGTGTGATGAAGTGAAGCTTTTTTGAGATTTTCCTGACTTATCTGCCAGTTCCCTGAGAAGTTACAACAGATAGGCAATATAAACTGATGAAAAACCAAAAAAACTCTTCAGTACAAATACACAGCATTAGCCCGCTTAATTAAAGTACATCATATTCATCACTTTAAGGTTCAACATTTTTGTCACATCAAAGTATATTATAATAATGGCTCAGTGATATGATTTATTATACCTGCAAATTGTCACAAGTTCTCATTTAGCTTTTTTGGCTATGTTTCCCTACTTTACCAAGGGTGTCATAATTTCCCAGTTGCTCCAAAATGTGTACGGATAAGTCTTCTTTTATAAATCCCAAGTTTTGTATTGACAGCTGCATATAAGCATTTCATGCCTCTTTTTGTGTGTGCTAAAGTTTTATAATAACCGGGGTCAAATTTTGTATATAATTGAAATGCTTCATGATATTTTATTAGTTAGTAGTATTGCCCTGTAGCTCCAGAATCCTTAGAAGGTGTTGTCCATTTGGAGTCTATACATTCTCTCATTCTCTCTGGATATTTTTCTTGGGCCCTCCAGTTTTTTTCCCCATCCACAAAGTGTTACCATCTCCATGAGTAAGACATGTGAAGGGCTGATACCTTGTTTAAGGCTGATATCCTGTTTTGCACCCAATGCTACTGGAATAGACTCCAGCCCATATAGCTGAGAAATGGACTAAGCAGGATGGATAGAAAAGTAGGTTCATTGGCCACACCTTACAAGAGGCCTGGACAGTAGGAACTAACTCATCGCCAAGTTACTTTTGGAAAAATAGGAAAACACTCGATGTGGTAAAGATGGTGAATTATTTCCATTAACCCAATCTATTTTGTGCCCAGTCACTGTTTGCGGGGGTGTGATAATTTTCCTTGTGTCTCTGTGAGGTTTTTCTAGGGGGGTACTCTAGTTTGTCTTTCACTTTCCAAAATGTGTGCGCTAGGTCGATTGTCGATTCTGAATTGATCCTATGTGTATAAGTGTATCTGTGTGCGTGTGTGTGTGTGTATGAAAGAGCCAGTGGTGCTCTACGATAACTGTTGCTGTCCAGGGCTGTTTCCTGACTTGCACTCTCTGGTGCTGGGATAGGTTCCACCCTTGACAAGACAGAGTGTGGATGTCAAGTGGAAAAGTTGGTTTCTTGGTGCAAAGAGAATTGTCTACATCCTAACATTAACAAAGCCAAGGAACTGGTTATTGACTTTTGCTGCACCAAAGAAGTTCAATGGCTGGTCACTATTCAAGGAGTGGATGTAAAGGTGGTCCACTCCTATAAGTACTTGAGGGTACCGCATACCACAGATCCCTTCACTCTTCCTTACCCTCAGCTGGTTCATCACCGTCACCTTGCAGCTATCCTTCTCAGTGACTTTTGGCACTACTTTGGCTGGTTAAACCCTTTAATTGTTATTGCTTTTATTGTAGTTCGTGGGATAATGGGTACATTTCTCCATTATTGCAATTGTTACATTTGACACTGTAGGTGGGTTGGATCACCCATAGGTGTTGCATTTTTGTCTTAATTCATTTTTTTTCTTACAAGTAATCTTATTTGTGGAATCTGTATTATTAGATTTTGTTATTTCAATTACACTTAAACAGTTATCACAAAAAATCAAGAATGCAAAAAATTCATTATTTTAAAGTGCTAATTTAAGTAAGAAGATAATTGACACATTTACGATAGTGAATATATTATTACTGTGGAGGATATAAAATAGCATAAAACATGCTTAAACAAAAGTAGTGAAATAAACACACCCATATCTATTTTACATTGACCTGTTTGGGAGGGACTATGGTTACCTACTAGTTTCAGAAAGAAGTTAGACCACAATATAAAGGAACAGTGATAGACCACAACATAAAAAGCTTCTTATTACAGACACAAGGTGGTTAGCAGAAGAAGCCATGGCCAGTGCTGCATCATCACAGCTCCAGAGTGTGTGCTATATATGTGCTGTGTTTTCACAATCTCCATGTGTCTATTTGAGTTTCCTGTTGTTACTATATGATTAAATTAAACAGGAATTAAAAAGTCCACGTTGACCCTGTATCAGTTGTTATGGTTCTATGTCTAAGTGTGTCCTATGATGGAATAGCATCCTGGGAAGAACTGGATCCTTTCTTTTACTTGATGGGAAGTACTTTTGGAGCACTTTAGCCATTTTAGCCACAGGCTCAATCCACCACTGTGTGCCAAGAAGTGACTCTGGGGATTCTGCCCAATGCTATCAGACAATTCAATCCTCCCTCTAAATGTACTTATTAAATTTATTTATTAATTAATTTGTTGGTTTGTTTTACCTATTGATTGATTGGCTGTATTATCTGTCATGTGAGTCTTTATCCTTGTTTTTTATGTTTCTGCTTGTGTCTGAATTTCCCCATGAGATTAATAAAGTTTTATCTAATCTAGTCTTCAGCTCACCATATACATGCAATGAAATCAGTAGTGAACAAAATTGTGTCTACCCAAGTTCTGTTAGCTATTCAGAAGAAAACCAAATCAAATCAGAGGGTTGCTGAGATGTCTACAGTGCTGGCTGAAACAGTTTTTAGTCTCACATGGAACGAATCCCACCTCATCCCCCAACTCTAAACCATCCCCCAAATGCTAAACTTGTGTAAGCCCTCCGTTCCAAGTTGCTTTAAAAGTATTCTAGTAAAGTGATCGCACACAATTCTAGTAATAATTCAAGTCAAGTGATCAAATGTTTTATTTTTAATAATCTTTCTTTGTTTGCTGTGTGTTTTTGGTTAACAGTTTTGAGATTTGTTGAGCTATGCTATTCAAACTCTTCACATGTATTATGAAAAAGATGTTGAAAGAATATTAAAATCAGCAGTTGCTCTGCTGTAGACATTACAAGTTTAAATTGCAGTCAGCTTCATGATGCAGTCATAATAGTGTAGTGCTGGATTTTGCTTGCAGAGCTGACCCTAAGAATTGCGGCCAGTGATGGAGGGCACAGCAGCTGATGGTTGGGCCCTTATTAGGCTGAATTTAGACAGAGTACCCAAACACCATTAAACAGCTCTGCATAATTAAATTAATGAATAATTATTGTAAAGCGTGATGTCCAAACAGAATAAGCAAAGTCGGAAACAAAAAATGCCAAAGGGATGGAGCAATGGGTGCAGTCCAGGCTAAACCGTGACATTATGCAATATTGCCCACATCTGCAGTTATAGAAAATGTGGAGGTTTCATTTGATAGCTAGATTGAGCTATAATTTTGCTAATATGAATACAATAGACTTTCAACAATTATTTGATTTTAACTTTGAAACCCAATATATGAAATACAGAATAATTGGTTATTTAACTGAGTGCCCACATCTTTGCTTTTTGGAATAAAGGACACTAATGAAGGTATCAAATTTTATTTGTTTTTGGTTTTTTTTGTACTCATTTTCAGTTTTTCTCACTGTTAAGACTATAGTGACATTCTTTGCAACAGCAAAACACACTTTATTTTGTCTAACAGCAGTTCTCAATAGAGTCACAAGGTTGTCTACAGTATATAAAACTCATGGTTTAGTTTTGCTAATGAATATTATGCTTTTGATTTGTAGGTGGAAGCGCATTGAGAATTCCAGAATCTGAAGAATCATATGATTCAGAATACAACTCTTCCATTGAGTACTTTTTTTATGGTAATTCTTTTTTCACATTTGATTTGTTGTGATGGCTAAAAATATTATTCAAGGAGGTACATTTAGTGCTGCTTAGTTTCACAAACAAAACAGTGAAAGGCTACAATATTAAGAGCTTTTTGTTAAAGGCACAAGGACTGTTTAACAGGAGAAAACAAAAAACACCCAAATAACAGCATCTGATTCTGGACTTATCCACTTTTCTGCTTTTTATTTCTTATGTACTTTTTATTTTGAACTTACACGCTGTGCCTGGGACAATAGCTTTCGCTTGTCTCTTTATTTATTCCCTCAAAGTTTTGTATAAGATCTAGCAGTCTTTATTTGAAAACTAACAGTGTCAGATTGGGAGGAGCGTGAATGTGACTGAGAGAATAAAAGTGAATAATAAAACAAAACACTAACTTTTGCAAGTACCATAAATTTACACAGGCTGTTGCAGATTCAAAAAAAATAAAATGTATCTTTTTATTCAATAATAGTAATAATAATAGCCACTCATTACACAAAACAGATAATGTGTAAAGGACTGGGGATTGAACCCGCAACCTCTTGACTTCAAGACACACTAGCCAAGCAGACATATAGGTGCATGTTATGTGTGTGTGTGTCATACCCTATCCCAATTTCTTTTACTTTGGTTAAATTCTACAAATAAAACACACTTGTTTCATTATATCTGTCTTTTGTGAAAGTGTTTATTTGATATTTGGACTTCAGTCTTCACACAATATACCCTTCATATCAGCATTTGGCCAATTAGTAGAACATAAAAAATGTTTCTTTTCTAGTTATGTATTCAACATTTCTTGCCTCACATTTCCTGTCATCCAACATTTACACAGATCACTGTAGACATAGAACATGCATGAAATGTATGTGTTCTAAATAACAATATATTATTTACACTATACAGTCCAAGGCACCTCATACCCAAATAAACAGACTTGAAGTGGGAGAACTTTGTGTATGACTAAAGCTGGGTGTGTGGCGGATGGGATAGATATTGCCGGTGTTGATCGACACATTTTCAATACAAAAGATTCTGCTGCAGAGGTGCGAGGGAATTTAAGCTGGCCCGGGATTACGAGTTTTTTCGTAGGCTTCAGGGATTCTTGTGTTAATATACCTTGACCATATAATCCGTTTTATTGTCCTTCTTTGTCACTTAAAAGCCAGGGTGTACTCAGAAAGGTTGAACTCTCCTTGAAGTATCCTTATATTTTTTACCAAAAGTTTTGGATTTCCAATCACAATAAACCTTTTTTTGTAGTCATTGACTGTAAGTTTTTCATACTTCAGAACCTTTAGAACATTATGAAAATTTTGTTACATGCTATTCAACCCAACCTTTAGAACATTATGAAAATGTTGTTACATGCCATTCAACCCAACTAAACTCACCAACCCTATCCATATCTGTATATTATTTTGCTTTTATCCGTCCGTGTTCAATATAAACAACAGTTGCCACAACTACTATATCCCTCCACAAGAATAGCGAGGAATCCGAGTTTTTGTCTTAGGCTTATCTTCAAGTCTTCAATTCAATGCGACCAATTATCGACTGTGGTATTTGACTTTTTACTCATTGCATACTTTGTTACTGGCTGAAACTGCATTATAACACTACCATTTCACACCTCCTCTTTGCTTCACTTCATGGTAATCCTCCTGATAAAATGAAAAGGCACATACAGCCTAGCTGAGACCAACAGAAATGGTCTCGCTAGCCAACATACTCACACCAACACAAAGAAGCAGAAACATCTACATCACGGCAGACCAACCAGCACAGGCAAGATGCCTTAGAACAAAGATAACGTATGAACAATCACATAGCAACATTATCCGAAGATCAGCATCAGCAAGTCTTGCACCAAGACAGTAAATGAAAAAACGATTTACACACACAACCTTTCTGAAGAGCAGTGGCAAACTGCCAGACAACAAGAAACATTACAATGGAAAAACTATAGGGATTCCACAACACTGACAACTCAAAACAAGATATTCCCATTATATTATGGCATAGGCAATTCTCAGTTCGTTTAGCATATTGTATGACTATCACCAATTCACAATGACAAAACATTTAATAATGTCAGAGTTTATTTGCCAGGCCCTGTTTTTACCCATGGCCAGTTGTACACTACATTTTCCGGAGTTACATCGAAACCCAGGTTAAACGTACAGGTACTAGCAGGATACTCACAGGGGAATATTTTCACTGACAATAACATTTATGCAACAAATTGCATTTTCTTACAGTTATTATATACATCGGTATACTACATTTACCTGACAGCCACACTTCACACATACTGACTTACATGTGCCCTGCATTTCCCTTCTTATCCAATATGTTCTGTTAACCTGTTCATGTTACACTTTGTATTGTAAATATTTATTCTATTGTGAGTATAATAGCATCCCATACTAACCATGTGACTAGTCTAATATTGAGTCCTCTCACAAGTCACTACTTATTAAATTAATCTCCTTTCTGACTGTAACGTATGATGTTCTTCTCTCCCTCTTCATCATTTCATTAATGCTTTTATTGCAAAATTTTCACAAGCATGATTTGCTAGTATTTTCTTTAAAATAACCAAGTCAAGTTTTGAAAGCCCTCCTCTTCACCACACCACTTGGTAATTTATTCCATGTGTGTATGGTTCTCTGTGTGAAAAAAGACTTTCTAATGCTTGTGTGAAATTTACCCTTAACAAGCCTCCAACTGTGTACCTGTGTTCTTCTTAAACTCATTTTAAAGTAATAACCTTGATCCACTGTACTAATTTGTTTAATAATTTTAAAAGCTTTAATCATATTTCTTCTTAAGTTGCATTTGCTTAAACTGAAAAGATTAAAATCCTGCAATCTCTCCTCATAGCTCATGCGTCTTAGTCCTGGAATTATCCTAGTCACTCTTCTTTTGACTTTTTCTAGCACTGTCTTTGTTTTGTATCCTGGAAATCTAAACTGTACTCGGTACTCCAGCCGTGGCCTCATCATATAAAGCTGAAGCATATCCTCTATTGACTTGTACTCTACTCATTATGCTATATAATTTAACATTCGGACATTTTGTTAGCCTTCTTAAAGGCTTATGAAGACTAGATGCTGATAATGATGAGTCCACAATGTCTCTCAGGACATTTTAAGGAGGGTTTCTTTCAAGTTTCATAGCTGGCATTGTGTTTTCAGATCTAATAGTTATATTTCCTACATGTAATATCTTACATTTACTTGCATTAAATTTCCTGGCCCAAGCCAGTATTTTGTCCAAGTCACTCTGTAATGATTCAACTTCTAGATTACTTGTCATTCCACCTAGTTTAGTATCATCTGCATACTTAACCAGCTTGTTGCTTATATACCTTGGATTATTTATATATATATATATTAAAAATTGCAGTGGTCCCAGTACTGACCCCGAGACACCCCATTTTTAACATCACCTAATTTTGATAAGGTTCGTTGCACCATAAAAATTTGCTTCCTATGTTTTAGCCAATTTTGCACCCATCTACACTTAATACCCTGAACTACCACTTCTTTTAGTTTGATGCCAACATTTCAAGTGGGACCAATCAAATGCCTGATAAATAATATCATATGCACCACTCTGATCATATGATGATTTGTTGCTTCCTCATTAAATTCTAGCATATTACTAAAACATGCACTCCACCATCAGAACCCTTGTTGACTGCTCACTGACAATTTAGGTCTTTCGGATGTGTTTAATTCGTTTCTATAGTTTTACTGGAAATAACGCTCTTCCTAACAATGTTGCAGTTTATTCAACACTAGCTGTGCCTCGCGGCTCTGGCTACATATTAGTGAAAAAGGACAGTGAGGAGAGCTCTGCATGGCTCCCCACTCCTGACGTCACACTTCCCCCTCCCTTCGGCCCGCAGCCTCTGTCTCAGATTAATGTGAATATATCGGTCCTGCAAGTGAACTGTGATTTTTAGTGCGATGAGAGAAGTCATAAAATCAATTGGAATGTTCAAGCAAATTATAGAAAAAAACTTGATCTAAATCTGTTAAAAAGTTCTCTCGTCCGCTAGCTAAATGGAGGTAAAGAACGCGCCCCGAGGCTGGTGCATGAGTGAGGAGGGCCCTGCCCCCCTCCCCTCAGCCCACTGCGTGTCTCTTGGATTCGCACAAATAAATCCATGCAACAAGTGAACTATGATACATAGCACAATGAGTCGCAAAATCAACTGGAATGTTCAAGCAAATTATAGAAAAAAACACTATCTAAATCTGTTAAGTAGTTCTTTGATGAAAAGCAGACAGACAAACAGATAGATGTTGGTTTTATATGTGTAGAGATGTACCTTTTAATCCTATTATTTCTGCAGTATTGTGCAGCCTTTGTTTTTTGTTTACTTGCCCTTATCCACATATCTTATTTAATTTCTCATCCCTGTGCACCGGGGAGTGACATCATTCTCTTACTTCATATTTGATGGCTATCTTTAGGTCCTTCATTAACAATATTTATGCAACCTTAAAGAATATTTTCAATATTTTTTATCATATTCAAAACATCTCTAACCCAAACTCAAATCTATTGCATCTTGTCTGTATGTGATTTGGTATTCCTCTTATTTCATTTCCTTTCCTTTCATTTCATTCTCTCTTCTGTGTGTTTGTTTTGCTACTCAACCCTTACTTTATCTACTCCATTTTATTCTCCCTGTTTTTATTTTCTTGTTTTCTTTCTTCTCATATTTTTCTATCCCTATTTCCGTTTGCTGGCCTGCTTCTCTAAAGCAGGGTGTTCCTTTTATGCCATTTTCATCTTGAGTCCCTCTTTCTCCATTTCTACATTTTTGTTCTTTTCTAAATGTCTTCTTCTTCCACTCTTTCTTTTACCCTTCTTTTTATTACCTTGGTCCCCTTTGTTACATTTTATTACCATACCTTTTCCTTTTCTCTTTGAGGTTTTCTGAATTGTTTTTGCTTACCTCAATTTCCTGTTTTTGCTTACTTTTTCAGGAACAGCTCAGAAAAGGGATTTTAACAAATTTTATATAATGCATATATTAGTCCTTTGTTACATAAGTGACTTATAAATGCACTATAGGTAGCTCCATAATATATTTTTTGCTGTTTTTCCTTTCTTAGTTCTATTGTTTTCTGGATCAGTTTCTTTTCCATCTATCATCTCTGTACTTTGTCCACTATAATGCTCTTCTTAATCTTCTATAATTTGTTTAATTTCCTCCAAACCCCATCTTTCAATTGTGAAAAATGTGGTGGGCAATACTGAGCAGCTCAGTCTAAGCCATGAGAATGAGAAATGATCTTGATTATTACTGCGTAAATTCTTTCTGGGAAGTTCACATGCTTTCTATCCCTCAAAGAGATCCTATGTAGTTTTATTGACGATTTTAAAGTCTTTCTTCCATGTGGGAATGTTGGCCTCCATATATGGCGAATGAGTACAGTCCATATCAGTCCTTCCCTTTTTAAAATGCCCACCACTGTCAAAAAATACTTTTCTAAAACAGTCTTCTTGCATATCATGATCTTATTTTAATAATGGCCTGAAATTAATGCATCCAAATAAAGACCTGAAACTAATGTATCAATGAATCAGAATAATTAAATATCCTGAAACTGGTGGCTAATATCTTTTTGTTTCAATGCTAACCCAAAGTCTAGTTCCGTGGCTTCAGTTGCAATGAAGGCTATAGTTCTGAAACACACAAATTCTGACAATGGTGCCAAACATCTGTATAATGCACTAGTGAGGACTAGCATTATAAGCTGTACAATGGATGCACAGAAAAGATGTAGGCACTAGTGAATGACTCTTGTGAAATTGACCAGCAAAATTTGTGCCATTGACACAAGAAAAAAGGTTTCTAATCATGTCTGGAAGCATTTTCATGCATTAGTTTTGAAAATAAACAACAACAAAACAAAACACTGGACTAATTTCCTGTCACTTGTAAACAGTTTGTTGACTCGCGGGACATGTTCTGTTCGTACAATGCCCACATTGTCATTTATGATGACAATCTTTGCAGTCAAAATCCAAAGAAGCATTAAAGACAGAAAAGAAATGTGAAGCTCCACCATATTTGGAGAGTACAAGTCCTCAACCTCTTCTGCAGGATTCAAGGTACAGGAATGGGCAGTTGCTAGGTAACAGTAGGGGGAGTGGCTTCTTTTAAAGTTAAGATTTTCCTGTGGAGAAAACACAATAATGTGCATTTTGGTGGGAATTTGTGTAGAAAATAGGCAGCATGTCATATTAAAAAAAATACAGAACCCTGCAGTGATGTGAACAAATGCATAAATAAAATTGATTTTACTGGTGTACAACAATACATTGCAAAACACAGAAAAGAACATAACGGAACATGAAGTATAAACAGGACTTTAGAAAACAATATTCCTTGTTTTATACCCCAAAAAACCTTTAAAACCACTTTTTTTTAGTGAGTTTTGCACTTAGCAATGAATTTTAGTTCCAGTTTTGCAAAACTGTATGTAAATCAAAATGTGCTTGTTTTGCTCATAACTAATAGTCATAAATTGAAAGGGCAGCAATATTTTTACTGAATGATGTTGCTTCATAGTGCAAGTATTGTTGGGCTACTTAAATAGGAGCTACAGAATAAGTCTGGAGTTTGATGCATATTAGGAACAAATATAAATTTTAAAGAAAAAGCAAGAAATGGAGACCAAGAGGAAAAAATAGAGAGAAGGAGAAAGAGAAAAAGAAAGAAAATCATCTGACCCTTATGTACTAGAAATTCCAAAAAATTCAGAAATTCTTTGAAGCGAATAAGGAATCTTTTGAATTTCCTTTTATTTGTGTTTATTAGAGCAGAAAATATACCTTAATAAAATACTTAGCCTTTCATCACTCCTGGTGTTTTGAGGGTATATTAGCATAATTAAAGTAGTTGGAATAAGAGATAAATAGCCCAGAGATTGCTTTGCATTTATCCATCTTCAAATATCCGTATTCAAATTCAGGGTAACATGAATCCATTGGTCAGAAGTTGAGACTCAAACTTGGACAGGGTGACAGTCTGGCGTGAGGCATGCTCATACACACACCCTGCACTTTTTCAAAAGGGTTGGTCAACAGAAACCAATGAACCTGCCATGAACGCCAAGGGATTATGGAGAGAAAAGAGCAACATATGAAGAAATGCCAATACAGCCACAAGGTAAACCTACACATTTCACAGAGCCAGTGACCAGAATGGAGTTCAAACTTTGTCCTTTAGAGATGTCAGGCACCTGCACTAAGTGCCACAGTGGTTTAAAATTTGGAAGAAATTCTGACAGTCAATAGAAACTTTACATTCTTTTGTTAGATTTCTTTGCTTTTTCAGTTCAGTATCAGCACAATCAACACATAATATTTGAAGTAGTTCATGATCATGCAATATGACAAAAAGGTATATTTTTTCATAATATTTCATAATATTTTGTCCATAATGGATGGATGGATGGATGGATGGATTTTGTCCATATTCAAAATAGTTTAAAATCTCTAACACAAATCAGTTACTATTAATTGTTTTATAAATTTTGTAAATGTTTGTTTCTTTTTTTCTTACTACCAGATAATACTACAAGTATTGAAGATTATGATTATTCAAAATATGTAGTCCAGGATTCTCAAGGTGGCACGGTATGTTTATTTTTGTTTGCTTAATACATGTGCATGGGACAAAAGTTAGCAGGGTATGTTATTAAGAGTCTCATTTTTAATACTTGATTTTTAATACCCGAACAGTCATCAGTCAGTCAGTCATTTTCCAACCTATCCTAACTACATGATCACGGGGGTCAGCTGGAGCCAATCCCAGCCAACACAGGGCACAAGGCAGGAACAAATCCCTGGACAGGGCGCCAGCCCACCAGTAGCCAAACAGTCATGCAAAAACACAATTTCCTTTTGGTAATTAATAAAGGATAATAATTCAATTCAATTCAACTCAAGTGTAAATTGGAATATACTGGAAATACATTGGCATTTCATTATCAAACCTAGTATTGTTGCGTTTTTCAGGTCTAATAAAGAGGTCACCAAAGGGAGATATTTATTAAAATACTGTTCACTGATAACCTGACAAAGCTTACCCACAGAAGCTTGAATGTGAGGTTAGCAAGCACAGCATTCAATTAAATGGACATTCCATAGAGTCTGCATGTAAAGAGACACAATGTGTGCTGCAAAGGTTCAGTGGGAAACAATCTAAACCTTAGTTTGTGCCCAAATCTATAATCAGAATGTTATGTCTAAATGCAATGGTGATAGTCTTTGGATTACAGAAAGGTGTGCTGTTAAGCTGAATGTTAAAAATGGAAGAGCATTACTAACAGAAAAGGAGAGTATATTAAAAAAATTATACCTAAGAAAGGAATGGACCTGTGTGTCTTCTCCCACTTCACCCATGTTCCACAGTTGGAGACTTCGTAAACCACCAGTTTTTAATTCTGTCTGTCAAAGTCTTCTTGTTATTCCAAATCTTCTGCTATATTGTATTTAATATGCTTGTTTAGCTGCAGGAACTCTACCCAAGACAATGGGTTCATTCATTTGTTTTTGATGTACAATTTACTGTTTCAGGTGCCACAGTATGTCTTGCCATGGGGTTTAATTCTCACCTGTTTATGGATTCAGAAGGTTTTTCAGCTGTAATGAAATTGGTTTCCTGTGAAGCAGAGCTCACCTGCCTGGAGGTATTTTTCTGGAATTACTAAGCTGTATTGTGATAAAACTTGAAACATTTGAGACTGGTCATATCTTAGACCACGACACTGGAAACACCTTGTAGAGCTTTGCCAGATGTGAATAGCAGTACAGGCATTTGGGCAAAAACATTCATATTTGCTCTGGAGACAAAATGTTATGTTAGGATGGGATGTGCGTCAAGGCTATGATATGGTAGATATGACATATCAGGTTCACAATCTAGGAAGGCATGCAAATCTCTGATTATCCATAGCTAACAACAGGAATAAATATAGGTAACCACATTAAAGTCAAATGCAGTTAAAGGGTCATTGGAAACATTACTCATTCTAAGTTTGTATTTAAGATAGCAATAGAAACATGTTTTTTTGGAAATTTGAGCCTTAAAGTTAAATAAATTGGTGGCCACAGATCTGGAAAAACATCTTAACTTTCCAAAGTAAATAAAAAATGCATTTTTGATTCTTGTGACCTTCAGTTTTTGAACTGCTTTGTTTGATGTTTAACTTAAAGGCTGTGTTTTCTTTAAATTTTGACATATTTTATGATCTTGCCCTCTTTTAAGAATCAAGCATTTAGGGTAGAAAGTATTATTAACCTTATGGTATGTTCATAGAGGTTATGAAGTGGCCATAAAAAGTATTCACCACCTTGGAAGATGAAACATTATTACTGTTATACAGAATTGAATCACATTGAATTGACGCTGATCAGCAGAAGACTTAAGTGTCAAAAGTGAAAACAGAAAATTGTCTAAATTAATTACAAGCGTAAAACACTAAATAATTGATTGCATAACAACCCTCCTCCCCTTTTTTTGTGACACACCTAAATCATCGCTGGTTCAGCCAATTTTAGAAGTCATATTATTATTTATTATACTTGTGGTGAGTTAGTATTGTGACCTAATCTACACAATGAAGAGAAAAGAACACTCCAAGAAAGAAAAGATGACTGAAAATCATAAGTCAGGGGACTGATAAAAGGAAATGTCTGAGTCACTGAATATCCCTTGAAGATCAGTTAAATCGATCATTAAGAAATGTAAACAGCATGACACAAGTATAAATCTACCTAGAAAAGACCTTCCACAAAAACTGAAGACTACTAAGGGAGGCCACCAAGAGATCTATGAGATCTCTGAAGGAGTTACAGTGGATATGAGTGGAGAGGCTGCATACAATAACTGTTGTCCCAGTGCTTCATCATTCATAGTTTTATGGGGTAATGGAAAAGAGATGTTTCTGTTCAAAAAAACACACAGAGAGACTTTTAGAAAAGCACATGTTTGAATCTGCGGTCAGCTGAAAAAAGGGTTCTGTGATCTGATGAAAACAAAATTGAACTTTTTGTCCAATCACACTATTGTTTGAAAACTGCAAAAACAAAAATCAAAAATTACCATCTCCACCATGAAACAGGATGGTGGTAGCATCAGGCTTGAAGGATGCTTCTCTGCAGAAGACCTTGGAAGGTGTGTGAGATTAGAATGTAAAATAAGTGCAGAAAAAAAGAGAAATTCTGGAGAAAATCTGATGTTGTCTGCCAGATGCTTTTGCATCCTGGGAGAAGATTTGTTTTCCAGCAAGACGACAACCACAACCATATAGCCAAATCTATACAGGAATGACTTCAAAACAACAATGTTAATGTCATGGAGTGACCATGCCAGAGTCCACATCTCAAGCCAATTGAAAATCTGTGGTTAGATTTGATAAAGGCTGCCTAATCACGATCCTCATTAACCTGACCAATCTTGACCAGTTTTACAAAGTAGAATGGCGAACAATGTTAGTATTCAGAAGTGAAAAGCTGATAGAGACCTGTGAGCACTGACTCAAGGCAGCCATGTCTGCCAAAGCTGCATCTAGTAAGTACTGACTGGAAAGGAACGAATACCTTTGAAATTATTTTGTGTTTGATATTTGACCACTTTACAGGGATGTGTTTTGTCTTTGACAGTCTTTTTTCATTTATTAGTGTCAAAGAAGTCAAATTAAATCCACTGTGATTCAATGTTGCATAATAATGAAAGGTGAACACATCCAAGTGGGGTGAAAATTTTTTACACGCACCATACTTATGTGCTTAAATAGATACAAAATAAGATCTGCTTAGGACTAGAGAGAACATGAAGCCCTTGTAAGACAAAAAGTTCAGGCGATGGTGTGCACAATTAAACTGAGGAGTTATGGCTACACTGTCACAGATTTTTTTTTTCTCTCATTATAGAAGCAGAGTGCCTGAAAGAAGATTTTTGGAATTTTTAATAGCCCAAGATGGATGCCACAAATGCTTCCCAGATGAAATCTTCTGACCCCTTTTCACAAAAGGCTTCACTTCAAAATGCTGAGCCCTTACTTTGCTAGTGAACTTATTACACTGCACCAGAGGCTATCTCTGACCTTTACACTGCCTTCCAGATAGTATGCAAAAGATCTCTGAGACATCAGTTGAATAGATTGGCTCCAGTCTGAAAGGAACAGTCAAAAACTGACAGATGAGGAGACAACATTGTTCAGGAGACTTTCCATGCCATTTAGAGATCTGGTATGAAAAAGAAATAATAGAAACATTGTAGACAAGTTTAAAAAAATTACTTTTGCACATTATTTATTAGTCATGCTTCTTTCTTACCCAATAACTAAATATTAACAAATATTTGAAACCCGGGCTGTTACTTTCTCCAAAATATTTATTACATTTTTCCCCAAAATGTTTGTTATAAAGAAGTATACATTTGAACAGTAAACTGTGTACATGTATAGGAGAACATAAAATGTACTAAAAGAATCATGTTAATACCACCAAAATGGAATTGTCACTGAGTGGGAGTGCATTGCCAGCCAGGATTTGCTTATTTGTGTATAGCGGGTTGGATAATGGATGGATGCATGTCTTCTGCAGGGTGCAGGTCACTGAGCACTCTTCATGCAAGGCAAATAAACATTTAACATATGCAGTGCTTTGTCAGCAAAGTGCAAAAATGCTGGGTATGGTGAATGATTCTGAAAATATGTATGTATAGTGATGTATATTTGTATGTTTTATAGACTAAAGAAAAATTGAAAACTGATCCATTTTTTTCTCAGCTTATTTTAATTTCTACAGGCAAAGAGCATATACTTGATTTATTATAAAATTTTTGAATGCTATGGTTATTTTTAGTTTGACTTCATTTACTGTTTTAATCAAAAGAGTGGGCCTGTATGCATAAAAACAGTTTTATTTTCATTCAAAAATGAGATGTATGGTGTTTTTGTTTTTTTTTTTTGACTAAAATGCACAAGGGAATAGCATGTGGTTGAACTTACCCCATACAAAGATGGTGCGCTGCCAAAACACTTCACAACAAACAAATGGTGATTGTTCTTCTATTAGACTACCGGATTTTAATTGAGATAATTGTATTTTTGATTGGTGCAATAAGCAGTTCTTCCTTGTTGTGAAATCATGAAATTAAGAGCACCTTTTCTGCTTCTGCTGTCTGGTAGGCACGTGCTGTACTGTCATTTTGAGCTAGTTGAATCATCTCTGACCAATAGCTGATAAATGGCTGCATTTCTAAAGCAATAATTAACAACATTGTGCATGTTATACAGTAGAGTTTTATACTAAGTAGTCAGTGTGTCAGAAGTTCAGAATGACTAAAGATATATTTTGTGAGAATGACTGAAATTATTTTTTAAGAACTATTTGTTAATAATTTTTTGGTGAATGCACAGCAGAAAAGTATTATTTAATCATATTGGAATAAATAAAATCATGGCAGAATGAGCCTTTTTTCATGTTAGTTATTGGTAATTTTGCACAAAAATCACAACAAAAATATCATAATAAGCATTCTGCAGTATTTGTTTTTTTTCTCTCTTAACAGGATAAAAATGTTTTCAAGATTTATGTTTGTTTTTTTTTACAGCTTGTCATGCCAGGTTATTTGAAGAGTCCTTCACAAAGCTCACACCTATAGCAGGCATTTACATTGTCAGAGAGAACTGATGCCCATTCAAGCAGTGGTATAACTTGTGAACCTCACACGGTGCCCGATTTTTAAAAGTACAATCGATAAAGCTTCAAATACATTAAAGTATGTGCATTTATGGTGTGTAAAGGAAAGAATCCAACTGATTAACCAAGAACATTTTTGGTGCCTTTCAATACAACTGGAGATCAGAAGCCGAGATGCCTCGGGCCAGTGGTGGTGCTAGAGTGGGACTTGTTCTGGCTGAGGTGATTTAGGCCTGGAGCTTCCCTCAGGAGTTATAGCAAGCATACACTATTAGAAGACAATGTAGGTGTGATATTTTTGGGATTTTGTTCTATTCTGGATTGGGACCTGAGTGCAGCGGGTGACACCTCCTTTTCTATTCTGGCAGCTATTGTGTGTATTTGTTCCCATTGCTTGGGTAACTTTTTCCATTGTTAGTTTGCATGTTTCTCAAAGTTGTAACCAGTTGGTAATTGCAGAGACAGGTTTAAAAGGTCATCCATTTCACTATGTCTTTATCCACGCCATAAGTAGCAAACATTTTTAAACCTTTTTTTGAGAATTACTTGCTTTTAAATTGTTCGTTCAGGTTTCTGACTTTCTCTTTGTTCCTCGATTTTTGTCCGCCGCTTTGGCTACATTGTTTCAGTTCTTTTTGGATTCCCCCAGTTTTGACATTTTTCTGTTTCATTTCTCTCTCCTGGTTTGCTCTTTAAATATTTTGTTGGTTCACCAGCATTACAGTAAGGTCTCACCCTGTACATGATGTGGAGACTGAATCTCTTGCCTGGTCTAGGAGTATTTGAGAGTGAAGCTGGAGATAGCCGCTTGGGGATTAGGTGGGCTGCTTGGCATGTTGCCACTGTGACCCTCACCAAGATAAGCAGACTGAAACTGAAAGAAAGTGAGGATGTGAAGACACTTAGCCAGTCAGACCTTTCAGTTGTACAACCACAACAAATCAACAACTAAGTAGGCCAAAGAATAGCTATCTACAGCCCATGCTAGTTACGGATGGAGGAAATTAAAGGTTCTTTAACAGCAGACTGTAACTGGAAAACTCTAATATAAAATATTCCGTATGCGATATTATTGGAATCTATTGATTTCAGAAAATAATAAATTTGTCATCTAAACTAACTTTAAGAGCCATGCCTGTATGCCACATAAACAATATTAAATTTGAAAGTTCTCCCTCACTCACTCTTTCTTGTATCCTTACTTAAGCCATGTCACACAAACTCTTCTAGTGGTGCACCTTTCTAGAGTTGCTAATTGGTTCACTGGGTCACATACTTTTTAATAATTAATCTGTATCCCACAGATGATTTGCTGCACCCTGCATTTTCAGGGCACCCTGATATTTGGTACAATTGGCATCATAGGTGTTGGTGATCACTCAGGTGTTTTTCATTGCTCAATTAGCGCTGGCGTCAGACACCCCGACCTGCTTCCACCCTTTGCAGTCTGTAGTTGCCATTGTTTAGCATACAGATAAGAACTGTGCTGATCAAAGACAAAGAAGCAATTATGAGGCTGAAAAATAAGAATAAGACAATTAGAGATAACTGGAAAACCTTAGAATTACCTTAATCAACTGTCTGGAAAATCATTAAGGAGAAAGAACACACTTGGACTGGAAGACCTCCACTGCTGATGACAGAAAAATCTTCACTTTGGCAATGAAAAAAACCCAAACCCCTGTCCGACAGATCAGAAACAGCCTGTAGTAGGCAGATGTGTGTGAGCCAGAGATGACTATCTGTGGAAGATTTCATGAACTGAAATACAGAGGCCACACTGCAAGAGTTTTGTAGTTAGCTACAAAAACAGAATGGCCAGATTGTGAAAAAGTATTTGAAGGAGCCTGCAGAATTCTGGGAAAAAGTCCTGCGTACAGATGACAAAAAGATGAACCTGTATCAGAGTGATGGGAAGAGCAAAGTGTGGAGACAAAAAGGAACATCTCAACATCCAAAGCATACCACCTCATCTGTTAAACATGGTGGTGTGGATGTTATGGCTTGGGCATCTATGGCTGCCACAGGTACTGGCACACTTATCTTCATTGATGAAGGAATTCTGAGGTGTACAAAAATATCTTTTCTGCTCAAGTTCCAGTAAATGCCTCCAAACTTATTGGACAGCACTTCCTCATACAACAAGATTATAATCCCAAATATACTGGCGCTGAAGATGGCTACATTAGAGGCTTGGCAGATTATCACCAGAGAAGATACTCAACATCTGGTGATGACTTTGAATCTCACACTTCAGGCAGTCACTGTATGCAAGGGATTTGCAACAAAGTCCCAAATATGACTGCTTTAACATACCTACCATTACTGTCCCAAACATTGCGGTCCCCTAAAATGGGGGAGGAGGAACATATATAAAAAATGCTGTAATCTCTCCATGCAAATGTATGCAAATACCTTTAAATGAAAGTGTGTGCTTTAATCATGTTGAATGATCTGATTTGTAATTTTAAACTGTGGAGAAGAAGAAAAAAAATTGTGTCTTTGTCCCAGACATTTGTGTTGTTCCATGTTGAAAATGGCCTGTTAAATTTGAGCCATCGGGCTGTTCATATGTGTCCCATTCTCTAAAAGACAACATCCTCCAAGTAGAAGGAGGGCAGGCTGGCATTCTTCAAGTACATAGAAGAAGAATCTTCTCTCACAAATCAATGCAGTCCTATAACACAGCAAGAAACTCAAAACAATAAAATAGTCCTTCAATGACTAGTGTGAAGAAAACAAAGGCTACAAGTTTAAGTCTGGTTTGTTTAACTGGGCCTTTCTCTAGCAGTAACTTGTAAAACGTCATTACTCCTGCTAGCAGGCTGATGAGATGCTTAGCTTCCTGCTGCCTGTTTAGATGGTCTCTTTTTTCCCCCCAAATAGGAAACTGTATGTTGTGAAAGAAGCCCGGCTACAGACAAACACCAAGGACACACAATGTTCAAATGCACACTCTATTTATTTTACAGTTCTTGCACACAACACAGTGCCCAAAACAGTCACAACAATAACTCAGTCATTTTACTTTCCTTTACTTTCTTTGTTCCTTCTGCCGCCTCTACTCCTCTCCTCATAAGCTGCTTCTTCTTCTTCTTCGTTGTCATTGTCATCGTTATTCTCGTCATCCCGACTCCAACTCCCTGAATGGAGTGAGGCGGCCCCTTTTATATTGTACCCAGATGTGCTCCAGGTGCTCCCTTATGACCTTCCTACAGCACCTCCTGGTGTGGTAGAAGTGCTACATACCATTGCTTCTGAACCATCCAGGTGCCCCTTGGTGGTGGTCACTGGTCCCCACAAGGTTGAACTTCCCAGCTCCCTGGTTCCCATGCAATCTCAGAGGTGTGCCTTCTTGCGTCCCAAGGTAGGAATTGCCCCTCTCACAGTTCCAAGATTCTCCAGGCCTCCCGGTGGGGCAAGGTCCCCGGCTGTCTATCACAATGTGAATATCAAATAGATGTGGAAAGAAAAGATACAACAGTGAAGTCTACACTTAAACATAGGGTCCGCTCAGAATTAAAAACAAAAATAAACAGCAAGAGGTATAATCAACTGCCACACCAGGTCGGCTACTAGGATGGCATCTCATACTATGTAAAATACCGCCCAAAATGCCAACCTTTGAACTTGCTTTGCAGAGAGATTGAAGCCTATCATGGCAGTATTAGCTCCAAGGAGGGAGGCAGTCCATCGAAGAGGCAATCTAGAGTCACCATTTAGCACAGAAGGACATGAGGAGAACAAGCAAACTCATTAAACAAAGTTGCCGAGCTGAGTTACCACTGCAGCTTTGTGTTGCCCGAGTTCAAAATCTGACACGTGCCAAAAATGAAGTTACTCTACATGTCGAGGGATATTGGGAGATGTGGTATGTAAAAAGACAATCTAGACCTCTTCTACGGGTTTCTGTTAATACATTTGGGTTCACATTTTTATTCTGTGCATTTTAATATAGTAGCCAATTCATTTTTATAGTGCTTCTCACTGTCTGTCCACTTTCTGGATTTACTACCCAGGCAGCGTTGAGTGCAAAGCAGAAAGTCTTTAATGGGTTGTCTGTCTATTGTAGAACACATGCACTCACACAGACATTGACACTCACTCATAAATGGCCAATTTGGATTCTTCAATAAAAATTAAACATAAGCCTTTGGAATGTGGTAAGGAAAACCTCAAACAGACATGAGGAGAATGTGCAAGGTATTCACAAGTAGTGACCTGGCTGGAATTCAAATCCTGTGTTCTTGATCTGTGAAGTAGCAACAGTAACCCCCTCTGGCATGGGGCCTCCACAATGCATTTTACAAATTTTCAAGAAGCTAAACAGACCAGTCTGAGATGGCAAGCTTTGTACTTCATGTCAGATTCCAGTAGAAGAATACTCTGAAGAAGCAGGTTGACAGCGAATACTGTGGATGTACAACATGGCAGGTAGGAGAACACTGATCTTCCTATGCTATTAGTTTGCCTATAGACACAGTGATCTACATCATCAAATGGCTGATATGGCAACAGCTAGGATAATCGGCACAAGAAAAGAGATATAAGCGCACACTGGAAAGGTTTGCAAACATCAACATCTGCTCCATCTCTTGGGATGTGTCAAGTTAAATCATTTTAACCATTTTACACAAGTTGTCAGAAGACAATACAAAATTGAAAGCAGTTGCTGATTAGTATGCTCTACCTGTCCGTTATGACAGGAGATGAAAAAGCTGAGGATGATGATGCAGCAAATTCAATGATCAAGAAATTAAGCATTAAAATATATGGAACACAAATACAAGATTAGTTTTGGTAGCTGTATGACAATTTGGTACAATGCAAAATGTAACAGTTAACATGTTTTTACACATTTTAAGGGATACCCATGAGGCGGATGGATGGGGGAAGGCAGCTTCTTCAGGGCACTGCCTCCCCTAGAAGGCTTGATGGCAGCCTCCTTGGGTTACAGCAATGCCCTGAATTCCCACAGGGCATCATGGGACATGGAGCTCTTCGGCTAACCCCGGTTTTGTTCCATGGATGCTGCCAGGGTGTAGTGCGGGAACTGGGGAGACCTACTTCGTCAGGATCCCATCTCGCCGGGTCATTTCTTTAGTACACAAGAAGTATTTCTGAGTTCTCCATAAAAGAAGCCAACTGCCTCTGTTCTGGTGATCGTGAAGAGGAGGAGAATGCTTGTATGGAGGAGTGCAGGAGGCAGAGAGAGAGAGAGAGAGAAAAAGAAAAACAAAATAAGACTAGTCATCACTGAGTGGTGTATATTGAGCACTCTACTGCTATATTTGTGTTGGTGGTGGTGGGAAACGCTTAAGAAGTAGAGTTTCCCATCAATACAAACTCTTGTGCTTGTATACTTGTGTTGGGTGTTTGAGGTGCTGGAGCGCCCCTTTGGTGTCCACAACATATTTTGGTGTTTTTTGTGTTCTTTTTATTGTACAGATTCTGTATTTGGAGCTTATTAATAACTTATAATGATAATGAATAATAACTTAAAACAATTATTTTAACAAAACTTATTTACGTTCTTGTCCAGTTTATTCCATTGCTGCTGCGATGTGTTACACAAGTGCAATTGTCACATCTATGAAGTCATTGGAGGTGACAGTATAAATATGACAAGTTTTCTTGTATACTTTGGTCTTTACTGCAATTACGTCTTATAATCAAAATCTTTATTATTTATAGTTAGCTTCTATGCTAAGCAACAGGTTTTGTTTTTGGTTATTTGTGAGCTCCTTTTCATCCTTGATTTTGATTCTCTTTTTGTCTTCATGTTTTGTTTGTCTTTTCTTTGATTTTGCCTTCCCTGACTATGATAATTAACTCATGTTA
Organism: Polypterus senegalus; assembly: GCF_016835505.1. Classification (NCBI taxonomy): domain Eukaryota; kingdom Metazoa; phylum Chordata; class Cladistia; order Polypteriformes; family Polypteridae; genus Polypterus; species Polypterus senegalus. The sequence continues at coordinate 173,666,431 of NC_053154.1, forward strand.
TCATCTCCTGAAGCCTCATGTATAAACGGTGCGTATGCACAGAAATGTTGTGTGCGAACGTTTCCACGTTCAAATCGCGATGTATAAAACCTAAACTTGGTGTAAAGCCATGCACATTTCCATGGTGGCTCATACCCTGGCGTACGCAAGTTCTCCACTCGGTTTTGCAGACTGGCGGCACCCAGCGTCAAAGCAGTGCTACTATTTCTGTGTGGTTATCCTTTCTTTTTCAGATCCACATCCCTGATGCGGCTTTATAAATACACTGAAACTAACCACATATTGTTTATTAATTTAAGGCATCTGATTGTAAATTAACCTGTAACAATATAATAGTCCACAGGATGGTCAAGCTATTCTTAATACCATAGCTGCTTTAGCGTTGTTACTCTCACTGCACCTTCTTCTTCTTCTTCTTTCAGCTGCTCCCTTTAAGGGTTGCCACAGCGGATCATCTTTTTCTATATTACTCTCACTGCATCACTCTGAGTATTTATATCACTGTATCTGAGTGTGGAATCACAGCTGTACAGCAGCTGATCAGAAAGAGAATTATCAGTATACAGCATCAAGCACACGCTGCTTCAGCCATGCTGTCTATTGAACTGCTCTCATATGGAAAATGTTTCAAAGCCTTTCCTGTACGGACCTCGCAGTTCAGAAACAGTTTCATCCCAAGAACTATAAACGCACTCAATCAGTCTATTAAGTGCTACTAGTAGAACTCTTTGTACTTATTAGTACAATCACCTCACTGTAAACTTGCGATACAGTTATAATATTGCACAACCTGAGCCACTTTATAAAGCTTGTATTTACATATGATGACAATATCATTTTTAAGATGAAATGCAGCAAAATATGTTGATTATATTATACAGATAAAACTTTAACTTCATTTAAATAATCTATATTGTTAATAATTAAACATGTGAGGACACGGTTTTGCAGTGCTAGCAAGTTCAGGTATTGTTCCTGCCTCACGCTGTATATTTGCTGAGGTTGGCACGACACTGGAAGGATAGAAGGATAGAATAATTAAACATGTACTACAAAGATATTTCAATATTCCTTAAAAGTTTTGAAGAATCTGCTTTCTAAGCTTACCGATAGCTTAACATCTATTACAGAGCTGATTGTGTGGCGATTGGGTATTTGGAGAAAGAAAAGTAACGACAGGAATTGGAGGTTAGTAAGTTTGAAAGAGACAGGACCGCTGAAATAAAAGCTTTTCATCGAACATCGCGCATGGCGCAGCAACCATCTTGCATTAGACATGAACAATCACTGCGCCACCGTGTTCCCATGTTTAATAACGTGCTTTAACACCTATCATCATGAAAATGATATCACTTATACATCTCGGTATTTTAATTATTCAGAGAGCTGTAATATTATGAATGTAATGGATTCTGTGTCCTGTCAGAGGAAGAGAAAGCCCAGAAGCACGTAGTGATTCACACACAGAGCACATAGAAGATCAAATACAAAATAAAGCATTTAACGTGCTACTTTAGTTACAATGGGATTTGAGCAACTGATAAATTAAACAATTTTAAGATAAAGTTTATGATGTTCTACTTTAATGACAAAATAAACTACGTGATTAAAGTGGAAATTTCGAGATTAAAGTTTACATTTCATGCTTTTTCCCCACTGTGTGCCTTTTTTTCTCTGTTCTCTAATAAGCTTTCATATGACACTCAGACGATGGGCTAAGACTCGCCTTTTTACGGTGACTTAGATATCTGACAACTTCTTTTTTATTTCCGGCACTGTGCGATTTTGTGAACGTGAGCTTTCAAGTTTCTCCAACACGCTATGTCACTCGATCAACTTCATTTTGTTGATTATACCACGGTTTATTTGAACGAATAGTATGTTTTTCCTTTGCCTCCACTTGGTATTCGCTAAAATTCTTATATTTTCCCCCGTGCTTTTCCCATTGTCTTTTCACAGAACACTGAGCTTAAGGGCGATTTATATTGATTTGCATATTCAAAGAGGCGTAATTCTGGGAGGAGTTGGGGCGGGACAGCAGGCTTGTGCACGAGCGTTACTTTTCACGCTGACCGGGATTTATGTAGCGGAAGAACGTAGAAGTTGGTGAACGCTCAGATTCCTGCATCTGAAATTTTTTGTGCATAAGCACATTTCGGCTTTTGTGCTTATGTCATGTTATAGTGCGAGTTCTACGCATGGCGTTATGTATGAGGCCCCAGGTGATTTCTTTATCATCTTACAGTAATCCAAAAGACACTTCATGAGAATTTCACAATAAGAATTTCAAGTTGATCCCTGGGCAAACAAGAGCAGAAGATTATTCAAAAGAAGTTCTAAAAGGAATTCAAAAACCAAAAATGATCAATGTGTTATCTGCAGCAATTAAGACAATTATTTTTAACCTCATGTTTTCATTAAAGAACAAAGATAATGAAGTACAATGTTGACTCACACTGAAGAGCAGCAAACCATATCAAAATGTCCATGAAAACACCTCAGATTATTCATGTCACATAATTCAAATTTCAGGTAGGCAGTTGCGTGCGGCTACTAGTGTTAATCTCAGAATTCGTTTTCACAGCAAATATGTTATGTTCATTGGTAATCTTCTTCACCGAATACATTTATTTTTTGTGGCTGGTTTAGGCAAGCTTTTTTTGTAGGACCCTATGAAGCTATGCAAGCCCAATGTGATGACAGAGTTGTAGCAGTCAATGTTCAACAGGATAGCTGCACGAGTGCATAGCACTGATCCTAGTAATGGGCTAGAAATTTGTTGGACAACTTAATGATAATAATAATAATAATAATGATAATAATAATAATAATAATAATAATAATAATAATAATAATAATAATGGGCGGCGCATTGGTAGTGCTGCTGCCTCACAGTAAGGAGACCTGGGTTCACTTCACGGGTCCTCCCTGCGTGGAGTTTGCATGTTCTCCCAGTCTCTGCGTGGGTTTCCTCCGGGTACTCCGGTTTCCTCCCACAGTCCAACAATATGCAGGTTAGGTTAATTGCTGATTCTAAATTGTCCCTGGTGTGTGTGTGTGTGTCTTGTGGTGGGCTGGCACCCTGCCCAGGGTTTGTTTCCTGCCTTGCACCCTCTGTTGGCTGGGACTGGCTCCAGCAGACCCCCGTGACCCTGTAGGATATAGCGGGTTGGATAATGGATGGATGGATAATAATAATAATACATTTTATTTATATTGTACCTTTCCCATACTCAACATACAAATACATTTAAACACTGCTGTGATGGAAACTAGAGTATCAGCCTGCCCCAAACCTCAACACAAACACACAACAAAGAGTCCCAGGTTCAAATAAAGGATGGTTTATTAACCAAATTCCTTCAAAAGTAACAAAAAATCACAATTTCTCTCTCCACAATAATCTCTTCTCCTTCCACAATACTCTCTCTCACCACCGCACCGCCCTTCTCCAATTGAGTGTTGCTCTACGTCCTTCCAGCTCCAACTCACCTGGACTAGGGAGTTCAGGAGTACTTCTGGGAATACTTCCAGTGCCAGGGCCACTGCTCGATGGAAGTATTTCTGGGTCATATGGAAGTCTCACTTTAGGTAGCGCATCTCACAAACGGCACCCACCTTGTGTCACTCGTGGTCCCCAGCAGGGCTGTATTACTGGACTACATCTCCCAACATTCCCTTCTGGTTCCCAAATAGGTGCCAATATGGAGGGCTGCTGCCATCTCTTGTTCTGGGGGAATAAAAAGTCCCCAGCAATATCTTCCACTTCCTGTGGGCTCTCTGTCCATCTTCTCCGGCCATCACTTCCAAGTCTGGCTCCTTCCTTTCTCTTGGTCGGGATGCCCATCTTCTTGTTTGGAGCCTACCATCCCAGAAAGGAACTATCCCATTCCTGTTGGGATGTCCGTCCAACACATGTGTCATTTACAACAGAAAACACGGGCACCGAAAGAAACTGGAAATGTGCCAGTATATTTATGTATTTTTGTATGGACTTGCATGTGATCTTTGTGTAATACGTGAGCCTACCCCTTTAATATTATTACCCAGAGTGCCGGGCACTTAATGCAAACAGGAAACGGTGAAGAATCTATGTGCTTTAGTGTTGCACTTATTTAGTAGTAGTGGCAGTGAGTGATCAAACTCAGCAGGAAAACAACAAATATACTGTGCTTTTGGATTCAAGAGATGTGAGTACCTGCTAGTGAATTTGTTGGGGACATGCCTTGGTGAATTCATGCTTGCTGTCTGCAAGGAATTGTAGCGTTCTGATACTTAAGTCTATTAATTTTATTTCAGGGAGGTATGGTGGTGCAGTGGTTAGCAATGCTGCCTCTCAGCTCCAATCACAATGTAGGCACAATAATCAGTCCAACATACTTGGCACACATTTCCCTAGACATCACAAACACTTAAACATCCATTGCATCATCATTATCCACATAAAACCTGTTTAGCTTTTCCTTCTCCATTGACTTCAGTGCTTTTTATTCAGATTGGCGAAGTTCCTGAATATTTTTGCGTTTTCACTGAACTTGAGGTGAAGCAAATTCAGCAGAGTTTGCACTAATGGCCACTATCCTATATATTGTTAAATAAAGCATTTCCAGAAAATCGTCTTATAAACAGCAGTAAAGGACATTCAGTACGAAGGGGACTGAGGTTTTGACTTGAAGACCCACCTAACCCTCGCTCATGGTTCTTACACTTGTGACTAACAGCCACAACTACAGGATTTCAGGGTTATTTAAAGGCACCCTGTGAACTTGCAGCAATAACTTGACCTTTTTGCTGTCACACATGCACATCTATGGATCACCCTCTGGGCTTGTCTGAAGCAGGTATTACCACCCCGGGCTGAGAGGGGGTCCTTGCGTGATCCTTTTTCCTCAACTTTTTGCTCTACAGCACCACCAAGAAGATGTCCAGTGCAGTTCACCTTGCCCCTTCTGATCTCCTGCCTTTAAAATCCACCACTGCAGAAAGGAGGTGGTCAGCATTGAATCGACTGAAATAGAGAGCGGAGCTCCCACAAATCTGATTGAAAGAGAACTGGCTTAATTGGCTTGCTTTTTGTTATTTTGTGTAGAGGTGTGAATAGCAGCCCTTTTTTGTTTCATTTTGACTCCCCAGCATGTTCCTTTGGGAACCCACAGTGCCTTATTCTACCACATTGGATATGCTCAAATATAAGGAATGGTTTCGTCACTTTTTCTTTATTCCCTAATAGGGATAATCTCTCTCAGACCATATTACTTGAAGCTCCATGACAGCCAAAAAAAAAAAAAACGGATCATGATTGGATAATTCTCCTGACCAATTAAAAAAGGGAGGCGGGTCTTCAATGCAAAAGCTCAGTCGACTGCCTTTGAACACAATTGACTGTCGTGAATGAGTGGATTTTCTCAACTGATGCCTGACATGTTGATTATGTGATAGAAGTAATTGGAGATTTTTTTTTGGATGGATTGATGTAAAGGAGTTGGCATTGGAGGCTTTAGCCCCTGATCTTATTTTTAGGAATACAGGTAATTGTAAGTCATAAGATGGACCAGTATATGTATTCAAACATGACAGTCTGTACAGTACGTTACTTGAGTCATTTTGTTTGTTTTATATCCTTTTATTATAATCATTCTTAGCACATTGTGTGGCTTTTCTATCTTTTTTTTGTGTGAATTATTTTTTTATGCTATTATTTTGTTTCATTATTACTGTTGCTCACATGGGTGCTTCACGAATCCCTTCTTTGTCGGTGTCATATTATGTCAGTGGTTCTCAAACTGTGTGGCCCCCCTGGGGGGGGCGCGAAGATGTGAAAAAAGAAAACAAGAATCACAAATATGAAAAATACATCTATTGAAACCAAAACAAATTAACTTAAACTACATTCTGATACTAGAAAAATAAATATAGAGTTAGATAAATGTCAATAAAAGTTAAGTAGTGTGAGATGTGGCCGGCTTGTCATCCCGGCCAATACCCCCAGGCTGCCAGATGGAGCCCTCCCTGCAGTATGGAGGTACCCTGAAGACCAGCAGGGACTCATGGGACATGCAGTTTTTATACAAGACCCTGCTGGATACCACAGGGGCCGCAAGAGGGAGCTGCAGAGAGGACCAAAGACCTATTTTTGCCCTTTAACCCGGAAGTTTGTCAAAGGAAGAGCGACGGGCTTCCGGGGTGAAAAGAAAGGACTTGTACCTGACCCAGAAGTGAAGTCACATGGACTGGGGATTGGGAACACTTCCGGGTCAGGATATATAAAAGGACTACGGGAGCTCCCAGATGGCGAGCTGAGCTGGGTGGAAGGGTGGCAACGCGTCTGGGAGCTGGAGGATTGTTTATTGATTGCGTATTGTTAATTTATATGAGTATAGTGGTGGAGAGTGTGCTTTGTGCACTGTGGAAGATTAATAAAGTCAACTTGTGGACTTTTACCTGGTGTTTGGAGTCGTGGACAAGGGTTCAAGAGAGCGAGAGCGCCCCCTATCTGTCACAGTAGGTATAATAAAATATGCATCTATGATATATCATTAATTTGAAAAGAACAAATTGGTTTTAGTGGGCTCCTTTAAAAAAAAAACGTTAGGGGGCCGCGATTAAAACTGTTATGAAAACTCGGGTCGCAAATATTTGAAGGTTGAGAAACGCTGAGTTACGTCATCAGTATGAGCCTCTCCCAGTGTTCATTGTGTTAACTGTAAGAAGTAGGAGTAATTATACCAGTAGAGTGTGAACACTCATATGTTTTCTGTTTTTAACATTTTAGCCTCTTAATTAATAATAGACATTAACAGATAAAGGAGTTCAGTGTGCTTTCATTACCCCTTCGTGGTGGTTCACATAGCGCATGCGTGGTTACTATGGGATAACTTAAAGTCACACGCGATCGTATTTGCTTTCTTTCCTCCCTCATACTGCTTGATCGTCTTCATTTTTGTGTCGCGATCAATTGCCATTTTCCCTGTAATTGTCAGACAAAGGTAACTGAATGTAGTCGAAACCACTGCAGATAATAAAGTTTGAGATGAATGAGTCACAGCTTACAGAGCTGGTGTGGCAAAAACTGTCATTTGCCGGTGAGATGCTGTAAGCAGTCGTAAATCAAATGGGCATAAGACACATAGGTCGTCAGTCGACAACTACCTGTATACTCGAACAATAGGAGTAAGACCCTGATCTGTTTAGCAATCCCTTGTGCTTTACCCCCAGATCATTGTGTGAAAGCCTGCTGTCTGAGTTTATATACTTGATAGGCGATTGCAAAACTTCAAAGGGGTACAAGCCTCCCCCACACTTCTATTTTGTTTGTTGATTAGCCGATTGTGAAACTTTATTTTTTCATTTTTTTTTTATCAGGGTAATTCAAGTAAGAATGCACACAAAAATCATAAGGGGGTCTAAGACCCCGATCTCTGCAAATCCTAATGATGCTCCTGTCTGTCATTGAAATTATCATTCACATTCCAGCCTATTGTAGTTAGAAATTTGTTATCCCCAGTCTCCCTGAAGACAAATGATTCACTTTTTCTTTGCCATCACTACAAACAATGTGGGGTAAGTAACAGGTATGGAAATGATTATGTTTTGGAAGAGGTTTTCCTTTAAGGCATTACATTAGGGTGCTTGTAAAGGCCTGATATAGAGTGAATAATAATAATAATCAGTTTTAATTTAATGGCACATTTTATGGAAGCCACCATTTTCTTCTTGCATGTGTGCTTAACTTTGCAACAAGCACAGCAGATTCAATATTTGTATTTATAGCAAAAATGTAAAAGTAAATATTATTTTCGCAATTTGTAACACAAAAAGTTCACATCTTTGAAGAAAGGGAACAAGGCATGAACTTTTGAGCCCGGAAGGAGGCCATCTGTAGCCGGTGAGTTTGCCTACTATACTGTAAAGCACTGGGTGCTCAGTCACTGTTACAGACTTTTTGAAAGTGACGATCGCAGGACCGCTACCAGCCAGCACACACGGGACGTGTATACACAGCTGTAGGAAGCAAAGCTCTATGGCCACATCCGATTTATGCTCTAAACCTCTGGATAAACATTGTGCTTACACCCAGTCTACTTGACTCCAGCTCAGCGGTAGAACACATACTGTAAATCACGTTTTGAAGACAAAACCCTAGGGAAAATGATAAAAATGTTGTGAGAAATTCAAGATTAAAAGCTGTGGTGTGGGCTGAATATGAAGATTAAGATATGTTTTCTTTGAATTAAAAACATTCCATGAGCAAAGTAGAGAATTACTCAGCTGAGCAAGAGACTTGCTATAAGAATCTATCAAATTTCATACAGTGGAGCGTTAAAATAACATTCTCACAACCTCTAACTTCACCTCAGGATCAAGGGGAACCACAGCCCATCCCAGGACCACCTGGCAGCCCATCACATACACCCTCGCAAGTGTTAGATCTTCAGAGGTCACAAAAGGAAGAGACTGTGAAGCAGTGTTTTAATTAAAGGGTCTTTATATCACCTTTGCAACAGATGAAGTAATCAAAAAACTGCAAAAGACTTTCCAAAATAAAAATCCCCTGCAAGATTTTAAGAATTCTTAGCAAACACACCTCAGTGAGATTTCGCAAAACCTCAAACACCGAGTCATAAAAATGTTATCATTTGGTGTTCCTAGCAGGTTGGTACCTTCACAGACACCTGCCCAGAAGACCCTCACCCCAAACCAGCTTGTCCCCCAACTGGTACTTGCAGGCTTTGCATAGCTCAAAAACAACAAAACAGACGCATTTTCGTTGTCTGAAACCGGAGGTGGTACTTCTTCTGCACGGTTTCTGACGACACGTGCGAACAGTCCTCCTCACAACACACCGATTGACGGCCTTGCAGTTACACTGCATGGCATCAGCAGAGGATGGACCATTACGTTGTTTTTCAGAACAGTAAAAGAGTGACAGTCCAGGACGAGGACATGACTGCAGAAAAACTGAGTCGCATCTTTCCGGTAAAAAATACAAGCTTTGCAAACTTTGCTTCATTGATGTTACAGTTGTTTTATTAACGTTATTGTTGTTACTTACTGTGAAACAGCTAACATTTGGTGATTTCATTTACTAACAACTAAGTCTGGCAATTTTTAGAGTGCTAACATTTTGAATGGCTGCGCATTGACAAATGTAACACATGTTAAGAAAACTTTCTGTAAATCACGTTGCTTTCCTGTCGTGTTACACTTGTGCGCATTATTAATACTCGAAACGTTTAGCGATAGCACTATAAAAATGGCCAGACTTAGTTGTTAGTTAATGAAATCACCAAATGTTAGCTGTTTCACAGTAAATAACAACAATAACGTTCATAAAAGAACTGCTACATCAATTAAGCAAAGTTTGCAAAGCTTGTATTTTTTACTGGAAAGATGCGACTCAGTTTTTCTGCAGTCATGTTCTCGTCCTGGACTGTCACTCTTTTCCTGTTCTGAAAAACAACGTAATGGTCCATCCTCTGCTGATGCCATGCAGTGTAACTTCAAGGCTGTCGGTCGATGTGTTGTGAGGAGGCTTGTTCGCACGTCTCGTCAAAAGTCGCGCAGAAGAAGAATTGCCTCCGGTTTCAGACAACGAAAATGCGTCTGTTTTGTTGCTTTTGAGCTATTACACTTTCATTATTTGAATCACAAATAAATCCAGAAAAGTATGTGTAATTTTAAATTCATGACTGCTATTTGTTACCACAGAATTTTAAAAATACCTTATTTTCCCTCATTTTATTCTTTAATCAAAAATCAAAATCTGAAAACTCCATTCATTTTCGTTTTTTCGTTTTTGCTTCTAAAATGAAATTTCAAATATCAAAAAGTACACAGACCCTCATTACAGCCTTTCTTCTTGTTATGCAATGCCTGGTGAGTTAATCACATGATCACGATCATCATACTGTAGAAATCACAGGATGTGACAATATAAATACACTGCAGATTAAACATTTCCTTTTCTCTTTGTGAATTTAAAACTCTTTTATTTTTCATAAGACTCTATGACAATAAACAACTTTGTCAGTGATTTTCATTTGTAGCTTGCATTTACATAATCTTAGCAAGTTGGACAAAATCAGCAGCACAGTCCTGTGAATCAATTACCGAATGTGACATACCCAACAGCTGCGACAAACTAGTGTGCAACTCGCCACGATAAATCAAACAGGTTTGATTTTGACTTTAGTCGTAGGAACAGGCTCTACGTTCATGAGAGCTGACAACCAATGAGTGCCCATCCTGAAGTGCAATGCATAGAATACAATAGAAAGAAGTAAGTAATGTGTATGTTTGCTAACAGAGGAGAGACGCATCTTTCTGGTTTCTCGTGTTTTAGGCATATGGAATTTTAGTTAATACATAATAATCTTTTACGATATATACACATATATATATATATATATATATATACAGTACAAAACTAGAAAAGAATTAATTATTAAACATAAGGAAAAGGAATGAATGTAAATTAGGCATTAGCTAAATGTAACTTCAAGTTTAAGCACATGAGCTCTCTACCTCCTCTTAAGGAAGCCACTAGTGTAATTTTCCAAGGTTAGAATGAGGTAAATGAGTCAAAAACACCCCTCCAGAAAGTGGGGATAAACTGAAGAGAAAGTCCATACACCCATCCTATGCAGTGCTAAGATCATTAGAACCACCCACAAAACCATACTTCGTAACAAAACAGTGTTCAGAATAATTGTAAAATCAACATGAGTCAGAGGTTTCTTGCAGTTTTAGTTGATCTGAGGAGGTAATAAAATTCTGCATATTAAGAGTCAAATGAATTCATGTATTATATGAAGTGATATAATCAGGTAAAAGCATAAAAGCAGATAAATTGTTTTAATTGATTGCTCGCTAGGGTGGCATGTTGGCACAGTGGTAGCACTGCTGCCTCACAGTAAGGAGACCCGAGTTCGCTTCCTGGGTCCTCCCTGCGTGGAATTTGCATGTTCTCCCCGTGTCTGCGTGGGTTTCCTCTGGCTGCTCTGGTTTCCTCCCACAGTCCAAAGGCATGCAGGTTAGGTGCATTGGCGATCCTAAATTGTCCCTAGTGTGTGCCCTGTGGTGGACTGGCTCCCTGCCCTGGTTTGTTCCTGCCTTGTGCCTTATGTTGGCTGGGATTGGCTCCAGCAGACCCCCGTGACCGTGTGTTAGGATATAGCAGGTTGGATAATGCATGGATGGATGATTAGTGTATGGTAGTCCTGTATGGCACAAGTCTTTTATGGGTCCACTTCAACTCCCTTTGCTATCACTATGTTCCCCAAGAAGTGAATTTGTAATTGAACGAGATGACATTTCTTCACATTTAGCATGATGTAAACCCGTTGGATCCTCTGGAAGACAATGTTCAACTCTTGCAGGTGTTCTTCCAGTCTGGGGGAGCAGACAGTGATGCTGTTGATGTACACTAAGCAGAGTTTTTTTCTATCAAATCCCACAGAACTTGTTCCATCAGGTGCTGCCAATATCCACTGTGCATGTCCAGTGTGCTGAAGATGTTCAAGGATTCAAGTATTTTGTGTAAACATCTTGCCTGAAGAATGGGCCTGAGTTGCCTCGAAAGATTGCATATTGTAATCTTTTTAGTTAGCCAATAAAAAGTGTCATTTTGCTTGGCTTTTCTCTATATTTATATTTAGAAAACAAAAGACACTGATTGAGAGGTGTGAAGGAATTTAAGGTGGGCCAGGACTGCAAGTTTTTTCGTCGGCTTCAGGGATTCTAGTGTTAACCTGAGAGACACTCTGGCTTAATCATTTTACATAGAATTCCAAGCCTAACATACACTTGGTGTTAACACTGAGGAGGTTAAATTAGAAAGCTGAGGGAAAATTCAGAATCCTTGATCTAGAAAACCACTAAAATTATAAATAGATTGTAGCGAAGAGTGTTGGAACAATTAAGAAAATTAAACAACAAGAATCAACATAACTGCTAAGACCTCAGCAACTTGCATGGGACCTGCTAAGCTCTTCAATATGAAATGCAATCCCAGTAATTTACAGAAACGAGAGAGCAATTATATAAATAACAAGATAATTAACAAGGTCATTTAGGAACATTTTAACAAAACTTAATTACACAGTAAGCAAAAGAGGAGAGCAAAAATAAATGTCATTAACAAATATAAGACAAAAATCAGGAATGGCGCCTCAGCAAACCATGACAAGCAGAGAATGACCATTGTCCCTTATGCATATCTGAGGGTTACCTTACTTACTCTGATCAGGTATGCAGTGTCACCTCAGAATGAGAGTGGGCACTGTCGTTAATTATCTTGTCTCTTAGCTCAGAGAGTTTGGCTCAGGAGGGTGGCTGACCACACCCCTATCACTCCAAAAGGTCCCGCCCCTTCCAGTCCTGAGCATATAAAAACAGCCATCTCAAGAAGTAGGTGTCTCACTTGTGACCTGAGCCTTCGACAGGACAGAGCTCAACAGTCAGTCTCACTGAAATAGAGACATTGGCCATTCTTTGTTTTGTGTTACTGCACGACTGAGCACCTGTTTATTTCCTTAAAGGTTTATTGATGGGGTGGCTGAGTTGACACCCCAACTATCTGAGGGACTCAGCAAGTCACTCTGTTCCACACCTTATCCTAGAACTAACGTACAGCTCCCTCTACAGACCCCTGATGCCTCTACATCTCCATTTAACAGCCCATAGGTGTTTGTCCTCCTTGGTAGCCACCATACTCAGTGTTTGCCCCTCACATTTATTCCTGTTCTTTACTAATGTTGGAATAAGTATGTGATTTTTATTACATTACAGCCAAACCTGTTCTATTATGACCCATGTATCCCCTGAATGAGAGGTGTTTAAAATCCACATTTCAGAAAAGGTCAAATCATTCTGTGAGTAAGTCATTAATGACATTGCATGCTAACTATTAAAGAGAATGGAAAATTCTGCATAAAATTAGAGAATTAATGAAAGACCCAATGAGGATTAAAAATGACCAAAAACAATTTTTATACAGTGTTACAGTGCCAGATATAAACAAACAATCCATCAATTTCTTGGAAAGCTTTGAAGCAGCAGTGCTAACCACTGGCCACCTCAATGCCTTGGATTGTTAGTAAAGATAACACACAGAATGAAACACAGGTATAAACCTCTTCTCGAGATGCTGCTGATCTGCTCCTTCCTTTCTGCCTCCTCTGACCACTCTCTAACCAGCCATTTCCAGCCCCCAGAGGCCGACCTCTCATTCTGCATGTGCTTATTGACATGGATCCAATTTTTTTTTTCCTAATGGGTAAAAAACTGCAAGTTGGCTTTAACCTCACTTTTTTTTTTTGTCTTGTTTTATACGTGTTGTGCTAAATGTCAAAAACTATATATAATTTGACAGGCTTTGCTAATTAACCTGCTGGCCTCAGAATTTGTGGTGCAGAAAGTGGGCTTGCAGAACAAATTCAGCCAGACAAGATTCCAGACTGCTGTCACCAGGGAGCACAGCTAGCTCTTGAGCTGTAGAAGTCCGTCTGTGTCCTGTACTGTAAGTGCCCTTCTGTCAAAGCAACCAGGTCTGGAGCATGAACATGCAAACTAACAACAATATGGAACTCAAAGAATCACAGCAGTAGAGGCTTTGAGTTTCTCTGCGTTCTGTACAGTTGTGTGGGGAGACTAGGCTCCTGTAGATTATGGATCTCACAAGATTGCTTTTGCACTAGACGTACATTTACTCATTTTTGCTCATTAATATGGTTCATACTATTGTTAATGTTATTTTTTTATCAGCTCCCCCTTACTGTGCAATAATATTACTTTGTGTGCTTCCTTTGTTTCCTTATTGTTAGTTATACACCATAACTGTTCAAAGCTACTCATTTAATAAAGAAGGCAGATAGAGATTTACCTATACTTGCTGTGAAAAATTGTTCACAAAGGGTACTTTAACCCAACCTTTTTTCCCCTGAGAGCTACTTTTACAAAATGAAAATGGCTGACAGCTACTCATGTTTTCTAACGTTTATTCTCATAGCTTATTTCAACCTAAACAAACTGAATAAGCTTGTTTTACCTGAACCTTTACAAAATGTTGGTGTCCACAACTTACATTTTGTATTAAAAAATCACAAAAAAAATTTAGTTCACCTGCAAGTGCATTTTGTGTGTCTGTATGCATTTTCTAGTGTATCTCACACTATTGAATTAAAACATGAATGCTGTCAAAACAAAATAATGCCTTTAAAAATACACAGATATTACTTATTCATTTGTCATTTTGTTACATGTCACTGTTTCACTTCACAAGAGTATTCACATGTCCAGTTGCATGTGTGACGTGTTTTTTTAGTTAGTCAGATGACTGGCACTGCATGGAGTCAACAAGAGGTGTATGGTGGACATGAACGTGTCTGCCTGTCTGTGTTCGGGCCAGCCTCCACAGCTGAGAAAAGTCAGGTTGGTCAGACACTCTTGTGACATGAAAGATCTCAAATGAGTTTTTATTAATTTCAATTTTGAAAATAACCATCCACAACTTGCGACTGAAAATGCAATGGTAAGCAGTAATCTGTATGCAATGGGAAAGACATCCCTTCCAAACTGTACTAACCACTGGAGAGCATCCATAGTATCAGGGGGAACTGTACAGAGTGGAGCATCTCTCTCGTGCTGAAGCCCTTTTTAAAGTCGTTTGACTTGTGGGTTCAATTTCCTGTCCCATGTGAAATAAACATAGTTTTCATAATGTTTTCAAGGGAAGGCCTCTTTTTGCTGTGTGGGACCCCGTCAGGCCCGGTGCAAGCATTTATAGTACATAGAGGTTATAGTGCTTCACTGAGAATGAGCTATAATAATATAAATTTGTTCATATTAAATGAAATTTATTTTCGAAAAAAGGCTCTCCTAGACAGCAACACTCTTTGGATTGGATACCCCACCAGATGTTGTTGCTAGGGGCCGTCACCCTCTCGGCCCTCTGCGTGACACATAGCATATTATGTTGTTTTATATCACCTATATAATATGGCAGCACACAGCTTCTGGCATCTAAGTATTTGAATTTGTATCGAAAGCAAATGTCTTTTTTTTGTGTCATGTTAGGGGCAAATAAAATTATTTAGTGTAAAGATCTTTTTGGTATGATATTTTTTTCCTTTGGTTTTGGTTTAGTGTTCCTTTCTGTCTCTTTTGGTATTCAGACTCCTTATGATTTAGCTGCTTCTCCCATTCTCTGGCCATTCTCTCTCTTCCTCTCCACTGGACACCTTTCATTTCACAAGATGTTTATAAACCAGAGGTGTTGACTCGCCAGATGCCACTAAAGGAAACTAGCTTGGTGTCACTGTAGCAAAAGTAGAGCATTCTTGATGCCAGAAAGCAGAAGACATCTCAGCAGGGATGTTTAAGGTCAGCTCATAACAAAGCTATCAATGGATGTGGAGTAGTCAGGGAAGAATTTTAAGGCAAAAGGTCACATAAAACGTGAAAGAGAACCAGAGTCAAGACAAGGGTAAGCAAAAGGCAGAGAGGAAGAGAATGGCTCTGACAATACTAGAGAGCTGAGCAAGTGGGTGAGCCATGCCATTAGACAAGTAGAGACTAGATACCCATACAGTCACTCACAAAGGTTGATGGGTTCTGTTTCTGTTCTGCTCTGCTTCATGGATTCATTCATTTAATAAGCATACAATTTTTGTTTACTATTGTAGATAAAGAGAGCTGCAGTAAGAGCTCCTTTGCTTCTTTTTGAGGTAAATTTCAAAGGTGTTCACTTGTATTTTAGCCCTTCTGAGCTTGTCATGTGCTGAACTCATAAGTAGAAATGTGCTTCATAAGAACTGGGTTGAATTTCTTCACCTACCACAGACTGATTGGAAATTCTGTTCTAAATTGTCCTATTTCAATGTGTCTTACAATGGCATGGTATCCCTCCCAGGGTTTTCTCCTGCTTTGAGCCAACTCCCTGTGACTTGTAATGCAAAAGCTAGAGCAAATACAGTAAATGGATTTGAGCTCCACTATCTGACAGAACAGCAGAGTCACCCATTTTGAAATTAGACCCTACATTGTGAACTGAGGTTAAATGGATCGTAACTGGTTTCCCCCTCTCAATCTAAACAGGATCTTGCTGGGTCATTCACTGAGTGATTCACTGATAGCCTTAAAGAAGCATCTGGCAAAACAATCTAGAAGTGTTCATCATTCCTGCTCTGACAGCACTTTACAGATTCTTAGTGAGATAATTTCACATACCATAGTGAATTTCCTGCAGCTCATTGGCAGATAATGACAGCTATCTTTCATAATATTATGAAAGGTTTTGGATGCATCTCAGGTAAAACCTTTTGGTCTTAATTCCAAAATGCATGACATGTTTGGAATAAAGCCATCACCACTCATGACCCAGTGAAAAATCTACTTACTGCCAAACACAATTCAAAGGAGTGGCTTCTCTTACACAGGAACTTTTATTAAAGTATAAGCGAAAGCACACACTAGGGGACCGGCAAGTTCCAAGTTCAAGCAAAGTTTGTACTTAGCCACAACAAACTGTATTTACCTTAACAATATTTCCCTGCACTGACACATGGATAACCTAAGTATATAATAAAGAAACAGTTAAACCGATCACAATAGTTATGTTATAAATATAAGCATACACTGCGTATTGTTAAAGTTGATGAATCAAATTCACATAGACACAATTCCTAGGCCTCAAAGTAAATGCAAATATATACAGTAATAAGCAAAGTAAATTCAATCCCCACCCCACCCCGTCTCACTATTCACAACACACAGGGCACATGCAAAAGCGAACACAGTTCTGTAAACAATTGAAAGATGGATGATTGCCAAATAGTCCTTGAAAGTGAGAAAAAAACTTCTAGACGACTATTCCAGCTGCACAGAATTCAACATAATGTCATAGTCAGTCGCAGAGTGTAATTTCATATGACAAGAAGAAGAAAAACATACTGACAGTTCTGAACCTGGTTGGGAGATGTAGAAGGAGTTTCTGCATATTTGGCTGAGGAAAATAGCTGCAGATGAAGTTGTGGATGGTAATGACTGGGATGACAAGGATAAACCTTTTTCTTTGGATTTTTAAACTTTTAAAATCCAGAACTGGATGATGAAAACACTGGAAATCTCAGCCTCCAGGAAAAGGTCAAATGTTGAGCCTGACGATGCCCTTGCTGTTTATAACGGAAGGATGTTTTTACAGGTATATGGGACTTTTAACACATTAAAGTTAAATAGAAATGAAACTTTAAACACAGAACAGACACATTTAACATTTAATGTGCCTCATTACGTAAGCAACTGGTGTAAAATGTCTGAAAACTAAATTTAAAGGAGAATGTTTCCTTTCAACTCATTGATCAACATTAGAAAATTAGAACACTTGTGAAGAGAACAACCCATTCATCCCAACCATCTCTCCATCCTATTCACCTAGATATTTCAAAATAACATCAAGTTAAGATTTGAAGGTTTCTAAAGGCCTACTCTCCACCACACTACTTGGTCATTTATTCTATATGTCTGTGGTTCTTCGTGTAAAGAGCAATCATGCCCTTATCTCCATGCTCTGGTTGAAGAACTTATTTTAAAGTAACATCTGCTTTAATTCCCTTCATAATTTTAAACATGTCAGTAACGTCAACTCTAAATGTTTGTTTGTTTGTTTAAATTAAAAAGGATCAATTCCTTTAACCTCCTTGATGTGGACCCCAAGAGTCTCTCAGGCTTGGAGTTCCATGTAAAAATGGTTAAGCCTGAGTGTCTCTCGGGTTAAGCTGTTATGATTTGATGTAAAGTGTTAGGCTGAATCAGGGCCGTGGTAATGCATGGGCACGCTGGGCAGTTACCCGGGGGCCCCACAAGCATATGCTAATTTATGTATGTTGTGACTTGCTGAGTGGTTGTGTAGGTAGGAGCCCCATTGCACTGCTTTGCCCAGGGGTCTATAATGCTGTTAAGATGGCCCTGGGCTGAATTACACTTGAGACAATATTCGGTTCTAAGTGAGCTTGTTTTACAAAGGAGGACCCCCTCCACCCATTCTTCCAATTTCACTCATTTCACCAATGGGGGATCCTCCCTTCTGATCATACTCATTTCTCCAAGAGTGAGGCTTCCATTGGCTGCTAGTGGGTTGTCGATGAATTTTTAAAAGGCAAAACTGTGTTGCAGGACCATAAATGTCGAGAAGCACTACAAATTAGCTGATTATAATAAGAATATTATGAGTCCTGCCACTGGACAAATAACAATGATCCCTGGTGTGGACATTGCAGCATGCATAATTAGTCTCGTGCTGTTCTACAATCTCAAAACAAGCACTAAATGATCCATCCTCCTCCCCCTTCTAGTGTCAGAATGAGACCCTATTAAATAATAATAATAATAATAATAACAAAAGACTTATTACTACTTATGAGGCATTTTGTCCTTCTTGATGAAATGAGTTTGAAGCATCAGCACACATACATGGGAAATTGCGTTTCAAACAATGCACAGAGCCAATCCATACGCCGCCATCTCATATATATTACATATTCAATGTATGCCCTAAGATTGGAACTCTGTGAGCATATTTTAGTTACTTATTGATAATTTGTGGACATTTGTTGCACTTTATTTGTGGCTTTTGTTTCATCTGTGTCTTTTGATGTGTCAGGGATGGTGGCTCAGTGGTAGCACTGCTACCTCACAGCTCACAATAAGTGGTCCAGCATGTTTGTCATATGCTTTCCTAGCCCACAGTAACACTTAAAGAGCTTTGTACCATTATAATCCACTCAGAACTAGTTCAGTGCCACCCTCCCTATTGACTTCAAAGCATTTTGCGTTTTGCAAAGTTTCCGAACATTTCCGTGATTTCGCCAAAGTCATGGTGAAGTGAATTCTGCTGGATTTGCTCACTACTATTCATGATGCAGAAATGGTTCCTGCAGTTTCAACATGCTTGATGAAAATGAATTCAAATTTGCGCTCCTAAATATGTCACTTTTCATTTTCTTGTCCCTGCTTTTTCGTATGCATGGTTACAGATGTCAAGAGCTTGCAGTGCAGGGCAAATTTGATGGAGACAACAGCCCAGCGCACGACTTGCTCCACAATACCAAATCAGCTCAAGGTACGAAACGGCCTTTTAGTGAGTTGGTGGTTTGTGGGAGTCAGTGGAGAAAGCACAGGGGAAAACTTGCAAAACAACTAAAAGTGGGGGCCGGGCATTGAACTTGGGTTTAGGCACAGTGAGGCCTGTCTTACAAATAAAATAATCTCAAAGCACTGTGCCCTCTTTACCTTTCCTAAAGTTCCTATAAATTAGTCCCAAACTGTATCATTCATCTTGCAGTAGTGCCAATGATCGACGAGATCCTTTCAGACATACAGCTCAAGGGCAGAGTGTCAAGTGAAAATCCAGGCTCCAGATAAAATCTAATGTTATTTATAAATGTTATTATAAAAAAGATATGTGATATTTACTGGTTGGGCTCTTTTTAATAACAGATGTATATCAAAAAATTTTCAATGGCAGCGGAATTATTTTTGCATTGTCAGAACATGTCCCAGCACCTTCAGTTTTAGACACTTTGAATAACACTAAAGAAAAATGCTGGTACATTTTTTGTCTTTAAAATGCCATACCATGACTTTTAGCTTTTTCCCCCCTTTTATTTCAAGGTGTAATGAGATTTTTATGCTATAAGAGAAAATGACATTTTCACCCAAAACAATCACATTCAAATTCATAAGCATGTGGGATCTCTTTGATGAAAGCCAGTGTGGGGACAAAGGTACAGCCCATCTATTGAAATCTCTGAATTGAGTGTACACCATTAAATCCAAACATACAGTACGACTAACAATGAAATGATAAATCCAGTGTCACAGGGACACAAAATTAAGGGTAGCGCCTAAAATAAAACCAAGTGATATACAAAAAAAGTAAATGATTTAAATAAAACGAATTTAGTTTGTGGAAGAAGCAAGTCATTCATCTAAGTAAAATAAAAGTCCAAAGTGGTGGTTCTGCAAATGAAATGACAAATATCAAAATATCTGTGCAATTACTACAGAAATCAACAAAAAGTAATATGATGACCACTAGCAAACATCCACAGGCACCTCAAAAAACAGTAGCAAAGGAATTTATTGAAGGAAATTTTTTTTTCGGGAGGTACAAAAGCATAGCTTACACAGAAAGGTAAGCAACAAACACTAAGAAATCCAGGGGCCTGACCCTGCAATTTATAATAATCTTGACTACCTTCCTCCTCCTTCTCCACAGTACTGGTGTTTCCTCCTCTTCCTCTTTGTCAGGCCATCCCCTTCCCCCACTTCACAAGCTCACCTGGCAGAGGTTAGGTGGTCCATTTTAAAGGGCAGCACAAGACAAGTTTTTGGGTCACAGCCAATTGGCCGGCTAGTGTTTCTGGATCATCCCTGACCACTAGGAAGGATACAGCCACCTCCTTAAAGGGCCAGCCACCTATATACAGTATGTGGCTGGAAGTGACCTGTTGTCCTGCCTTCAGCCACCTTTACTGCCCTGTCCAGGGTAGGACTTCCTCCAACAACTCTGCAGCATTCCTTCTGGACAGTGATCTGCTCTCACTCCCACTCCCAGGTGAGTCTTTGAAATCCTGTCCAGGCAGTGGTCAATACCAACTCCCAGACTGATGAAACTCTCAGATCCACTCAATCACAGAACATCCCAGCAATATCAGGCACCACACAGGAACCATCCCTGCTGCAGTGGTGTCCTGGAGGAATAAAATCACAATTTTGAAACTATATTAAAGGGCAATCTACACGTTTTTGTTCAAATGGACTACAAAGAAAAATAAATGAACTCTTTGGGATTCTTTTATACATATCGATACTGTTTTACATCTATGTATTCTTACTTTCTTGTTTATTTAAGTATGTAATCTAAATTTTGAATGATAAGAAAATTTTCAGCCTAACCAAATGAAGGCACTGGAGACATTGAAAGAAGCACAGATAAAGTACTAGGATCACAGCTGTCCATTGTGATAACAGCTAGCCAATCATCTGCATGTAACATCCTGTGTTTCTTTTGTTTTTGACAGTAAGATCCACTTGTCTGAGAGGTGACATTAGAGACAAAGCTACATCACAGAAAGAGATGCCATTCCATCTGGACACTAGAGAATGCAATTCATACATCAGCCCGACTGCTGAATCTTAACTCTGAGCACAACAATATCCTCTTCTGACACTGCCGCTCATCTTCAGTACGTTTTCTAGCTTGGAGCTATATATACTGTATATATATATATTGTAAAAGGCGCTATATAGCGCCCGACCCGGCACAGACCACGCAGAGGCACGTGTACAAAACACACAGGCATTATTCTGTTTCTTCACCCGTGGGCGCACGTCTTCCCCGTGACCCACAGGCAATACACAGTCCCAAAGCACAAAACACAAACTATAATCAACCCTTTCTGGCACCACCACTCCTCCCAGGCAACCTCGTCCTCTTCCTCCCGTTTCTGGCCAAGAATGAAGGGAGGTTGGCCCGCTTTATAGCCCACCCGGAAGTGCTCCAGGTGCCTGACCAGCTGGTCTTAATTGCACCTCCGGGTGGGGCTGGTAAGTCGTCCAATGTGGCAGCTGGCTCTCCGCAGCACCCCCTAGCGGCCACCTCATCTCCCAACCGGGCTGTGGTGGACTCCATGTCCCATGGAGCCACGGGGGAGACTGAGGCTGTCCCCAGGCGCCCCAAGAGAGGCATTGCACTGTCCATGGTGGCTCCCCCGGGACGTATACAGCAGAGGCGTCCCGGCCGGGCATGGGACCCGGCTGTCCGTCACAATATATATTGTGTACTGTTATAAAATGCTAGGGGTCACTGTTGCCCCATTAACCCCAACAGACAGATGCTTTGGACATCGAGTAAAAGTCCCAAGAATTATTTTAATATTCTTCCTTCTTAGCAACAGTGCCTTAAGCACCACAGCCACAATTAAACACAGGTAAATAATCACAAATACAATACAATTGTCTCTCCAACTCTCCTCCACACCTCCCAGCAAGCTTTGTCCACCTCCACCTGACTCTGGCTCACCTGCTGGGTTCCCAGCAGTCCTTTAAATAGTCCTTGACCCAGAAGTGCTTCAATCATTCTGACCACATGACTTGCTAGCACTTCTGGGTCTAAAGAAGAACTGGCTTTTTCTTCAGCCCAGAAGAACTTCGGGGCTATAAGGAAAGGATGAGTCCCCAGGTCCTTCGACAGCTCCCCCTGGTGGCACCCACAGCACCCAACAGGGCTCAGAAACCGAACTTCAAGTCCCAGGATGCCCACCAGGAATCCGGGGCACTGCTACACTCCAGGGGAGCTGCTATCTAGCATTTTGGGGAAGGCAGTGTCCAAAAGCAGCTGCCTCCCCACATCCTTCCATCTTCGGGGTGTTGAGTTTTGAGGCCAGGTTGAGCTGCCGGCAGTCTATGAAACTGTACATATATATAAACTTTGCTACATATTTATATTATCTATTAAATGTTCTCCTACTACTGCTGCTGTTTCTACACTGTGTTCCCTGCTTGATTGTAGAGAATCAGGGGAGTCAGATTCCACTACAGATACAAGCCTTTAGCTCATCTTGTTTCGGAGTGTAAGTGAGCATTAATAAGAAGTACATACTTTCATGTTTGTTCAAATTTATCATTAGATGTACAATTCAAGGTTTTATTTCTTTTTCCTCCTTTGGCATTAGAGGTTAAGATTTTGCTTTCAATATGGGGCTGATAATTTTAAATGAATTACCTTCAGAGAGTTTGTGTCACCGGCTGGTTACGGAAGTCATTCAAGAAAAGCTACTCAGACAATGTAAGCTGTAATCCATGTAAGCAATAACCTAAAGTGTAATGCTGACATGTTGTAGTTATTCATTCTATATTCTCCAGCATATTTGTACGTGGACCATCACCATTTTGTTCATCATGCAATCAGCTGCATGTCTTGGACAGTTAGGTACAATAGTGCCATTATAGGTTTAAATACTAAATGATAAACAGATGCATGCAAAATTAATACATCTGCGACAAAAACATGTTCTCATTCAAAAAAATCTAGCACAAAGTTCTTTAAGTCTATAAAATAAATTGTGGCACACATTTTACTGGAAGTGAAACAGCATTAACTTCATTTTTTTTTAATGCAGAACAAAAAATTGTGTTTTGCCATAAATTATTTCACTCATCACTAGCGGCTACTGTGACAGTTGCCAACCACATGACACAAAGATCACCTGAAACACTTGTCATTTAAGATGACACTGTGCGTGTTTTGTTACTTGAGTAGCACTAGTTATGGGAACTCAAACAACTTAGTGTGAGAACCTTTTTAAAACAAACCTTTCAATGTAGTTTTATAATATAAAATCAATAAATAATACATTAAAACCAAAAGTCAGAATCAGCTCTAAGATCATCTGTCCAGTTCTCGATCTCTCATGCTCTTTGTCTCTCACCATCACCCATCTTTAGATATGGTAGGTAGGGCCGAGATCCTGGCGAAAGTAGTCCTCCTTGACTCCTGTCCTGATCACCATCTTCCCTACACCTTGACATCTGCTGGATCCCCAGGAGCCTCATATTTGCTCCTGCTCGCAACTGTGCAGCAGACATGATCCAGTCTATCCCTGGAGCGCCTCTCACTCCACTCTTTCCTAGGGTTTCCCCAACCACTTTGTCACTGGCACCTAACCAGTTCTGCTCTCGGTTCTGTTCACCATACTTTCTTGATGTGCTTAATTTTCTTCTCCATACCTCCTATGTATCCTGCTCAGGCTCTTTGTATATACTCTGTAGGTGCAGGTGAGCTTCGCCTAATGACTCTCAGAGCATCAATGAGGAAAATAGCTGGGCTGATCACACCTTCCTGTGCAAACGTGACCAGCCAATTTCAGGGCACCAGCCCACCGCAGGGTGTGCGCACACACACACAAACACACACCAAGCACACACTAAGGGGAATTTAGAATCGCCAATGCACCTAACCTGCATGTCTTTGGACTGTGAGAGGAAACCGGAGTACTCGGAGGAAAACCACGCAGAGACTGGGAGAACATGCAAACTCCACGCAGGGAGGACCCAGGAAGCGAACCCAGGTCTACTAGCTGCGAGACAGCAGTGCTACCCACTGCGACCTTCCACAAAATGGAGAGCACAATTAAAGCTTTGTAAATATGAAGTGAGTTCTTCATTTATTGGTTGGTTATGCTGTCAAGAAAAGCCAAAATACGAGTACTGGGACAGTTACATGCAGAAATAATAGAACATCCGGGATAGTCCTGTTTATGGATTTTGGGAAGAAAGGTGAACTGTGGTTTTCAGCAATGAAACAGTATATTAGAAGGTAATTCTTTTTCGTTAATTAGAAATGGTAAATTTAATGTTCAACTGATAATCGATTGTAGGGTCCTAGGGGTGGGAAAGAAAAGCAGCTGTGTTAGTGAATTATTTCTAAGCCTTGACTATATAAAAATCCTCCTACCAGACCACCACCGCTTCATCTTTTTCTGCTGGTTTGACAACAATGTCTTGTTGAGTGGCACAGCGTTTAGAGTGCCTGCAACTCAACTTTGGTAAGGTGTTTGGAATTACAGTATGCTTTTATTCTCTTTGAAGGAACTAGTTGTGAAACTATGCCCTCTGGTGGATAAATAAAGTATTTAAATTATAGTGTGGACCAGTTTCTCCATAATGATCTGGGGCCTCATGTATAAACTAGAAAACTATAAACTATAAACTATAAAATAAGAACTTTTCCACGTTCAAATCGTGATGTAGAAAACCTGCACTTGGCGTAAAGCCACGCACTTTTCCACGGTACCTCATGCCTTGTCGTACGCAAGTTCTCCGCTCGGTTTTGCAGACTGGCGGCACCCAGCGTCAAAGCAATGCTACTGTTCCTGTGTGGTTACTCCTTATTGTCCTGACTTTATAAACACACTGAAACTAACCGCATATTGTTTATTAGTGTAAGGCATCTGATTGTAGTTAACTTGTAACAATATAATGGTCCAGGGAACAGCCATAGTATTCCAAATACCATAACTGCTTTAGTGTTGTTACTCTCACTTCTTCTTCTTCTTCTTCTTCTTCTTCTTCTTCTTCTTCTTCTTTCAGCTCCTCCCGTTAGGAGTTGCCACAGCGGATCATCTTTTTCCATATTACTCTCACTGCACCACTCGAAGTATTTATATCACTGTATCTGAGTGTGAATCACAGCAGCAGCTGATCGGAAAGAGAATTATCGGTATGCAGTTTCATGGACATGCTGTCTCAGCCACTGCAAAACCTTTTAAAGCTTTTCCTGTACAGACCTCGCGGTTCAGAAACAGTTTCATCCCAAGAACTTTAAATGCAGTCAATCAATTGCACCTTGTAGAAGTGTTTGTACTTATAAGTACAATCACCCCACTGTAAATTTGCACTATAGTTATAATATCGCACAACCTGAGCCACTTTATAAAGCTTGTATTTACATATGATGACGATATCATTTTTAAGGTGAAATGCAGCAAAATATGTTTATTAAATTATACAGATAAAACTTTAACTTCATTTAAATAATCTATATTCTTCACTGGGAGTGTCGTTTAAGGTTAGAATAATTAAACATGTACTACGAAGATATTTCAATGTTCCCTAAACGTTTTGAAGAATCAGCGCTAATCTTACAGATGGCTTAACTTCCATTACAGAGCTGATTGTATGGCGATCGGTTACTTGGGGAAAGAAAAGCACTGACTGCAGTGACGGCTACGCCAATATATATTGAATATAAAACAGAAAGATAAAATAACAACACAGCTAAAAACGCAGCGACAAATTTCGGCAAAAGTTAAATGCTTGTGTCATGAGCACGAGGCGGCTATGCAGTGTCTGCAATGGACGTGGCCATCCATCGTGCATGACATTGGCGGGCGAAGGAGCCACCGATTCTTCCTCTGCCCAGTGCCACCACAAGCCTAGAGCCGCCCCTGAGTACTGCTGCAATAAATTATTTCATCGAAGTGAAACACATGTTTAATAACGTGCTTTAGCTCCTATCATCATGAAAATGACATCACGTATACATCTCAGTATTTTAGTTATTCAGAGAGCTGTAATATCACGAATGTAATGGATTCTGTGTCCAGTTGGAGGAAGAGAGCCGGTTTAAAAAGCAAGTAGTGATTCACACACATAGATCACATACGAGTAGAAGATCAAATACAAAACAAAGCATTTAACATGCTACTTTAATTACGATGTAATTTGAGAAACTGGATAATTAAATGATTTTTTTAATGAAGTTTATGATGTTCTACTTTAATGACAAAATAAACTACGTGATTAAAGTGAAAATGTCAAGATTGAAGTTGACATTTCATGCTTTTTCCCCACTGTGTGCCTTTTTTTTCTCTGTGCCCTAATAAGCTTTCATATGACACTCAGACGGTGGGCTACAACTCGCCTTTTCACGGTGACTATGAAATGTGACTTCTTTTTTATTTCAGGCACTGTGCGATTGTGTTAACGTGAGCTTTCAAGTTTCTCGAACATGCTATGTCACTCGATCAACTTCCTTTTGTTGATTATACCACGGTTTATTTGAACAAATAGTATGTTTTTCCTTTGCCTCCACTTGGTATTTGTTGAAATTCTTATATTTTCCCCCGTGCTTTTCCCATTGTCTTTTCACAGAAGGCTGAGCTTAAGAGCGATTTATATTCATTTGCATATTCAAAGAGGCGTAATTCTCGGAGGATTTGGGGCGTTACAAAATGCGCGTGCACGAGCGTTAGTTTTCACGCTGATCGGGATTTATGTAGCGGAAGAACGTGGAAGTTGGAGTACGCACAGATTCCTGCATCTGGATTTTTCTGTGTGTAAGCACATTTCGGCTTTTGTGCTTACGCCATGTTATAGAGTGAATTCTACGCACGGCGTTATACATGAGGCCCCTGGTTATTTAGCTTAACAATATGGACAGGAGTGATAAGTACTTGTGCTGCATAGTACTATTACATAATCTGTATATATCCAAATAATTGAACTAAACCGAGTGAAATAATTATGATTCGTTATGTAATCCAGTTAACAATATAAAGTTTCATTTTGGAAAAATGTAGCTGATTAATATTAACTACTTAAATTTATGAGGAAAGCAATTTATTGATCATCTTTTGTGAATTTAAACTTAAAATGATTATTTGTTTATCTATAACTTCATATTATTTCATAAATATAGTGACAATTGAAGAACAATTAAAATGGATTTCTCTGTGATTTACCTGTGCCTAATCCAGGATTGATTTCTATTTTGTTCCGAATGCACCCAATAGGCTCTGGACCCTTATGACCCTGAAGTGGATTAAGGGGTTTTCAGAATGTACTCTATGTATGTATGCATGTAGGTGAGACAGTTTGTAAATTGCTAAAATCCAGGACTGCAGTGAGTAGGTTTCATTAGTAATGGATGCACAGCATTTAAGACTACTCTCAGTGTACTTTTCTGATATAAATTTTATTTAAAGATGTCAAACGTTTTTGCTGGTAGACCATATGAAGTAAATTTAAAATATGCCTCTCAATAATGTACTTACACTTTAATGCGTCTCATGTATGTATTGATGAAATAATGTGATCCAAATCAAAGATGAGAAACCCAGAACTTACAGACGCAACATCAGGCGCAAGTAAAGTGCCAACCCAAGATGTGGCAACAGTCAGTCACAGGGGTAAGTGTTGAAATGTCTTCACTTTCTGCACACTTTAGTGTGTTGTTGATTTAATTATAAACTAGCTGTGTTACCCATCTAAGATAGGTTCAAAAATAAGTAATCAACATAGACCTCAGTGTTAATGTTTGCAGTGCACCATGAGATGCACATGCCTCTGTTACATGTTATTTTGTATAGGATTTATTAAAACCAGGTTTAATGTTTGTGATGCACCATCTGTTGGAATGACAAATGCAATGCATTTTAGCCGCTTTTCCACTGCATAGTACGGCACGACACGGTTCAGTACAGCTCACTTTTGCAGGGCTTTCCACTGGGAACAGTACCTGGTACCTGGTCCTTTTTTTAGTACCACCTCAGCCGAGGTTCCAAGCGTGCCGAACCGTTACCAAAATGTGACGTGTAAACTCTGCTGGTCAGTGATTGGCCGGAGAAAATCGTCATTACTGCGTCACTGGCTATTCTTTTCTTTAAAGGTACAGACACGCGGAAGTTTCGAAAGTTCTCCAGCCACTGCGTGTTTAAACCGGGAACAATCACATCCCACCACTCTGAAGCACGGTTAAATGTCCAAACAGATGGTCTGTTGCGGCGTCTTTTTTGCAAAATGTGGAAGATCTGTAATATACAGAATCAGCATTTTAATGTTACACTGGCAGTTAAGTTCATTTTATGCTTTGCAACAGTGATAAAAGTTAGCTAGTGATGTGCTTTTTTTAGATGCTTAACCTTGCGCGTCATCGAGCTAAAGTGTTGTCGTTGTCTGCGTGTTGTTGTAAAAGTTCCACGGTGTCACTGCAGTAGAGGCGGCGCAACTATAACTACACGTGAATAATCCCACCCACTCTAAAGCTGTACTAAACTGCAGTCGAAACGCAAACCGAGCCAAACCAAGGTGAGCTGTACTGAACCGTGCTGTGCCGTACTATGCAGTGGAAAAGCGGCTTTTATTGCAAAAAATGGTTGTGATGGTCGATCTATTGGAATGACAGAGACATAGTAGCCAGATGAGCACAAAGACAGATACTCAGAGACTTATCCTTTGATTAAGGATAAAGTTGCCATTTTTGTCCATCAGTCTTCACTCAATAACCCATAATGACAAAGTGATGATAGGATGTTTCTAAAAGGCTTTGCAAATTTATTACATATCAAAAATAAATAAGTATTCAAACCCTTTGCTGTGAAACACTAAATTGTGGTCAGGTGCACTCACTTTGCTTTTTTTATTGTTGAGATGTGTCTAGAACTTGACTGGAGCCCATCTGTGGCAAATGGACACATCCTGTGCATATAAGGGTCCACAAGGTTGTCTGCATGTGAAGACAAAAACCAAGCCATGGAGTCCATGGATCTCTCTGTAGACCTCCACAATCAAATTGCAATGAGTCACAGATCTGGGCAAGGGTATAATACCATTTGAAAAGCTTTGAGTTTTCCAAGAAGTACAGTGGCCTTAATATTTGCAAAATGGAAGTGGCTTGGAACCACCAAAACTCTTTGTAAGGTTCCTAATCTGAGTAACTGGGCAGGTCTCTGGACAAGAAAGAGGACCCAGTGGTCATTCTAACAGAAATTCAGAAGTCCTCTGCTAAAATGGAAAGAAAACCATCTCAGCAGCACTCCATCAAACAGGTGTTTATGGTGGAGTGGTATGGAGTTTGTCAAAAGGCATTTGAAAGACCCAGAGAGCATGAGGAGCAGATTTTCTGGTCTGATAAGGCAATGAATTGAACCCTTTGGGCAGAAATCCAAGCACTATGTCTGCCAAAGCCCAAGTAATGTTTATCTCCTGCTTAATGCCTTCCCTATGGTGAAGCTTAGAGGTGGCAGCATCATGCTGTGGGGGTGATTCTTAGCAGCAAAGACAAGGAGACTGGTCAGAATTGAGGGGTGAATGTATGCAGCCAAATACAGAGAGGTCCTAGAGTGCATGAGACCGTAGACTGTGGCAAAGGTTCACCTTTCAGCATGACAATGTCCTGAAGCATACAGCCAAGACAATAGTGGAGTGGCTTTAGGACAAGTCTCTGACTGCACTTGAGTGACCCAACTAAAGTCCAGACCTAAATCTCATAGGACATCAGTGGAGAGACCTGAAGGTTTGCAGTTTATAGACTCTCCCCACCCAGTTTAACAAAATTAGGAGGGTCAGACAATGATAATTGGATAAATTGCCCAAATGTACGAAGATTGTAGAGATTCAGCCTTGTATTTTCTGCTAATTGAGCTTCTACAAAGTACTGAAATAAGAGTCTGAAAACTTCATTAAATAAGAGATTTCAGCTTTCGATTTTTAATAAATTTGCTAAACTTTCTGGAAACATGTTTTTACTTTGTCACTATGGGTTATTGAGTGAAGCTTGATGAGTAAAAAAGGCAAATGTATCCAATGAAGTGACATCTACAACACAATAAAGTGTGCAGAAAATGAAGGGGTCTGAATATTTTCTCAAACACTGTACACCCACACCAGGCCAGTGCAGACCTGCAGTTGGCATAACCTGCAGATCTTTGGGATTTAGAAGGTAAACTTGAGTACCAGAAGAAAAGCTCCCGCAGACAAAGGGAAAACATGTAAAGTGCAAACAGACAACAATTGTGAAGGTCTGTTGAAGCTGTGCCACCAAACCTACAGTTATACCTGAATTTAATAACTGAAAATCCTGTCCATTGTGCCGTTGAAGATAAACATAAAAGATGACTACAAAATAAAAAAATACTAATTAAAATCTACCTAAATAAGAACAGATTTTTCCACTGACTGTTGCATTGTGTACACAAAAAGTAAAAAAACTTCAGGTATTTTTTATTTTTGGAAATATTAAATATTTAATTTAAAGAACATCAGCTATTTCCATACACAATTTATATTTTATGTAATAAAGCATATGTGGGAAGAAATCTACTCTCTATATATAAAATCATAAGTCTAAAAGTGCAACAATTTTGTGGAATGATTTTATGTGATGTTTTTATGTCACATTTTTTGTCACACTTTAAATCGGGCTTATTTTAAAACCATGTCTTGTATCATTCTTTCCAGTATTTATTGAACTTTAATGTAATGTTGTTAGATTTCCAGATTCTTATTCCGTTTTTAGTCTAAAAAATATCAAGAACTCGCGTACCGTGAGACGAGATTTGGTGCCAAGAGACCTGGGGCTGGAGATAAAAGACAAAGAGTAGGACAGCTGCTGTACAGGCTTTTAAATGTTCGAAATACGGCGTGAGATGCAGATCACTCTGCACAGCAGCAGCAGCAGCAAGTCAGCAGCTGATCGAGCAAAGAGGAGGTAAAAGAAACTGTATTTGTTTCCCATTGTATCACCGTTTAAGAGAGGGTTTCGGAGGAGCGAGCACATCTCCTTGGGGTGCGTTCAGCTCCCCTCTTCACAACATGAGCGGCCGAGACACAAAGTGGCTGGCGCATAGCGCAGGCCAGGAGGGTTGGCAAGCGAAGCGAGCAGGGGGCGAACCCCCTAGTCTAAGACATAAAGATGACAAGCTTATAACTGTGCAATGACATCTCTAAGGATTTTTAATGCTCATGTGAAGTATACTTTATATATAGAATAAATTTTATTTTTTTAACATTGTCAAAAATAACAGACACGGCTAATGTAGTAGGTGATTTATGCATTATATGCAAAGACCCCAAAAAAAACTTTGGACATTTATCGATCTGCGTTCACCTATTGGCAGTTATTCCTGAAAAGTACGTACTGCCTCAATTTTGTCTCTCCAGTATCATTAGGAAGCTAGACCTCCATCAGGTTCCAAACAATTACTATAGGTCTGCTATTTTCTCAGAAACTGCCATTTACCTTGTTGATATACTATAGGTGTGCATGGTCCAAAGTCTTTTATTTATGATGAGCATCTCCTCTGGCTGTTTTCAGGCATCATCTCACCATTATTGTAGCCAAACATGTTTCCTCCAATTTTTATTGAGTTTTTGTTTAATTTTCTGTTTATCAGACTTCAGGCAATTCAGCGATGAATTTCAGAGGCCACGCTAGTAGCCCAGATCATTTCATCTTTGGATATAACAGTATCATATCAACGCTTTTTGCTCTAGTACTGCACCACTAGTGGACCATTAACTCACCTTTTGAAGAAAGAAGTGCCCTGAGCATGAGCACCAGCTTGCAATGTGGTCATCAGACTGCTAAAGGATCAGTTTATTTTACTGTCTGTGCTGACACATGTTGACCTCAGTATCGCACCTTAGTCAACTACAATGCATCCTATGCTGCTCTTGGGATTTTACTGTCTCAAATTCAAGAGGGTACATCTCGGTCACATTTTCTTCTAGAGTGTTTTGTCGAGGTGAATGAACATATTCTGTAAGTGAGTGTAAAGCAACTATCTACACTTATGAACAGTGGCAAATGTACCTGTTGTTCATTTGGTGTTACTTTAAGCACCGCTTGTGCTTATTTTGCACCTTCATAGAAAGAAGTGGTCCGCCAAAGCAAACCCCAAGATGCCATCATTTAGCTGTATTAGCAATGACTTTACTCGCTGGGATGAGGCAGGTTGGCTATGTGCTGTGGTTCCAAGGGTTCTCTGGGTGTGTCTCTTTGTTATGGCACTTTAGAGGACAAAGTGCATGTTAAGCAACAGTGATGGGGTCTTGTGCAGTGGCCAGAGATTAAAAGCAATGTTGAAACTCAGGATAAAAACAGACCTGTATGTCTCAGTAGTGGCAAAACAGGACCACTGCCAGCAACCAAACTGCGGACTTGGGAACAGATTAGATTAGATAAACTTTTTTTAATTCCATGGGGTAATTGAGAAGCATACAGCAGCAGAAACATAAAAAACACAAGGATACAGACTCACAGGACCAATAATACAGCTAATCTGTCATTCAATTGATCAATCAATCATTCGCTCAATAAATAAATATATACTTCCCAAAAAAGTTAAGGGAACACTTAATCCTCATAGTCTAATATCAAGTCAAGTAAGTTTCAGTGACATCAATCAGTCCAGTTAGGAAGAGATTGTGAATCAACTTCACCTGCAGTGTCAACAGGGTCATTGGAGAGGCAACAGCAAGACAAACCTAAAAAGGGAATGACTTTGCAGGCTGTGGCCACAGACAATTGCTTTCTCCTTATCCTTCCTGACTGATTCTTCTCTAGTATTGCATTTTGCTAGTGTCCTTGATACTACTGGTAGTATTAGGTGGTACCTGCAGCCAATTCAGTTTGCACAGGTAGTCCTGTTCCTCCAGGATGGCACATCCATATGTACCATTGCAAGAAGGTCTACTGTGCCTCCCAGCACAGTCTCAAAAGCATGGAAGAGATACCAGAAGATGGGCCATTACACAAGGAGAGCTGGACAGGACCATAGAAGGGCATCAGCCCATGCGTTAAAAGGAACAGGAGGAGCACTGCCAGAGCCCTACAGAATGACCTCCAGCAGGCTACTGGTGTGCACATTTTTGACAAAACTGTCAGAAACAGACTCCATGAGTGTGGCATGAGAGCCCAATGTCCTCTATTGGGACCTGTGCTCACAGCCCATTACCATGCAGCTTGATTGGCATTAGTTAGAGAATACCGCAATTGGCAGCTCTGCCATTGGTGCCTCATTCTCTTCACAGATGAGAGCAGATTCATGCTGAGGAAGAGTCTGGAGACAACATGGTGAACATTAAGCAGCCTTCAAAATTATCCATCATGACTGGTTTGGCAGTGGATCTGTGATGGTCTAGGTAATCATACATTGGAGGGTCACACAGCTCTCCATGTGCTGACTGTTGTTAAGTACCGGAATGAAATCCTCAGACCCTGTGCTGGTGCAGTGGGCCCCAGGTTCCTCCTGCTGCAGGACAATGTAGGCATTTCCTGGATGACAAAGGCATTGATGCCATTGACTGGCCCACACATTCCCCAGACCTGAATCCAAATGAGAACCTCTGGGACATTATGTATTGGTGCCCCCGACGTAGCCAAGTAGCACCACAGACTGTCAAGGAGCTCACTGATGCCCTGATCCAAGTTTGGGAGGAGATCCCCCATTACACCTTCCACCATCTCATCAGGAGTATGCCCAGACGTTGTTGGGAGTGCACACAGGCACATGGGGGCCATACACACTGCTGAGTTACATTAGGAGCTGCTCTGATAAAATTCACGCAAGTTGGATCAGCCTGTGACTTCAATTTTGACTTTGATTTTCAGTGTGATGTTGAATCCAGCCCTCAGTGTGTTGGTGGTTATCATTAACTGTTGTTACATCATTTTATTCTCAAAGAATTACACAGTATTGCTCAGTAAAGATTTTCCACTTACATATTTCATTCATCGAGATCCAATGTGTGATTTAAGTGTTCCCTTATTTTTTGTATTGTGTAGATATTTCAAAATGAGCTTAATGAGCACACCAGGAAGAAGCCTTGAATTGCAGAATAGCAGTGTGAAGTAAAGACCCCCAGTGGTTCTTCCTGGCACACTGTGGTGGAATGAGGCTCTCCTGGAGGGGATGGAGGAATTTTTCATGATAGTATCAAATTTTGCCTGCATTCTCTTTTCCACAGCAGCTTCCAGTGTGTCCAGGGTTAGCCCTGTGATGGTCCATGTTTTCCTGATAAGTTTGTTCAGGCATTATGCTTCTTTTGAGGTCAAGTTGTTTCCCTAGGAGACAGCAGCATAGAACGCCACATTGGCTACTATGGACTGAGAGAACACTTCCAGCAGCTTGCAGCACACATCAACAGACCTGAATCCCCTTAGGAAGTATGCTCTGCTCTGGCCCTTCTTGTACAACGTCACCATGTTGTCAGGTCAGTCCAGTTTGTTGTTTATGTGAACTCCCAGGTACTTGTAGCTCTGCACCAGCTCCACATCTTCCCCCTGAATGGTGACTGGTCTCAGAGGCTCCTTGGTACAACTAGACACCTGTGTTGACCTACATATTGTCCAACATCATCAACATGTTCTTATTGTGGTGTCTGACCTGCTCTCTAAGTAGCCCCAGCAATTCTGGCCTTGGACTCAGTGGCTGTTTTTCAGTTCACAATGGACCACAATTTCCTGTCACTGAATGTGCATAGGTTTTGCAGGATAAAGGAGTTTATCATATTCACACAAATTCTTACAGTCCTAAGGGTAATAGTTTGAGGACCATCTCAGTCACACTTCAGAAATCAGAACGACAGCATGTTTGGCAGAGGTATATAGATTCCTTTCAGACTTTCTCCAGACATTTCCACACTAGAGAGCCACAGGCACTACCACAGCAACCCTTATAACTGATTGACATTTCTTTACTTACTTGCTCAAACAGCTCTACACACTTGCAACAACGTGTTCAACAAGCTGCATAAGTTGAAATCTTTTCCATTGAAAGCAATAAGCCGGTTACGCCCTGCCACATTACACTGAGCTGACAGTTCCCAGGGACATGCAGGTCATCTCTATAAGGTCCTTGCACCATCAGCCCTGAACACTGAAAATTGTAACTCACCTGGCTAGATTCTGCTTCAGCACCTGTTGCTCCTGTGCAGATGTAGGACCCTAAGATATGGCTGTCTCCAGTGTCTGGACTCAGCCAGGTCCACTCAAAGACCAAGTATTTTGATTTTGACCTACATCTCAAAGCCATGTAGCTTAAGGTGACTGTGTCTGTGCAAGCAGATGAAGCCACAGCCCCTCCAATGCCGATTCAGCCTGGGACACAGTGCCACAATGATAGGATCAGGTTCCTTAAAAGCTTGTAACAAAAGAAAGCATGTTCAGCCTACTTAGCGTACCCACTAATTCAAAATTCAGGTTAGCAAGGAAAGGAATCTATCCCAGCATTGTCCAATGCAACTCAGGAACCATCTCTAGACGGGGGACTAGTGTATCATCACAGAGCACAACTCCACAAGAAACCAATTTAGAACTGACAATCATCCTAGCATGCATATCTTTATCCTGATATGAAGAAAATACTTCACAAATACAGAGAGAACATGTAAAGTCCACAAAGAATGTGTCTGTCTCAGTGTTTGAACTTAGTTGTGAAGCAATAGCACTAAAGGGTGCACCACCATGCCAAACTTTGACCAAATATGTCTCTTCTACATCCATGCTATCTTCTGTTTAGCAGAAATGAATCATAAAAGTACTAAACTCTGAAAGTTAGTATCTTTTTTTCAACTGTTCTGCAATGTGATCATTTTAAATATTGATTGAAAGCTGGTGTCTATGTTAATATCCTTATTGAAGGCCTTCATTATTTACAACATATTATGGAATAATAAAATAGAAATTTTTGACAAGAAAGAAAGAAAGAAAGAAAATGAATGTAAATCCATGGTATATAAACCATTTTCTTAATTATAGTGGGTGCCAAAATGTTACACTAATTTTTTCTTTAATTTGTTTCTTCAAAACTAATTGTTTTGGATCATGTCCACAGATACACTGCAAATAAGTCATTCTATAAATGTAATATCACGCTTCATTAAAAAGGATTTTTCTTAACTTACTTGTTAAGGCTTTGCTCTTCAAACCATGAGGGTGTTCATTCAAAGCCTGCTACTGACACTGTGCTCTAATTGGAAAAACAAAAGAAATGAAACCAATTGTATCTCAAATTTTGTACATTGCCTTGCATTAAAGGCATCAGTCAAATAAAAATAAATAAATAATCATAAAATGTGCCTATTTTAGTGCCAATAATGTGAAGTAGATGGCAGTGTTAGTGAAGACTAGTGGGACATTAAGAAGAGCTAGATAAGAAGCAACATGCTGGAAACCAGAAGCCAACCAAAAGTGTGAGCAGAAACAGAACAAGTAAAAATGTGGGATGAAGGCCCAAAGGAAAAGAGTAAAAAATTATGTTAAATAACAATAATAATACAGGAAACAGGCAGTAAATCCAAACTCTGCTCTTTAATTTAATTTAGGTTGGATGATCATTCAGTACGATTTTAAAGGGCAGAAGGATAAGGCAAAAAATAAATGTCAGACAGTAAAATAGCATATTTGTAGGACTAGGAAAAACATGATAATGTACATTATCAAATAAATTAAAATCCTATTTGAAGCTAACTGTTGTAGAGAAGTTTGTCCTGTGACCAGTGTGACTTCCCTACTAACAAAGAGTATACAGCACACAACAGAGCCTTCTTTACCATGAATCTCACAAAACTATTTCACATGCAATAAAACTGAGAATAAAATGAAAATGAACTTTACATGGGACTAACCAAAAGCTTAATATAGGTCTCTATATGAGGTCTATGAAAGCAGCATTGGCTTTCCGGTTTCATAGGAAACACCATGGTGCCAACTTTTTAATGAATTCCATAAGAAGTCAAAACCCTTTGAAAAAATTAGCAACAAACTTATGATAATAACCTAAGAATACAGAGAAAGCTTGTGCTGATTTCACACTGACCCACTTTATGGCCTGGACTATGAATATCTGCGGCTTGATCTGCCCATGATCATCCTAAATGCTTTGCCTTAATAAAAAGAAAGTTACATTTCTTTGGGCTAATGTGTAAATCTGCTTCTTTGAGACATTTAAGAATGGCCGCTAGGTGGCATCTGTGTTCTTTCTTAGTGTGCAATTCAATAATGATGTTCAAATAAGCAGCACAGCAGGCATGTCAGTAATAAATAATAATAATACATTTTATTTATACAGGGCCTTTCTCATGCATAAGACACTTTACCAGCTCTCTTCACAGGACATTAAAAAATTTCAGGTGATCCATGAAGCCCAACTGACAATAACAACTATAAATGACTCTAAATACTGTTTATCCCTTGTTAGCTTTTGTCAAATTAATTTTTAAATAGCCTTTGGTCATATCAAAGGTGCTTTAGGAAATCTGCATCCCTGAAGCTTTTGGATATTTCATCTTCCTCAAGAATTGGAGATGCATGATTTAATATATACAGTGCCCTCCATAATGTTTGGGACAGACATCTTTTTCCTTGATTTATCCCACTGCTCCACAGTTTAAAATTACAAATTCAGATGTGATTAAAGTGAACATTGCAGGCTTTAATTTAAGGCTATTTGGCGCAGTGGTAGCGCTGCTGCCTCACAGTTAGGAGACCCGGGGTCCTCCCTGCGTGGATTTTGCATGTTCTCCCCGTGTCTGCGTGGGTTTCCTCCGGGTACTCCGGTTTCCTCCCAAAGTCCAAAGACATGCAGGTTAGCTACTTTGGTGATTCTAAAAATTGTGCTTGGTGGGTGGGTGTGTGTGTGCGCCCTGTGGTGGGCTGGTGCCCTGCCCGGGGTTTGTTTCCTGCCTTGCACCCTGTGTTGGCTGGGATTGGCTCAAGCAGACCCCCGTGACCCTGTATATAACTTTACACAAACAGCCCTAACTGTAATTTCTAACTCTACTTCTGCTCATTTTATTCCAGGGTTCTTGAAGGATGTTCTTTGACCACAATCTCTCAAAGTGTATCGGAAAAATATTCAAGATTATGATATATAAATCTTTTCAAACCATCCACTATACTTGAATTGTTTTTTTCTGATAGAATTCAAAAGAGGTACCAACATTACTGTAATATTGTCAGGGAGTAAACCAGATAACACAGTTACTCAACACTCTACAGGGTTCATAATAGACTTTCTTGGCACATTGGTAATGTTTCCCCTTGTAAGGATTCAACACCACCTAATCTACTAAGTCCTCCCTGCATTTGACTTCAAAAGGACCTGTCCAGAGTCCTAAAATTGTTGATAAATCTGTGCCATAGTAGTGTCTGTGAGTGTCTGAACCACCGCCTGGAGGTGTTTTCCTAAAGAAATGTATATTTTAGAATGTTCTCTTAGACAAAAAACATCCTCAATTACTGGAGTCTGAGTATGCCAAGCATTTATCCAGCCTTCCTGGACTTGCTCAAGGATGCCTCTTGTCTGTTTTCCATACAGCATCTCCAAAGGAGAAATGTCTATGGAACTTCACAAAGCATTTCATAACAGACACCTAGAGAAAAAGTGACTGCTTTGTCCCCAGATCCCTCTGTTGCCATTTGTTTAGACCATAGCATTTCAGCATTTGGTGAAATTGTTCAATGGTATCTTCACTTTATAAATGATAAATGAAGATTTGTAGTTGTTTCATTTTTAAATCCTTGAAGATCTTTTTAAAATATTGGACATTAACAGGGTTCTTTGATCTATTAGGGTTTCTTAGGGAATGCATGTGACAATACTACTACTACACTCCTACTATTACTATGACTAATTGTGTAATTGCCCTCAGCATTTCTCTAGCAATTATCTTTTATTTGCTATCTAAAACAAGATATCAAGGAGGCATAATTTCCTATTATAATATGCAGTATATTCAGAATGTATCCCCCTCACTATCTGCACATTTTATTGTGTTGGAGATTTGATTTTTACAATTTTTGCCTAAACTCAATAACCCATAAAGCCAATGTCAAAAAGTGTTTTCTGAAAGGCTTGCAAATGTATTAAAAATCAAAAAATGAAATCTTTCATTCATAGAAATATTCAGACCCTTGTGGAACCAATAGGAGTCTAGTGTTGGTCAACCAGGCAAACTAAGTAACTGGGCAAGAGAGGCTTTGATCAGGGTGGTAACCAAGAACCCAATGGTTACTCGAACAGAGCTTCACATGCCCTTTGCTGACATTGGAGAACCTTTCAGAAGCAAAGGACCATCTCAAGAGCACTCCATCAATCAGGGTTTAATGGTAGCTTGGAGTTTGCTAAACAGCTTTTAAAAGACACTGAGAACATGACGAAAACAATTCATTGGTCTGATAAGAAAAAATCGGAACTCTTTGGGTAGGACACCAAGCACTGAGTCTGTCTGGGATAGACCACGCACTGCTCATTACCTGCTATGGGGGTGCTTCTCAGTGAGAAGGGTGGTACAGAGGGGTGCTTGAAGCAAACCTGCTCCAGAGCACAGATTGGAACATCACTTCACCTTTCAGCATGACAATGACCCAAAGTATGTGTGCAAGGCAAGGTTGGAGAGGCTTCATAACAAGTCTCTGACCATTATGCATCAAGATTATGTTAGGTGCATTTTATGTTTTACTATTGGTTTTGTTTATTTTGTGTTATTATTTTAACTTTATGTTATTTGCATTGATTTCATATGCTATTATGTATTTGCGTACTCTGTAAATATTCCAATGTTCCAGGGAACCTCCATGAGGTGGAACCATCTGTCAATCTCTAGCCCTATAAAGGCTGCAGAATCAGACAGTTCAGTGGGACTCATCGTTCTATTGGAGTACGAGTATTCAAATTTATTGTTGGGTTTTTGATTATTTTGCTTTTTTTGTAGGATTCTGATTTCTGGACTGTGATTTGGACTTGTTTGCTTTAGGATTGCCTTTTAGACATTTGTTTATTCCTCTTTTTGCACTTTTAAGCATTTTCTTATAGCTTTCAGCTATTTTGATAAAGATTCTTTACATGCCCAACTGTTCTCAAGCTGAGGTTTATGTTTACCCTCCTCTTGTTGGGCATTTACTTTGTTTTTCTAGCTCCTCATTTTCCGGCCTGCAATGGAAGGCCAGTGGAATTGGAATTGAGCCTATTGATGCAAGGCCTTGTCCAGGAGTTGCACATCCTATCTTGACTTGGAGGAAATTCCAGTCATAATGCTGACTGGGCTTGAGTTCCCAGCCAAACCCCAGACTTAAACAACATCTATGGGGAGATCTGAAGATGGCAGTTTATAGATGTTCCCATCCAGTCTAAAACAGCTTGAGAGGATCTGCTAGGAAGAATGGGATAAGCAGCCCAATTCAGGATGTACAAAGCTTGTTGAGACTTACCCATGAATGCCTGATGTTGTAATTGCTGCATCTACAGTGTAGTGTATTAAGGGTTTACTTACATGAATGAGAGAATGAATTTCAGTTTTTGATAATAAATTTTAAATTTATAAATTTAAATTTTTTTATGAAAATATTTTTTATAGTATCATTATGGTTTATTGAGTATAGACTGATGAGCGAAAATGTCAAAATTTGTCAATTTGTGGTTACATCTACACAAAGTGTGCAGAACGTGAAGGGGTCTCGATACTTTTTAGATCCACTATACATCTACAGCAACATGTCTGCTTTTTGTGTAGCCTCATTATGTTCATGACAATGCACTTAAACATTCTTTCTTTATAATTGATTCATCAGTAGATTCAATAATTTTGGATTATCCAAAATAACCCAATGTCAAACTGTGTAACAGGGGAATTACAATCCTGTGTGACAGTAGCCTAAAAATGTGCTTAGAACCTGTAAAGACAGTTTTTCGTAAGACCTGCATTTTGAATATACTTCCTCGTGTCTGTAAATAGTCTTTAGATCTCTTTCAATAACCAGACACTTTTTCTGCAATTGCATGATTGGTATGCTGATGCTATGGATCTCCCACCAAGATTTTTGGGGCACAAAGAAAGCCTACAGGATTCAGGAACTGCTCTGATGGACTCCTATAATGATGAGGTTGGCCAACAGTTTTTTTCTGACCATCTAAGTTTTCTGTTTGCTTTGTTTTGTATTTTTAGTGAGGAGAATGAGATCACTTTATAGTCTGACATTAATTACAGAGATTTAAATGAAATCATGTTAAAAATAATTACCCATTACCACTAAATGCATCATGGTTGAATCAAGCCCTTGGGTCAAAAAAATTAAACTGGTGCTTATAACTCAATTTATGACAAAAGGAAAACAGCCTTTAAAAGAGCAAACAACGGCTACCAATTAATACTTGAATAACATATTCATAAGATTATCTAATATACTCTCATGCTCCCAGCTTATCACAATGGTTTAAGATCCAAGTGCTTTGTTTTGAAATTTCAATGAGCCAACTGGCCCTTAGGATTGTAGGAAATATTAGATGGATTTCAATGTGTTAGGTATATTGCAGTGTAAAGCATATACAAATAATGTTTTTAATTTTGAAACAATTTCATTGTGTCATAATTAAAAATAAACAAATATGATGATAGATTGCTCTTCACTATGACACACAGATCAAGCACACTGAATTTTAATTCATGTTGATAGATGAGTGTCGCAAGTAACAGCAAAGCAAATGTATTGCATTTTGATTCCAGACCACGCATGAAAATGGAATACAATTAAATCACCAATCAGCATCAAAAGATGGGTCATGGAGTGTCAACAGTTGAGTTGAGAAGCGTTAAACTTTCAAAATAAATGTGGAGTGATTAACCAAATTGGTGAGAAGTATGAGCTAGGTCTTGCTGCAACAGTTTACTCTTATATTAAGTTCTCTAAATAATGTGTGATGCTTGTCTTATAACATATTGTTACATTCTTCTCCTGATAGTCTTGACTGATAAATCAATACGTTTACCAACAGCCAGTTCTGTCATCCACATTTGCAGGTAGTGGAGTACTGACATACAGACAACCCACCTGATGAACTACATAACTGTATATGGCAGCTCTTTGGGTCATTAGCTCTTGAATGCGTTCTAAGAATGTTACAGTAGCAGCTAGAAATACTTGTCCTGATGTGCTTCTCTTACACTGACCCTTTCCAGCAAGCAGTCAACAAGAGAAGAAAATAAAATCATCATTTACATCACCAGCTTCTGTGTGTTCAATGAGAAAGCAGATCCCCTGCCTTTTTAACTCCCCTTTCCCCATCTTTTTCATTGGGCGAACACACTTGTGACTGGAGTGCCTCTTACGTCAACTGTTAACTCCCCTTGACACATCTTTTGCTGCTGATAGGTCATTTGATTACATTCGGTTCTAGAATGATTCATTTGTGGCTTTGAATCAAAATGCAATACACTCAGAGAATCCGTTCAGCAAAATGCATTTCGCTTGTTTTGCTTTTGGTTATGTCATGTCATACGTGTTGTATGGACCAGAAACACAACGCAGTATGCTTTTTTTTAGTGCATTTTAAACTGCCATAAATTGCGTACCATAGTGAAAAGCAAGTGAGTGTTTGGTTGGCGTGTTTTTAATTATGACATGTGACACAATTAAGAGCACCACATACATAAGCATTGCAGCGAAATGTAGTTAACATGTTCGATTGCATGTAACTTTGGCACAAACAATTTAAATATTAGACCATTTCTTTGAACCAAGTCACCTTGACACAGCTGATTAGACAAGAAACTTGCCCATGATCCTTTTCTCTTATGGACCTGAGAGTTGTATTCTGATGATTAAAGCATAATGCCTTCCTGTGCCTTAACAACGTCAAGGACATAAATCCACATTAGAACTCAAGCTAAATGCTGGTTTTCACGTTTAAGTTTTTTGTCTTACCATTAGCTATTTTGAGTTGTGTCTGGAGATTAGTCAACTAGCAGAAGCTGTAAGATAAAAGAACCGCTGTGTCTGGGAGTGTTAACACCGCAGAAGTGCTGCAAAATTCCTGAAGTCTCACAGTAATGGTGTGTGTTTATTGTATTGTTCTTTTCACTAAACATTTGCTGCTGTTTATTGCTGCAGTTTTATTGTTGAGTTTGCCACATTGATTCTGCTTCTGTGCCACTGTGATACATGGGCATCTGTCATATGGTGGCATACACAAGCACTTCATTTATGGCAAGTAAGCAATCTACTTTTCTGATCTTAACAACCATCTTGGTGACTATTCTATTTAGTGTTTATTTGAATTAGCTGAAGATAATTTCCATCTTTTATTTATTTAAGTTATCAAGCTCATTGTCGTGTGTACATATCACAATTAAATTCTTACTAGCGTATCTCTTCAGAATAGTTGACAAAATACATTACAAAAATTTGAATAAATAAAATAAACTAAGTAAAAAAAAAAAATAATATAAAGTATACATAGCATACAATCTATGCTACCTGGAGGAATAAGAAAAGTTAACTGTGCAGGATAGTTGAGGTCTTTAATCACATTCTTCACCTTTGTGTATACATCCCGAAGAGAAGGCAGCTGAGTGGCACGTTCACCGCCCTCTACAATGTTTAATGTTCTTGAGCCAAGGAAGTTCTGTACCAGGATGTGATGGAGGCAATATGAATGGACTTCACTCCCCTGTAGTTTCTCTTCTTAGTGTAGGTGTCCAATCTACTTTTTTCCAGGTTGTCTTTTGATCATAAAGGAGCACAGATGTTAATAGGTTTCAAAAAGTAAACCGTGTCAACCGAATAAAAAATTGAATTAAATGAATTAAAAGACATTAGAAAGCAATTAATAATAAGACATTTGACAAGACACAATTGCAAAGGCATTGTGTCAGAATGAGTGCACATTTTGTGGTTTTTGCCTTTTATTCTTCTGCATTAGTAGTCTTTGTATGAAGGAACCAAGATGGCTGCATTATGATGCAGTGGCCATGTGACATGGTTGGTGTGGTCATGTGGTTGGCACGAGATGTGACAGAGTTTGAATATGTGGTTGGCATACACTGTCATGTGGATGTGGTCATGCAGTTGCAGTGTGATGTCAGGTGGGCTTGGAAATCATTTTAACACCACCATAAAAGAAGACCAAGACAAAAGTAAGATTATCAACTCTTCTGATCTTTTTGAACACCCACTAGTCTCTGTAACTTTCAAATTGAGTTTTTGCATATGTTTATCATCTCCTGGTTATTTCTTTTTAATTTCACAATAATCCTCAGATATTTCATGTCTCATAACAACCTTCCAGTTAAAACTATGCAGTGCAAATCAGCAAACAGATATAAAAAGTCCATTTGTTCCCTTGAAGGTAGTTACCGTAATTTGAATAAAATAAAATAAATAAAAAATGAAGATCAATATTAGATACGTATTGAGCACCATACATTTGAATCTTGACTCTCTTCTGATGAGGGCTGTTGACTGTGCTAAATGTAAAAAATAAACCCTGTGGATAACCAAAACCTCAGGTAAATAAACAATAGCACAGGTTGTAATCATGCGTAGACCTTCAAGGGAAAGCCCAGTGCCCCCTGCTAAATTTTTCTGCAGTCAACTCTGCACCTTGATAAAGAATAGATTCCGAAATTTGATTTTTTAATTATAGGTTAGTAACTTTGCTTAGGTGTTTTGATTTTCCTCATTATATGCTATGACTTCATATCTCAAAAATGCAACATTTCACTTCTCCATCGCAAGAATCAATTTCAAGTCCATTTGGACATTCCATTATTCCAAACAAACTCAACAAGAAAGAGGGAGTATATAACCACAAAGCATTTATGAATATAAGTA
Source organism: Polypterus senegalus (assembly GCF_016835505.1). Classification (NCBI taxonomy): domain Eukaryota; kingdom Metazoa; phylum Chordata; class Cladistia; order Polypteriformes; family Polypteridae; genus Polypterus; species Polypterus senegalus. The sequence goes on from NC_053154.1 coordinate 173,711,381, forward strand.
CACACCTATTTAAATGAATAGTAATACATCTATAACCCTAACCCAAAAGATATATTAACAAATCATACTTTCAGTGGAGTACTCAAGCTGGAAAAATAAAAAAAAAATAAAACAAAGAGTTAGAAACTCTTCCCAAAGAATAATCTCACTTTCCAGGATGCTTTACAATAAGACATCAAAGTGTGGTTGATCTATTTTACAGTAAGTGACATGTACTTTACAATAAGTGACGTCAAGGTCTGCTTGATCTTGGTCACCTTCCCTTCACTGGCTTCCTACAGTACTGCAAGGCACATGCCAGACCTCCTAACTGTGGTGTAATGTGATGGTCTGCCACTGGGGTTGTCGTTGCTAAATCAAAGTTTCATTCGAAGGTCAGCCTGCTGAAGGTAGCAAAGACATAAACTGCACTGCAAGATAATAGGAGGAAAAAGAGGAAAGGGAGATCAGTGCTTGTGGATTACAGTTAGTTTAGGAAAAAAAAAACAAGAAGTACTGCAATAAGAACAGCTGATCATCAGCTGATGTAAGGCAATCTTCAGCCTGATTTAAATACACAAACCCATTGGTCATCCTTTACACTAGCAGCTGAATCATTTTGAGGTCTCCTACAGTAGAATTATTTATCCCTGAAATTTTTACAAAACCTGCATTTTGTGATTAGATTACTTGCTCAGTAACATATGCATTAATACATTTTGTTAGGATTTAATATGTCCACTGTCTCCTTCAAAGATAAGTTATTGATTTCAAGATTCAGCACTTCAGTTCCTCTTGATATCCAAGAATTGTCCAATATTATTTACCGTCAGTAACAAGCACACTACAGTATATAAAATAAACTGGAAAATATCTCTATTACTACTGAAAAAAATTAATGCTGTTATTTTGGAGAGATATAATAACACTTGAAACAAGTAAAATGATACAAACGTTTGTGTACATAATTGTGCATTAAACATCTGATCTATTTGAGTGACTGGGGATGAGGGAGCGAGTGTCATGCAACCACCCTGGACTGAATAAGAAGATTCAATAATGTAACCCTAGATAGAGGGTTCATCACTGAGAATTGCTTCATACTCATTGCTTTCTTTATAGTTAATAAACTGCTTGTAATTAATGATAATGATGAGGACGATGATGATAAGTGTATAGACTTGGCTTGAGAATAATGGCAATGACACTAAGTTTATTAGGTCATTATTGTCACATTTTATATCATAAAAACTGCTAAATGTAAATCTAGTGATGTTATGCTCAAACTATGGAATGCACTGGTAAAACCACATCTTGGAGTATTGTGTGCGGTTCTGATCAGCAGGCTACAAGAAAGACATAGTAGCACTTGAACATTTGCAGAGGAGAGCAACAAGGTGCATCCCAGGACTTAAGGACATGTCCTACTCTGACAGATTTGGGGAATTAATCTGTTTAGTCTCGAGCAGAGGACACTGAGTGTGGAGGCACTTCTTTACACAATGAGTTGTGGGACTCTGGACTAAACTACCGAGACACGCCGTTGGAGCAGAAACCTTGACAACCTTTAAGAAGAAATTGGATGAGATTAGCTATTACCTAACACAAACAGGCTTGATGGACTGAATGGTCTTCTCTCTTTTGTGAGATTTCTTATGTTTGTTGTGTAGGGAACAATGAAATTCTTACTTACATGTGCAATTCAAAATGCAATATGCCATCATTCTATGGCACCATGATAATGATAGATAGATAGATAGATAGATAGATAGATAGATAGATAGATAGATAGATAGATAGATAGATAGATAGATAGATAGATAGATAGATAGATAGATACGCTACAATGAGTAACTCAAGTTAGATTTCTCTAAGGATAATGTTAATGATGATGAAGCCCTCTGTGTTTGCTTTCTTAGAATGACTGTTTTCCTAATTAGATGGTTGCTGAAAATCCAGTTACTATGATTCAACAGTAGGCTGAGCTACAGGAATTCATTTTGGCTCAAAAGATTCTACATACTACATAATAAGCACATTAGCTGCATTTTACTTTTCCAACCAAATTTCTACCCCCCGAATGGACAGCACATGCCTTCTAATACTAGAGATTGCTAAACACAAGTAGATATCATTATCTACACCTCATTTTACTCACCACTGTCATCTTTTGTAGCTTTCAGTTTTTTCTTGATTTTTGTGATCCACAGGCTGTCAACTGAATTTCAGTTATTTACCTCAAGGTGTCCCTGTAGGCCAGCCATTTTGAGGTATTATTTTGTACTAGGTATAGGAACATTTTTTTTTTACACTGGGTAGAGTGTGAATTAAAATTGCCATTACAGGATGATTTAATTTATAGTCAATTTATCTAATGATTGATTAATCTAGCACCACACCATTTTGGTAGAACTTACATGAAGCTGAACATCTGACAGCACATCTCTGCTACTTGGGGGCCACTAAAACAAGCTAGTTCTGCTTAGTACAGTTGGACTTATATAGGCTTTCATAATATGAGGGACAAAATATCTTCAGTTCATTACACTACTCATGGCAGAAAAAATTGTAATTTTTCAAATTGTATACTTGGCAGATTTTGATACTAGGTCTAGATTCTAGTCCTGGCTACCGCTGAAGAACTGCCCATCTTGGATACAAATCAATGAATGTGCACAACTGCAAAATTTCCATTGTTCCCTTTTCTATTATAATTTCTGTCAGTCACAACATATTTTCCTTCTAATGAAGGAAACTCCACAGTAACTATGTTGTTAAGAGTTAATTAAGCACAGCGATTGACACCATTGACCATTCTATTTTACTGCACAGGCTAGAAAATAATGTTGGGCTTACAGGCATTGTCCTTGCCTGGTTTAGCTCTTATTTATCAAATCGATTCCAGTATGTACAGAAATGTGCTGACGGTACTCCATTATTATACACAGAAGTGAGATATAGTGTCCCGCAGGGCTCAGTACTGGGACCATTACTGTTTTCACTTTACATAGTTCCACTAATTTTTAACTCATATGCAGATTACGCCCATTTATATACTTTTTTTTAGGCCAAATTAAGTTTTCTCCAATGTTGTCTTTAATTAATTGTGTTAGTGAATTAAAGGAGGGGGGATGGATAAGAACTACTTGTCTTTAAATACCAATAAAATAGAGATGTTAATTATTGGCGGGAATTACGGTGATCTCAACAATATTTTGTCATCATTTAACTTAAGTTGGAATCGCCATTACTTTTACTGAATCAGCCCACAATCTGGGAGTTATCTTGACTCTAGCATGTAATTTAAAGCACACATTATAAAGTTGTCTAAATCATGTTTCTTTCATCTTAAAAATGTTGAGAAATTAAGGCGTTTTCTAAATAAGAGGGATTCTGAGAAATTAATTCATGTATTAATTTCTAGTAGGATTGACAACTGCAATTTGGTGTTCACTGGATGTTCAAATTGTTCTTTATACAGCCTCCAGTTAATCCAAAAGGCTGCTGCAAGAATTATTACAAGAACAAGAAAATATGAACACATAACTCCAGTTCTTAAATCCTTACACTGGATCCCAGTTAAGTTTAGGGCAGATTTAAAATTCCTCCTTTTAACATTTAAAGCCTTAAATGGCCAAGGTCTGGCTTATTTGTCTGAACTTATCATGACTTACAAACCAGAGTGCACAATAAGATATCAACATGCGGGTCTGCTTATGATTCCAATAAAATAACAGTGGGAGGTCGAGCTTTTAGTTACAGGGCCCCTAAACTGTGGAATAGTCTTCCTGCTACAATAGGAGATGCCCCTTCGGTCTCAGCTTTTTAATCCCGGTTGAAGACTCACTATATCAGTTTAGCATATCCTGACTAGAGCTGCTGATTTACTGTACAGACTGCATCTCTGTTGTTAGTCATTAGCACTAAAACATAAGTAACATAATAGTTATAATTTGTTACTAACCCTCACCTATTCTGTTCCTCTTCTTAGTACTCAAATGTGGACGTTGGTGTAGTTCTGCCTGCCTAAGGTAAAGTCATCTCAGATGGAGGATCACAGGAATAGTCAGGTAGAGGCGTCCATTCATCGGATTGGATGTCCCAGCGCTGACTCAGCTGTGGAATGGCCAACAGGGAGAGGCAGCTTGATGGTTGAGGTCTCCAGGACTCTGAACAAATCCAAATTATATCTCTCTATTATAAAAAAAAACGTGATTTCTTAGAAAGACACTTTCACGTCCTGCGAGATGAGACTTTGTGCCAAGAGAATTAACCACGCCTGGGGCCGGAAATAAAACACAAAGAGTAGATGACAAAGTAGAACATCGTAAGGAATTCAAAAACGTTGGGGTGGTACACATGAAGAGCAGGTTAGAGATAATAGAGGTATGAAAATTTGAAAGTCTGAAAAAAAGGATAGAAAGATTACATTAGCGCAAAGAAACGGAAATTATTACTCCGTGAAATAATGGAACAGCGAAAAGAGATTGAATATATTGTTCAGATTTAAACTTTAAATCGGAGACTTGTTGATTGTCTAATTCGTGTTGCCATCAGGGAAAACTAGTGTTTCTTCCCAATGAAAAGCCCTATCCGTGAGAATTAAAAGTTTTGTTGTTTGGTGAAAGTGAAATCCACGAAGCCCCCTAGTAATGTTATATTACCTACTGTTGAATTCTGCTCTGTACTTGTAATAAACTGCTCAAAAAAATTAAAGGAACACTTTGAAAACACATCAGATCTGAATGGGAAAAAGAAATCCTCCTGGATATCTATACTGATATAGACTGGGTAATGTGTTAGGAACGAAAGGATGCCACATCGTTTGATGGAAATGAAAATGATCAACCTACAGAGCCCTGAATTCAAAGATGCCCCAAAAATCAAAGTGAAAAAATTATGTGGCAGGCTAATCCATTTTGACAAAATTTAATTGCAGCAACTCAAAATTATACGCAGCACTTTGTATGGCCCCTGTGTTCTTGTATACATGCCTGACAACATCGGTGCATGCTTCTAATGAGATGACAGATGGTGTTGTGGGGGATCTCCTCCCAGATCTGGACCAGGGCATCACTGAGCTCCTGGACAGTCTGAGGTGCAACCTGGCGGCATTGGATGGACCAAAACATAATGTCCCAGAGGTGTTCTATTGGATTTAGGTCAGGAAAGTGTGGTGGCCAGTCAATGGTATCAATTCCTTCATCCTCCAGGAACTGCCTGCATACTCTCACCACATGAGGCCAGGAATTGTCGTGCACCAGGAGCCACTGTACCAGCATAGGGTCTGACAATGGGTCCAAGGATTTCATCCCGATACCTAATGGCAGCCAAGGTGTCTTTGTCAAGCCTGTAGCGGTCTGTGTGACCCTCCATGGATATGCCTCCCCAGACAATCATTAACCCACCACCAAACTGCTCATGCTGAATGATGTTACAGGCAGCATAATGTTCTCCATGGCTTCTCCAGACCCTTTCACTTCTGTCACATGCTCAGGGTGAACCTGCTCTCATCTGTAAAAGCACAGGGCACCAGTGGTGCATCTGCCAATTCTGGTATTCTATGGCGAATGCCAATCGAGCTGCATGCTGCTGGGCAGTGAGCTCAGGGCCCATTAGAGGACATGGGGCCCTTGGGTCACCCTCATGAAGTCTTTCTGGTTGTTTGGTCAGAGACATTCACACCAGTGGCCTGCTGGAGGTCATTTTGTAGGGCTCTGGCAGTGTTCATCCTGTTCCTCCTTGCCCAAAGGAGCTGATACTGGTCCTGCTGATGGGTTATGGACCTTCTATGGCCCTCTCCAGCTCTCCTAGAGTAACTGCTTGTCTCCTAGAATCTCCTCCATGCTCTTGAGACTGTGCAGGGAGACACAGCAAACCTTCTGGCAATGACACGTATTGATGTGCCATCCTGGAGAAGTTGGACTACCTGTGCAACCTCTGTAGGGTCCAGGTATCGCCTCATGCTACCAGTAGTGACACTGACTGTAGCCAAATGCAAAACTAGTGAAGAAACAGTCAGAAAAGATGAGGAGGGAAAAATGTCAGTGGCCTCCACCTGTTAAACCATTCCTGTTTTGGGGGTCATCTCTTTGTTGCCCCTCTAGTGCATCTGTTGTTAATTTCATTAACACCACAGCAGCTGAAACTGATTAACAACCCCCTCTGCTACTTAACTGACCAGATTAATATCCCATAAGTTTCATTGACTTTATGCTATACTTTGATTAAAAAGTGTTCCTTTAATTCTTTTGAGCAGTATATTTCTATTGTATTATTATATTGTATTGAGGATTACTTGTGTTGTGTTCTGTGTATTATATTGACCCCTTTCTTTTTGATACCCACTGCATGCCCAAACTACCTGGAAAGAGGTTTCTCTTTGAACTGCCTTTCCCAAGGTTTCTTCCATTTTTTTCCCTACCAGGGTTTTTTTTTTTTTTAAGGAGTTTTTCCTTGTCTTCTTAGAGAGTCAAGACTGGGCGTCTCAAAAAAGGCAGGGCCTGTTCAAGCCCATTACGGTACTTCTTGTGTGATTTTGGGCTATACAAAAAATAAATTGTATTGTATGGTATTTTTGAAATACATGCACCATAAAGATTGTGATTCCAGAATTCTAATGTTCAAATGAAGTTGTCTTTGCTGATGAAATGAGATTTCATATTGTATGAAGTTTCCCCAACTTCTTTTATTGTGTTTTGTGTTACTCTTGCATTTCTTTAAGTAATGATATATGGAACTTGTAATTATTGTGTGGCTCACTGAGCTTTTAAGTAGAGTTCTGCTTGATAAAGACATACTGAATTTTAATTGAAATACTTCAAGACAATTTGCCATCACTTATCTTCTGCATTTGAGCTGATAACTGAATATTTCATCTAACACACTGGGTCCCTAAGCTGGTTTGATTCCTACTTAATGTATAATGCGGCTGCATTCTGGCTTCCCCCAACCCTAAAACTGAATTTTGCAGACTCACACAAGGGAAAAATGACTAATATGACTAATTAACCAATTACAACAAACACAACCGTTACACATGAAAGTACTGAGCCGTGGTACATTAGTTAGTGATGCTGGCTCTCACCTCCAGGGCTTGAGTGCCAGCCTGATTGCTGTCTGTTGTTTTCTTGGTGTCTTTGTGAGTTTTCTCAGGGTACTACAGTTACTTCTCACATCCCATTGGTGTCTCTGTATTAAGGGCAGGTGAGGTACTTCTACCTTACGCCCCCAGCAGATGGCACAGCAAAAATAAATTAATAAACTCATGGCAGTATTGATAACCACCGCCCACCCCCCAATAACAAAAGAAGTAGTGTCTGTCTGTGTGTCCAGTTGCTATGGCTCTGTTATATGCCATTTGGTATGGAATTCGTAAAAGCAGTGTGCTGAAGTTTCTGATGTGCCATCTCTTGGAATGAAAAATGCAATGCAATATGCCTTACAAAATACTGTACATTATAATACTGTACAGTGCACTGCAAACGTTAACGCTGAATACGTCCAACAGAGAGCAACTGACAGAAATCAGCTTATCCACCTTTATAAAAGGCCAAATGTCTGTGAGTGTCTGTGTATTTATGTGTTTATCCGGTTGATAAGAATAGTAATAAAATTCAAAATAATAGGCAAAACATTTAGAAGAAGGGTATAAAAAAATCAAAAAGTATCTCTCTATTATAAAAAAAAATCCTGGAAAGGAAAAGTAGGGCAACGATATGTGATCTGCTTGGAAGTTCTCAGAAGACACTTAAAAGACCTGCGAGACGCAAACAATATCAAATAACACTCAGTCGTGTAAAAGCACGTAGCACGCACAGATCCTGTGCTCTCAGCACATATAAAGCGTATAAGGACAATGCGTTCTAGATGAAATGTCAATGAAAGAAGAAGAAAGAGCAGTGCAGAGAAAAGAGACCCAAAAGCGTTGGAGAGAAAAAAAGGCAGATAAGAGATTGTGAAAGCAGTGGAATTCGAAAGGCAAGAACAAACAATGGCGCGATGCACATGCAGAGAAAGGTAAAGAATATGAAAGCAGTAAAATTCGAAAGTATTGTAGCGTCCCAGCCAGGTTGAAGCCTTTTTTGTTTTAAGTGACTGTTAGGTCCGATTGAGGGAGGGCGGAGTACAGCACGGAAGACTGAGCAGTGTGACGGCACCTCCTTAGTATGTGTTCAGCTGTCCCCGTTCACAACACGAGGAGCATTATACGTCCTGAGAAAGAGATTTAACCACGCCCGGGGCCAGAAATAAAGGACAAGTATTGTGTTTACAACGTCATGCGAGGCAAGACAGTGAGACATCAGTTAAAACAAGTCCACGGACATCTAACCTAGCAGTTATTGGATTGCTGTTGGCGGACACGCTTCATGTGCTCCCAGCTCTTAAAACAACGACAAGAGACAAGCAAAACACACAGCTAACGAGCAGCAAAAAGACTGCCGATGATCAGAATGCTTCTTCGTAGCGTGCGTTTTGTCAAACTAACCCTTGCCCTCACCCCTTCACAACGCGAGCGACAGAGATGTGAAGTGGCAAAAGGACAGCTGCTGTACAGGCTTTGAAATGATCAGGCACTGAGACAAGCAGAACAGGCAGCTCGCCAGCAGCAGAAAGACAGCAGATGATCCGACGGCATCTCCTTAGCGTACGTTCAGCCGCACCCCCTTCACAACGCGAGCAGCGTTATACGTCCTGTGAGAAAGAGATGTAACCACGCCCGGGGTAGGAAATAAAGTATTGTTTTTACAAAAGTTTTAAAATAAAAGTGAAAATAATGCATATGTAACAATTCCCATGAAACTAACAATCTTTTTTAATTGTATATCCGGTAAACAAAACCCGGGGGTGGGCGAGTGAAGCAAGCAAGGGGCAGAGACCCCTAGTAATAATAAAAAAACAAAAACAAAATAATGGTCTAAAACTAAACTAATTGGTCTTACTGGCTTATTCTGTTGTCCAACATATACCAGCAACATGGTTGTGACTTTCTTGAACCCATACAGGTCATGTGAAGGTTTATAGTGTTGTGCTACTGACTGATATTTTGTGAGATGGGCACTGGATGAGTGAAAATAAATTAACACACGTTTGGAAACCAAAGCCTTAATACGACTATGCTAAATTCTTCAAACCAGGCAAGTGTGGTAGTGAGTGGTCAGTCCAAAAAGCAATCCGAAACGAAGGGGCAAAAATAGGCAGCTTTATCTAAAGAGGAAAATCCACTGCAAGAGAATAGGATTGGGTGTGTGTTACTATACCAAAACAAATGGACAACTCATGTAGCAAATGATGATTAGTTTGATTTAAATTCATCTTAAATGGGTAGCTCAGCTAGTATTAATCTAAAATAGTGAGGGTTGGGTCTGTCTTGTCTGTGGACAACTGGGGCTAGAAACTTGATTTTGGTCTTAATTGAAAACTTATACTGTGATATGCATTGGTTATGTAAAAATGTGGCTAGCAGCAACCTGCACGAAGTTATCAGGATGTGCATCTTTCTTACGGGAAACTACATAGGCAATAAGGTAATATGGCAGAAAGAAAAAGAAGAGCAGAGACATCTGCTAAGCATGAAGCAAATTGCACAAGCTGATTCTGTGATAAAGAAAAGAAGAATGACATGGCGAGGCAACCTCCAGGCACTTGCACACTGCTGGGGTAGGAATCTTGATAATGGGAGGAGTAGACATCCACATATTTTGTAGTTATTATTTACTTATTTGGGTGATTTCTTTGTCCAAGGTGACTTATAACATGCTGTTGCAATGTTTCTTGTAAACTCAACTTTATCATCATAATGGAGAAACATCCTGGTGTTAAACATGCAACACTGAAATTATTCTCACTTTCTGGTTCAGCTTATATCTCTGATGCAGTTTTCTCTACCCTAAAACAAATTAGTTGCTTCAAATAACCACCACTAAACAAAACCAAGATTTTAAAAGGATTGTGGGAAGGAAGAAATGCCAAAAGTCCTAATGAATCAAAAGCAATTACTTCCAGAAAAAGAAAAAACTCCAAATTATGGAAACAGTATTTCTCTAGTCCAGGATACTTGAAGTGTTTTGTTTATTTATGTGTAAACACATACAAACACACACACAAAACATACATAACTTATGATGTAGATCTTTGGAGCAGTATGGCCTTTTTAGCGCACAGTATTTTTAATGGTCGCCAGTCCTGGCTTAATACATGTTAAAACACAGTATTTGTGCCCTGCACATGAGATTTAGTGGAGGCCACTTTCCACTCCATTCAAACTAGTGTTGGTGCTAAAGGGTTGTCACCCGTTGCACAGCTGCACTTAGGTCCTAATCTGGGATCCTGAGGAGGTTTGTTGTGAAGCGAGTGTTTCAGCACATGCTCCCATCCTACAAAAACACCAACAACTTCTGCTTCACCTGCACTCCAATGCCTTTGATTCTCGTTCACAGCTCTTTCCATGTGGCTCCAATGATCTTTTCTTGGCCATGTCACCTGTCTGCTCATTAGAGATGTGCAGTATACCAGTACTGAAAAAGTACAGAAAAAAACCCAATTTTTAAAATAGTATTATGCCATCATAACAGTATTTTCAATATCGGAAGTCAATGGTAGTTTTCAAAGACCTTGCTCAACAAGTCGATCTTCTGCTCTCTAGTGTGCTAGAGACCCCACGGTGGGACCCACCAGCTCCATTCCATGGCATAAAATGTTAGGTTAATTTACATTAACAAACTGCTAAGTGGGAGTGTGCCCTGCCATGACCCTTGCCTTGCATTCAATAAGGCCAGAATAGGTTCACAACATAGACAGAGGATTCTGTTAAGCAGTTTTTGGCATCCTGGCGAACTAAAAAAAAATCATTTTGGAACTGCAGACAGAGCTGCCCAGAGCACAGTCACAGTTGTTTCTTACAGAGCAGTGCCATGTGAGTGGCACTGTAAGAATAGTTTTGTTTCAACTCTATGTATTTTTGTCTATTTTTTATGTTATTCAAACATATTACTTTAATTTTAGGTTAGAATTATCTGTAAGTTTAAAACTTAAAACACTGGGTGAGAGTACCTATTTCCCATGGGAACTGGATAACATACAGATAAACACCCTTGACAAGACAGTGTTTTGCACATACATATGATCAACGCTTTTATGACAATCTGCCCATTGCCAGAGTAGTAACCAATTACTGGTGTGTAACATCACGAGGCCCGTAAACACCATGTGTTTTTGGCATAAAGAAGAGATGAACGAGGGAGACACAGAGAGTTCATCCACAGTGTTAAAGAAGCCATCCATGCAATAGCCTGACCGCTGGATCTTAATAAGCCACTGCTTCTTCTCTGACACAGATGTTTGCTGCTCTTCAGCTTTCAAGTTCTTTAAAAAATGTATTATATGATCTTTCTGACTTTGAAGCAAGGGTAATTTTTTTATTAGGGAGATTACACTCAATATTCATTTCTATTGTATATTTCACTTATATTTTAGTGGTGCTATTCTACTTTAATAAATACTGCTTTGCTATTAAATTTCTATACTTTGCATATCTTTAGTGAAATAAAAAAGCAGATTACCAGGCTGAAGGGTGGACGCCTCCAACAGAGAGTAACACGATTGTGAGTAACACATTACTGGTTGGTAAGTGGCATTAACCAAGATTTAAAATGTTAAACTGACCTTATATACAGTATAGCCAGTTGTATGTTAATTCGTACCCCATGTCTCAGACATGGGACATAAACCACGATTTATGAGCCCTCATAAGTGTAGGTTATTCTTGGGGATTAAGGTGTGTCAGTGATTTGCATCTATGTTATATCAGGGGACACCAGTGTGTGAATTAATAAAATTTATACAGCACTTTTTACAGCTACTCAACTCAAAAAAACTCTAGACAGTGGGGAGCCATTTTAATCACCATCAATGTGAGGCATCCACCTGAATTATGCAACAGCAGCCATTCCTGCACCAGTTGGCTAGCAGTGAAAGAAGTGAGAGCGACAGCCAATTACAGACACAAGATAATTAGTAGGCCAGAACAGACAGGGCTGTGATGGGCATTTTCTCCAGACATTGGGGTACACTCTACACTTTTACGAAAGATGCACAGGGATCTTTAATAACCACAGAAACTCTGGACCTCAATTTTACATTTCATCCAAAGGACTGCATCATCTGTCATGTGCTGTGTCTGCATCAATGCACAGCTGCATTTTGATCTGTAAGCAGACCAAAGGGTAAGTGCGCCCTGCAGACCTCACCAATACCTCTTCCAGCAGTAGCCCAAGCTTTCGTGATTGATCTCTTGTCCAAGTGCTGTCCTGGCCCAGTCATGCTTAGCTTTAGGTGGAAGGTGGTGGTGGTATGGCTGCTGACCAAGCTCCATGTGGAGTATTGAGGAGTGACAGACCATAAAGAGCTTAAGTGGACAGGGTCTGTGTGTGTGTGTGTGCATGTGTGTGTCAAATTGATAAATAACTTGGGTGTGTCCCTCTCACCCCAAGATAATACAAATCTAAAATACATACAAGAAAGTTAAAGAAAAAATCCTATGTCAATCCAAATGCAAAACTAATTACCAGATATATCATTTAAGGGCTTCAATTAATATGGTGACTACTGCTTAGATCAGCTTGCCAGTTAAACTGGGTCATTAATAAAGGATAAACATATAAATAAATTTAAAAAAAAAATGAGAGACATATTCTGGAACAAAATTGACCTTGCCTGAAGAGCAGTAGTCTTCTTCTCACAATTCCTTTTTCACAGTAGTGATAATAGGTTTAAAGTTGAGTAGTGCTGTTATAGATCATTAATTGCAAAGTGTGGAACTTGGCAAAAGGTATCTGTACAATAGGCTTATAATTTATGAAGATACACAAATAAGGATCTGGCTTGTTCCTGTCTGGAGCAGATTCTGCCTTGAAAGGCTTTGACACCCTGTCACCCTGTACTGGATAAAGTAAATGAAAAATGAGTGTGGACCAATGACAAAAACACAACAGACATTTGATTAAGTAAACAAATCTTACATTTGTATTTATTTCACATTAGAAAGAAAATTAGAAAATGACAAACTTGGAAAAAAGTTACACCAAGCTGCTAAAAACGATAGCAAAAATAGAAATTGAGCCCATCCCCAAACCCTCCCCCCAAGCTAAGCAACAGCTCAAGACCAGAACTTTGAAGCCCAGCCTGACTTTAAACACCCTGGACTGCCTGATATAGAGTTTCTGTAGGCTCTACATATAAATATTATAGTTCTTATCTGTGCTTATTTTCCTGAGAAACCTTCTTGAACTGTACCATTAAACTAGTATGTACCTTTAATTCAAATAATATATTAACATTTATATATATTTTTTATATATATATATATATATCTTTGTTATTAAACATTTTATATTTTTCTGAAAAGTCCAAGATTTCTGTAAAAGCTATTTAATTACTCCCCACCCACCCCAACCCACTTACGTCAATAGTGCAGAGCTTTTAAGCCAATGCATAGTGTACTATAACTAAATTATTGGCTCTTTCCTCAAAGGAAAATAAGGTGGACATTTTTTAACATAATAAATACACAGCAGATCTCATAAAAATAAATAGCCTCATTAGGAATATCAAATTGATATATTAGGGATATCACATACCTATGCCACAATATGTAATTTATTAGCAAAACTGCATTAAGTGATGCACAAAGGAGAGACTTTTTTTCTTCGGGGCATGCTATAAATCCTAAGGATACACAGAAGAAGAATCTGGCCAGAAGGCAGATGCCTACCTATACAGTCTCTGATTTACATTTATATTATCAAAAAAATGATAGAATCCTTAACGACAAGGCCTTCACAGTAAATCCAGTAAGAAAACATGAAGAACAGCTGTCTCCAAAGTACAGAGAACAGAAATCGCTTATGGGTCTGATACGGACAGCTTTTCATTTTGGTGTTTTGTGAACTTCACTAGGTCATACAATTCCCTTTAAATAAAAGTTTAAAAAGTACAAAAAAAATCAAGTATTACATAAAGCTACACATCCCTGAAGAAATGCATTTAAGCTACAGCTTTCTGTTTGTCTAAAATGGCAAAGACAAATTACTTTGAAATCTAAGTTACTTTAAATGAGCACACAAGGAAAAGACAACCGTCTAGAACCTGGTGGCCGACTCAAATGATGCAAGGTGAAAGTGGCTGAAGAAATTCATTGTAGTCAATCTCCCAGCCAGAGACTAAAGTGAGTGTCTGATTGAGCTCCATTACTAAATAGTTATTGTCATTCCCCCAGGGTTCTGTTTTTACTTATCAAAACTGAACTGTATGCAACAATTTTAGATCACAGAACTGCATTCCACCTTTATGATGTGCTTGTCACACTCTCGGTGACGGATGTTTCTGTACAACTTCAGTAAGCCAATATAGCGGCATATAATGAAAACCCAAGCCTGTAAAATATAAATGGAATGCACTATACAAAAAGAATAACAGAAAAATGCTAATAATCCCATTACAGAGTAAGCAGATGTGTGGACAAGCTTGTCATAAATTAATACACAACTTTACAAGTTAGTTCAATTCTAACATTTATGGAAAGAACATGCTACCCTTATCTCTGTCTAAGGGACTGATTACAATGAAAACCTGCTGCCACCATGAGTTTAGTTGAGTAAACTGGCCGAGAAGCTGCATACCAAGTTGGTGATCCTAGTGCTTTAAAGAAGATGGTTTTCGTGAGCTGATTGCTGGGAAACGTACAGTTAAGCTAGCACCATCTTTCCCACATACAAACTTAGGAAAATGAAAGAAAAAGGAATATTGCTGGAGTTTGCACAGGGAAGCAGGGCAGCTTTAAGCAAACCCTGATGATCCAACCTAACATAATCACAGACATTCAGAGTATCAGGCTTACCAGGGATCTAAAAACTCTGATAAATTAAAACAAAAATAATAATTCAAAACACACCTTTAAGTATTCAAGGTCAAATCAGAAATGTACAAGCAATATAAAAAATAAATAAATTAGGTAAAACATATCTAATACAAAAAAAAATACAAAAACTTCATTTTAACAATTTTAACAGAGTTAAAGCAGTTAGAAAATTATCTATAAGCAGAATCGGCTCTTTCAAGTTCACCTTAGGTCACAAAGAGGCCCTCCTCCTTCTCCTCCAACTGAGAGGAACACCGCTCCACCAGGGCCAGGGAAGTCTCTGCTTTTTTATGTTGAGCAATAAGTATGAGATTCAGTACTGTTTCCATGGCGAGTCCATGGCATGCCCAAAATGGATTCATTAGTGACAGGTTTTACGCATGCACCCCTCCTACTCTAAACTAGTAAAAGGTCCTTGGTAAAAAGGGCGCCTCCAATTTGAAAAGCATTCGGTTTTCAGGGAAACTTCAAAAAAGTTTAGTGCAAAATTAAGATTGGTTAGACTTACACAAAGACACCCATTGGTAGCCCACTCTATAACTTGTAATATGGGGCAAGGTAAGCTATAGAGGAGGCTGCACCAAAGCTAGTAACATCTGGCACTGGAAATGCTGAAGGCAAACATAAAAAAGTGCTACTTGACTGCCTGCTCTGTGCTTTCAGATCATCAGATAGTCCCACATCGCTGATTTGTTACTTTGGTGCAAAGACCAAAGAACTGCCATGACAGGCACAATTATACTTTCAAGTGCATTAGGGATCTGAACGGAGCATGTGTGAGTCTTCTGTTGCCATGGGGTGTACAAAATAGGCGGAAACATTGGCATATTGAGGAGAAGAAATCCCTTCAGCTTGGTGTTTGTATACCAAATTCAATATGTGGACAGCAGCATCAAAAACTTTCTTTCTTTGATGAAGACTAGAAAGCACCATTACCAGCTCTCTTTCTTGTTCTTTCCTCCTTTCTAAATTGTTACCCAGCACTTTTTTTGACAAACTTTTCTATTTTATTTTATTCTGCAGGAGGCTGCTGCCTCACTGGGATATACATGAGTCAGCTCTTTGAGCTGTGTGATTATTGCAAACCCTGTTTTATTGCTGAAAAGCCCTTATCTGGAGCAGTCAAAAGAGACTGCAAATGGCAGGCACACACTGGAAGAGCAGCTGTGTCACCTCCACACAGCATCTGAGGGTGCGCTGTGGCCTGCTTACAGTAAACAAGTTATTCCCATAAGGAGCTCCCCAAGCACCGCAATAGGAAACTCACCAAAGCTTCAAATCCCTTTGGTAAAACCTGGCAAATACTCGAAAAAAAGAGAGACAGAGACGGTACTCCCACCAGGGAAGCCGCAGCGTCACAAGAGTGCTTCTGCAATCCTTAGTCATGATGGCATCGCAGCACATTTGAAACATTCTCTGTGGACTCTCAAGCATAAAGTTCAAAAGTATTCTTCACTCTGTCCCAAAAAAGTTGCAGGAGTGATTGCCGGTTCATGTCCAACAAGCCCAGAGCAACACACACCCACCACAGTAACCATAGTAAGAACTATATTATAATATTAATAATAACATCTTCAAATTTAGGAAAAAAACAAACAAACAAACAAACCACACCACACAAAACATGAAAATGATAAAGGTTAGATTTCAGTTATTGCCCTACAATCTTGGGTCGATTTCTTCCACAGAACCTGTTCTCCCCACCCCAGACCACCCAACTACCCAAATTCCTGTGTGGATTTCCCAGGCTAACAGTATTAAGTGCTTTTTGTTTTTTTTTTCATTGCAAAATTGTGAGAGACAGTGGAAAGCCAGATTTGCTCTTTGGTGACTTGCTTGAGAGCACAACCAGACTGAGTTCCACTTTTTAGTGGGGCCAGAACAATTTGCATTATATAGCTGGCTCAATCAACAAGGATCATCTGAAGAGTCCTGCCTTTCCCTGTCCCAGCAGACATTGATGGAAGGTGAGCCAACAGCTGGATTTTCTGATCCAGAGGTCATCCACTGATGCCTCTCTGCAGCCATGAAGTTGGAGAAGATTGGCATACCTGTATGGCACATATTGTATGCAGGAGATGGGCTGTCAGAGCTGCCATACCTCTGTAAAAGAGAAGGTGGTGCAGATTCATCCAAGACATGTGGAAGACTAACCACTGATTTACGTGGTCGACGAGTGCGCACTTCTAGGCAGTTCTGTCCCTTGAGGTGACGTTGCAAGTGGTCATCGCGGGCAAAGGCTTTGTGGCAAAGCGAGCACTCAAAAGGACGATCTCCACTGTGAAGAGACAGGTGATTCTTGAGGTCATAGCTATGCAGGAAACGGGCTGGGCAATGCGTGCACAGGTAGGGTTTTTCACCTGTGTGCTTGCGCATGTGAATCTTCAGTTTGTCATTCCTAAAATGAGAGGGAAAGTGGCTAGTTAAGAGTGGAACCAGTCTGTCATAAAATCCACTTTTGTGCTTTAAAGTTAGTTTGTTACCGAAGATTGACCAAACTAATGGTATCTTTAATGGTATGGTTCACAAAAAATAGCTAAACCAGCAAGTTAGACTAGCTTATATTGCTATGTAACAACACTGATCTGCAAATTCACATGGGAATATTTTAAAAATGCTAGTTTATCCAACATCTTTTGGATATAGGGGGAAAAAGTGGAGCATCTATAAAGGAATGCTCATGCAGATGTAGACAAAATGTGGGAACTCCAAAACAGACAATAACAGGGTGTGAGATTCAAAATCAAGACACTGAATCTGTGAGACAGCAGCATTAACCACTGCCATTAGTAATGGAAATCCTAAAGGTGGGAATTTCAAAGCTGTGGTGGGTTTACTGCAGTACTGTTCGGCAGTTAACCACGATTACAAATTTACTCTACAAATGTCAGTACAAAATGCTTATGCAGGAATGATGCAAGTGTGTAAACTGGATAATCTGTCTTGAACACCCCTAACAGAAAAAATAAAAATATAAAAGCAGGACAGCAGCAAGGTCGTAGTCTCTTTATTTTACCATTTCCTTTCGGCAACCCCTCCAACATACAACTACAGATACATTTTTATTTCAACAAAGATACATTCCTAAATGAATTCCTTACCAGCTTCTCTGCCTGTTTGTTATTGTGCCTAGCACATCTATCTACTATATAATAATGCACCTCCAAGCAATCTGATGGGTCAGTTTGGAAAAAGTAAGTGTTAGTATGAGACATACAAGAAGAAGTAAAGGTGTAGGAGGCAGACTGAGAGCTGCCTTCAAATACTGGAAATATAAAAGTGAGCAGGAGGTGAGCAAGGCACCTCAAAGTGACAAAGCGTAAGAAGTAGGCTTTATGGGAATGAGCCAGTCAAGAGAGGTTCAGAAAAACAAGGATACTGAGAAAAGGCACTGATGGCACATGTAGTGCAAGAGATATCAAATATTATTAATTTATTCAATTGCCTATCTTCGATAGGTAATGTGACTAGTGGTTAGTTAATTTATAATTATTAAAAGGTAAGGTAAGGGCAAAACCTGCCCCGATGGCAGCTGGTTTTTAAAAAGAGGCCTACTCCCAATATAATTCCAGGGTTTTTGATTATTCCAAAAGTACTATTGTACTAATGTGACTTCAAATTTGAATTGTTTTATAGCATTTGAGGTAAGCAAAGCTTCAGGTAGAAGCTTGTTACTATTTTTTCGTTAACCGTATTTTAGTTTTAAACTTTGTAAGACATGCACAAGAACAAAAATATAGCTATTGTAGGATCAGCAAAGGCATGGTCACCTTTACATGTGCCTGCACATCAGTTACTGGCTAATTAAATGAGTAATCACCATAAAACTAACACCATCTTCCTTTCAACCATGATGTCTTCTATAGCTACATTCTCCTGATGCCCTGGATACACCATGACACACTGCAAAGAAGTAGTATATATGACAAGCTTGTAAACAGCAGGGAAACAGAATATGTCAACAGGTTTGGTTTTGAGACAGATGTTTATGTGTGTGATCTCAGTAAATGCTAGACATTCTCTGACACTTTGAGTCATTAACCACATAGGCACACCCAGAGGGCAGACCCTCGCTTCCAGACGGCGCAGTAACTTTTGCACCTTGATCACAGACTCTATGCCACTCCCTAAGGCTATCAGCCAGCTAAAGGTTTGTGGCTGGTTTAATGAGGAGTTACCAGATTTCTCTGATCTCTCAATATTCACAATTTAATCAAGTATCAAGAATATTGCTTTAACTTGGAAATATACAGAGTAAACTATGACTACATCAGGGTGCTATGATCTGTTTAAGCGAAGTGGTGAAGTCCACATGAGATGGCACTAGTAGAAAATAAAGGGAATACGATTCAAAATGCCA
Organism: Polypterus senegalus; assembly: GCF_016835505.1. NCBI lineage: Eukaryota > Metazoa > Chordata > Cladistia > Polypteriformes > Polypteridae > Polypterus > Polypterus senegalus. The sequence goes on from NC_053154.1 coordinate 173,730,637, forward strand.
GAAGGAAACACTAATTAAGGAGAAAAGGAAATTAATCAATTGGATGATACATGGACAACTAATGTCCCTTATACACTGCTCTTCCATTTCTAGAATATTTCCATTTTTGTTCTTTTGTTCTAAATGGAAAGGATCTGAGTAAAAAAATTAGTTGGTTACACTAGTTAATATTTTAAATTATTGTTGACTGTAACTTGCATCAGTAAAGTATAGCACCACGTCACTTCTGATATATTTGCGAGTGATAACAATTGGAGCCTGCCTACCAGTTTAATGATAGCAACGACACAAGGCCAAAATGTGACGGGCAGCACTTGGAATTGCATCAAGACAATACAGATTAAAAACAGAAGCAACGTACTAGAGTGCCGACTGTAAAATGTTTAAAATGGATACAAGGCATTTCAAAAGAGAAAGACAGGAAAGGAAGTGTGCAGGTAAGATATGGTGAGTCAAAGAGAGGTGGGCAGTGTATGGGTGAAGAAGCCATTGAGAGTGAGGAGATGCCACCACACATAGGAAGTAAACCCAAACATGAAGAGTTGAGAGCAGTGAGTGCAAGACAGTGAAAAGTGAGAAAGAGAGTGAAAGAGGAGTTAGACAAGGAGATGGTGGAGACAAGTGCAGGTGAAAATCAATCAGAGAGGGGGCAGCATGAAGGCAAAAATGTTACTCTAGATCCACTACTTAACACTGTAGTTGAACATTTCGTCAACATTTTCAAATTATAATTAAAAACTTACTGGTTAGCTGTTTTGATTTAGATTTCAAGTAAATGATTTGTATGTCTTTTATTAAATTTTGTCAAGGTGACCTTGCACGCTGTGTGTGATGAGTGATTCGGATTTTCCTGACACTTTACATCTGTGTGCAACCAAAGAGGTTCAGCTTTGATAAGATGCCCATGATTAAGAGGAGTGAGAACATCTGGGGTCTCAGAATATCTGTCTGCAGCTGAATCACTCTCTCTAGTTCAAATACAGCACACACATAATAATCATGTCATTTAGTAATGAGTCAATATGGCTTCAGCTCTCAGCCAACCATAAATGACAATTTTTGGCCAATATTAGCTGGAGTTTTGGAATAACAGAATTAACAGATCAATTTTTGTGATCATACCAACAGTGAACAGAATTTTCCATTATGGTCATGGTTTAAATGAATAAATGGGAAGAAAACCTCATTATAACTTTTACTTCCTTTAGACAGTTCATTTGTCTTTGCAGCACTCTATCAAAGACCATGACCAACAGTGGCAGGGCGAAACCAAGGACCATAGCACATTATCCTAGCAGTAGTAGCAACAGGCACTTATTTTACGAACAGCAGAGGCCTAAACAATGGCAGCTTATGGCTTGGAATTATTTGGAATTCCTCGTTTTTGAAGGACAATTGCATGGCTTCATTCCTGCCTGAAATGGGGTTCAACAGCTTGCCCACACTTCTTGGCACTGCCCAGACATGATTAGATTGATTTAGCGCAGTGTGCATGCCATCATGGACATGTTGAGGTACTTCATAAACTTCTTTTGTTTACCGAATAGTTCAGCTTCATTTGAGATAAAATATAAGCATATCAAAAATGAACACTCAAGATAAAATGTTTTTTTGCATGAATAAAAGGAAATCTCTTCACTGATTATTTTATGTGCATGGAGATTAGGTCAGCATTGCATCATTTATACATTTTGGAACTGAAAATGGCTTTAATACTGTTAATATATTGTGTGTAAACACATAGAACACCATGGCCTTCTGAAAGAACCTTAGAAGAAACCATGGCAGTACAAAATTTCACCTTCACCATTCTGTTCACACAACATGAACAGTAATATGTGCACAGTGTTAAGTAAGCATCTTAAAATGACACAGGAATGTGTTCCCTAGTTTACAAGTTCTTGTCAGGTTAAATTGGAAATATTATACACTACCTGGTAAACCGCACACCACAGGTGTTGCATTGGAATGGCTTCTCTCCAGTGTGAGTCCTCATGTGACGTGGCAACTTGCCTGCCCCATGAATTATCTTCTGACAAACTGGGCACTGCTGTGGAGTCTGTGACTTTCTCTTCCGTACTCCTTTATCTAGATGGGAAGGGCTGACTGAAGGGGTGGCTCCAGAAGACTCCAACAACTCTGCTCCTTCTACAAGAGTGAAATCTGATTCACGGCAGTTATAAAACATGTCCAGAGAATCCCCATCAATATGCTCATCATCAGAGAATTTTTCTTCATCCTTAAAATGCTGGTAACGTCTTTTCTGACTGTATATGCCATTAAGTACCTGCTGCTCATGTATGGCCTTCCTGTGGGGAAGCGCATTATTGTTTTCATTGAATACAAGGTTGGTCTCTTCACCTCTCATGTCCACTTCCTTGATATACTCTTTTCTTTCCTCTTGAACTGCCTGGTCATCTCTTTTACAGATGACTCCTATCTCATTCTTGTAAAGGCAGTTATTCAGGTATTCCCGGGAAATTGAATGTGGATTTGGGGCCAAGGTGATCTTTTTTTTCTTCTTTCTTTCCCTCCTTGGACTGCTACCATCTACTATTACTCCTCTGTGAATTGCTGAAGTGGTCTCTTCATAAGCCATATTTCCATTCTCGCTATGCATATTTAGAAGATGCTCTGGATATTGAAGCCTTGTTTCCTGCTCAAGCCCAGGTATCTCACCTTCTCCATTAACTGGATGGAGGGATAGAATTTCCTCTTCTTCTGCAATCTCACATGTATCTGTCCCACTGCTTCGCAGGATGTCAAGGCAAGCATCTGTAACACACTGGATCTCCAGTAAGCGGGCGGCTCTCAGGACGTCAAGCATGCCGGAGCTACGGATTGTAAGTGTTGCAGTATATGCAAACTCTAGAAGAGCATCCAAGGCTTCAGGTTTTACGCAGTCAAGTTGACAGACAGAGCGTGAGCTTCCAGTAAAGTGACCAGCAGTAAACAATTTGCGGAAGTATTGACTAACTGCTGCAAGCACAGCACGGTGAGTCCGATATTCTAAGCCTTGTGTTTTGATTGTGACATCGCATAGCAGCCCAGCCCGTCGCTGCTCATTCAAGCAACAAAGAATATCACTGCTGTGGTCAGGGAAGGGGATTCCTATAAGGCCATCTTCAGAAGTCCCCATGCTGATACTCCTGAAAGAGATAGGAGAACACAGATTAGCTCTGCGATACCTGTTATGAAGAGTGCCTGACCAACCCTTTTCTTCAAACACATATCTGGATATAAAATTTCTTCCCCTTAAGCTTGTCATTGAATCTTAAATTTAGTTTCTTTGTTTACCTTAAAACAAATACACAAAAGATGAATTTATGAATTTTTTTAAATAATGTCCATCATTTTTTTACTTACCATTTTCTTACAAATATGCCCAAAGATTCTGCCCCTATTTTATTTGAAATTAATGGCTCCTACAACAAAATCTAATTCTAATATTTGCATGTGTAGCAGTCACAAAAAAAATAAAATTTATTTTCACAGTTCTCTTTGGAAGCTTGAAAGAAGAAATAAAATATACATCTATAAAGTTTGGGGTTGGATGCTCAAAATTCTATAAAATTATTTCATATTTTGATCTCTAGAATTGATTGTATATTCATCCTCAATAGTTGTTCTCACTGAAACCTGCTGGCAGTGAAATCTTTAGAACAGCCTGTACATCTGGTTTACGTCATTAGTTTTTAACCTACTGTTTCTTTATTGTAATTTATAAAGGTTATTAGACTGCAATTCCCTTAAAGACCATAGGATTATAACGCAACACATGATGGCCGACTGTTTGTACTTTGGCCAAAATTATCCTTTACTGGTGGCTAAAAAGATCTCAGTGTAAGAGGCAAGGAAGGTCAAACTTTTCACCTCCATTTGTAGCCACACCTGAATTAATTTACTTTCCTTCATCACCAAGCCTCTCCTGCCAGCTGTCAATGCCAGCCCATTCCAGTGGGAGCTGTCATCACCCTGAAGGCTTCTTAGCAAATTCCTCACACCATAAACCTGCTGGGGCAGAGCTGACTAATGCTGGCACCTGTGAAGGCTCAGAGTCCTTGTTCCAAATAAACACACTAAACTCCAAAGTTTCTTGTAGTCAGTGGCCACTTCAACACTGTAAAATTAGGCCAATTATTTGATATCTATCTATCACACAGTGCATCCGGAAAGTATTCACAGCGCATCACTTTTTCCACATTTTGTTGTGTTACAGCCTTATTACAAAATAGATTAAATTCATTTTTTCCCTCAGAATTCTACACAGAACACCCCATAATGACAACGTGAAAAAAGTTTACTTGAGGTTTTTGCAAACTTATAAAAAAAAAAAAAAACCTGAGATATCACATGTACATAAGTATTCACAGCCTTTGCTCAATACTTTGTCGATGTATCTTTGGCAGCAATGACAGCCTCAAGTCTTTTTGAATATGATGCCACAAGCTTGGCACACCTATCCTTGACCAGTTTCGCCCATTCCTCTTTGCAGCACCTCTCAAGCTCCGTTAGGTTGGAATGGAAGCATCGGTGCACAGCCATTTTAAGATTTCTCCAGAGATGTTCAATCGTCTGGGCTCTGGCTGGGCCACTCAAGGACATTCACAGAGTTGTCCTGAAGCCACTCCTTTGATATCCTGGCTGTGTGCTTAGGGTCGTTGTCCTGCTGAAAGATGAACCGTCACCCCAGTCTGAGGTCAAGAGCGCCATGGAGCAGGTTTTCATCCAGGATGTCTCTGTACATTGCTGCAGTCACCTTTCCCTTTATCCTGACTAGTCTCCCAGTTCATGCCGCTGAAAAACATCCCCACATCAGGATGCTGCCACCACCATGCTTCACTGTAGGGATGGTATTGGCCTGGTGATGAGCAGTGCCTGGTTTCCTCCAAACATGATGCCTGGCATTCACACCAAAGAGTTCAATCTTTGTCTCATCAGACCAGAGAATTTTGTTTCTCATGGTCTGAGAGTCCTTCAGGTGCCTTTTGGCAAACTCCAGGCGGGCTGCCATGTGCCTTTTACTAAGGAGTGGCTTCCATCTGGCCACTCTACCATACAGACCTGATTGGTGGATTGCTGCAGAGATGGTTGTACTTCTGGAAGGTTCTCCTCTCTCCACAGAGGACCTCTGGAGCTCTGACAGAGTGACCATCAGGTTCTTGGTCACCTCCCTGAGTAAGGCCCTTCTCCCCGGATCGCTCAGTTTAGATGGCCGGCCAGCTCTAGGAAGAGTCCTGGTGGTTTCGAACTTCTTCCACTCACGAATGATGGAGGCCACTGTGCTCATTGGGACCTTCAAAGCACCAGAAATTTTTCTGTAACCTTCCCCAGATTTGTGCCTCGAGACAATCCTGTCTTGGAGGTCTACAGACAATTCCTTTAACTTCATGCTTGGTTTGTGCTCTGACATGAACTGTCAACTGTGGGACCTTATATAGACAGATGTGTGCCTTTCCAAATCATGTCCAATAAACTGAATTTACCACAGGTGGACTCCAATTAAGCTTCAGAAACATCTCAAGGAAGATCAGGGGAAACAGGATGCACCTGAGCTCAATTTTGAGCTTCATGGCAAAGGCTGTGAATACTTATGTACATGTGCTTTCTCAATTTTTTTATCTATACTAATAAAAGGCAAAGGCCTCACTGACTCACTCACTCACTCACTCATCACTAATTCTCCAACTTCCCGTGTAGGTAGAAGGCTGAAATTTGGCAGGCTCATTCCTTACAGCTTACTTACAAAAGTTGGGCAGGTTTCATTTCGAAATTCTATGCGTAATGGTCATAACTGGAACCTATTTTTTCATCCATATACTATAATAGACTTCTGCTCGATGCCCGTGGGAGGCGGAGTTACGCCTACCACGTAATTTAGTGCCTGCCCATATAAGGCCATCCGTCAGCGGCAATCCAATAGAAATACTGCCGCTAAATATTCACGGGTGAAGGACTGTGCTTATGCAGAGGAAGATGAGATGGTCAGGGTGGTGTTTGGCACAAACTCAGCGAAACTGCGAGAGAAACTTTTAAGTGCCGGGTCTAAGCTAACATTAAATACAGCAGTGGGGTGGAAAAAGTCAATGCCCCGCTAAAGGAAGACAGTGTAAAAAAAAAAACACCCATGCATGCAGTGTCACGTCTCAGATAAAGAGGAAGACGAGCTGTTTATTGATGCAGTAAGAAACAAATCGATGAATGAAACCTGTTATCTTTACAACGATTGACAAACACGGAATGTAACTTGAACACAACACATCCTACAAATACAAACCTGATTGAAAGAAATAATGATAATCAAATCCTTGATGACAGCAACACTCATAACACTCACAAAACAATTACTGTATATTGACAATCATGTTACGTTATTTTTAAAATGTTCCCTTTTCTTTTTCGTAACTTCTTTAACACACTACGCGCGCCTCAAATAGACAAACCACATGCCGTGGCGCAATGGTACAGGCTTCACCTCTAGCGCCGACGTCCGTGGTTCGATTCCCGAGAGGGGGTGCACTGAGTATGTATGCGCGCTTCCCGATTCATTTTACCTTCGCATCCCCTTGGTTTGAGACGCATGAAAAAATATGCGGTTAACGCAGAAAGACAGATCACCAATTGAAGCTTTATGAATAATGAATACTTTATTCGCCATCAATGATTGTTTTGGTAAAGCCATACTCAGTGTATTCATTAAATGAACGGTAAAAAAGTAAGAGCGAGGGGAGGGTGACTTATTGAGGCATGCAGGCGAAACCACAATAGTACGCGGGCTCGATGCGTCGGTGTGCGTCAACTCGATCTGAATTGCGCGATCACATTCGAAAAAATATATCTTTTCAAGTTCTATTTAGTCGACACAAATATCTTTGGTTGGAATGTAAGGCGAATTTACTCTTTACATTTGTATGGTGAAGAAAAATGTATGCAATGATGCCTACATTTAACTTACATTCCTACCAAAGATATTTCTGTCGACTAAATAAAAATTCCTTCTATTTAAAATTTAAATAGAACTTAAACAGATACGATAGTTCAGATTTGCACGTAAGAGCGGGAGTCATCCGTTTTAACAAATAGCATATTGCACTGATACGAAATAGCCTGTCCATTTAATTATTTAGGAATGGATAAATAAATTAAGGTTTTGTACAAATAATGTTTTTCATTTCTCTTCCTTGATGGATTCTGGCACCCCCAGCAACAGTTGCTCGCACCCCAGAGTGTTTGTGTGTGTATATATATATATATATATATATATATATATATATATATATATATATATATATATTGTCATGCACGCTGAGTGGAGACTGCGGAAGGATCTTAACACACCTGGGAAAACATTCGCCGGTAGGGAATGGCGGGTACTAACTTTCTTCCTGTGCTTCCTTTCAGAAAAAAAGACGCTCCGCCACCATAAGACTGAGTTTTGCCCGCACTATGTCTACTTCCGCCCTTCCTGCGCCATCTTTCCAGACGCCATCGATCCCATCATCCCTCACGGCTCCTTCCCAGCATCCCTCCACTTCCGGCTCCTCCTCTTTAAAATGGCCGCAACACCATATGTCGCGTATATGAACTGTATTGTTTATTTTGTTGACTGTTTATTTTTGAGTATATTGTGGAGTGCCGACAATATACGGGGCCGGAAAACCCCAAACCTTATTGCTGTCTCCTCCTATCTCTTTTACAATATATATTGTGAGCTGGAGGGCTGATCGCACCCCAAATAGAGACAGACGCCCCTGGGAAAACCACAAACCCTGAAACACTGACTACACATTGCTCCTTATCCTTGCACTATAACGCGTAATACAAGCCTCGCGCGGTACTCCGCCGACTTATAAGCCTTGCAGCGCCTGTCAGTTTGGGAATTGATTGTTTGCTTTTATCTCTCTCTGCTCCTAGCGGAACTGTTATATCTGACTTGTCATGGAGCACGTTTAAGCTCATGTGTTTGCGGTGTCTGAATAAAAATCTTTTTTTTTTTCTACGACCTTCTGTGTCTCTGTGCAAATCTGTGACCCAAGCGTGACAAGTGGTACCAGAAGTGGTTGCACAGATGGATGCCGCCGAAGACTTATTTCAGAAGTCTAAAACATTTGCACTTAAAGACTGGAAACTAAACATGGATGACCCAATCCGTGCGCAAATTCAAGATTTGATACATAAAGTGCACTGTTGGTTTGAAGGAGACGTAATGGAAACAGTTGTCGTGAATATATTACTGGCCGGCATACCTGAAGTTCTTCGAGATGAATTTCTACGCCATGATATTAAATCATTAACGATTATGTCCAGACGATTAGAGGGTTCACAGTCCACTTGGAGAAAGAGCGGTGGATTTCGTGCTGCTTCGCAACCTGTGAACGAACGTCCAGGACATTCTCGCCGCTCGATCGACAAGCTGCAGGACCTGAAAATCTAATGGGGTCAGGTAGGACCCGGAAATCCAGTCGTAGATGGGACGCCTGTTTCTGGGGAGACAGCGGCAACAGCGGTCGACAAGACCGTGGAGGCTACAGAGCACGCCGACGTGGGCGTCGCAGAGGATATTTCGAAACGGAGCCGACCGTAGATGTTTCCGATGTGATCAGCTCGGCCATTTGGCAAGAGATTGTCGCTTGTCTCCAGCTCATTCAATGGGATTGGACTGGCGAGATTTGTTGCTCAACTATTACATGTCCGGATGGAAAAGATGGCTTGTTGATCCCGGTGAAATTGGGACACAAAGAAATCTCAGCATTGTTAGATTCGGGAAGTGACCTTTGTATTGTGAGACGAGACTGTCTTAATGAACAATGCCTTAGAGACTGTGAGACTGTAAAAATACGCTGTGTACATGGTGATGTTAAAGATTATCAGACTTTACTTCTTCCTTTAACTTATAGGGGCGCACTTTAAGGTTTGGTCTGCCGTTTGACTCGTGCCCTTGGCCATTACTCATAGGACGGAGAAATGCCCTTTTTCCGAAACTGATTAATAAATGTAAGGGACCAGTAGTCCAGTCCACTAATGAACTTGGTGGGGAGAAGAAGAAGAAATCCAAGACGAAGAACTGGTAGCGGCCGGGAAAATCTAGAGCCCAACTTAGATATTGAACCCGATCTCTCCAGCGAGACGGAGGAGGTCACCCCCGACAATCTTCCAGAATGGGCTGCTCCTTCTACATCTTCCCAGATTGCAAACGCCTCCGAACACAAACCGAGTTAACGAACAATCAGATTTTGTGCGTTTGCAGCATACTGATAGCTCATTAGAATATGCATTTAAACAGGCTCGCCCTGCTATGACTCTTATTACCAAGAGCGTAATTCCGGGGGTGTGAAAACCCCACACTTTATAGAAAAGGACGGTTGCCTTTTCAGAGTGATCTCAGATCATTTGAGGGGGAATTTATTGAACAACTGGTGGTACCTGAAGCACATAGGGAAACTGTTTTGCATCTGGCACATTCACACATCTTGGGGGGGCACCTCGGTGCCGACAAAACTAGAGACCGGTTATCAAAACGATTTTATTGGCTTAATATGGGAAAAGATGTTGAACGATTTTGTACTTCATGTCCAGACTGCCAGATCGTCTCTGCTTATAAGCCTCCTCGGCTCCCCTTTGTCCTATGCCCATATTGGAAGTTCCCTTTCAGCGTGTGGGATTAGATATTGTGGGACCATTACCTAAGACTAAGGATGGGTACCAATATTTGCTGGTGTTGGTTGATTATGCGACACGATATCCAGAAATGATCGCTGAAAAAGGCCAACTCTTCGGCTGTAGCTAAAGCACTATGTGAAACTTTTACTCGTATTGGTATCCCTAGAGAAATCTTAACTGATCAGGGCACACCTTTCACTTCTCGCGTGATGAAACAATTGTGTGACAGCTTTGCTATTAAGAAATTGAGTACTACTGTTTACCATCCTCAAACGAATGGTTTAACCGGCGATTTAACAAAACATTGAAACAGATGATCAGGCGAGTTGCTCATAATGATCCCACAACATGGAACACTGTCCTACCGTTTGTTTTGTACGCGTGCGAGAATCACCACAGGCGTCCACTGGCTTGAGTCCCTTCGAGTTGTTATTCGGCAGGCGGCCACGAGGCATCCTGGATGTGGTACGTGAGGAATGGATAGGAAACGAGAGAGCAGCTAAGGGTCCAAGCTTTGCAGATCGACTAATTTCGTTGCAAGACAGAATTTCTATGCTTTCCTCTATTGCTGTGGAACACCAACAACGAGAACAGGAAACTCAGAAGCGTCTTTACGATAGGCAGCAAGCTCCGTGAGTTCAAACCTGGCGATCGTGTTTTGGTACTGGTTCCCTCGGATCCACACAAATTCTTAGCTAAATGGCAGGGCCCCGCCATTATTGAGGAGCGTATGAGTCCAGTAAATTACAAGGTTAGAATACCCGGCCGGCGCAAACCATTCCAGATTTTACACATTAACCTCTTGAAGGAATGGCACGACCGACAAGAGGTTAACACTTCCTTGGCTGCTGTTTCTCAGTCCGATGTTACCATTGGTAACGATCTTACTGACACGCAAAAGACAGAACTGTTATCTTTGATAGAACGGAACACTGATGTCTTTTCAGATTTACCAGGCAAGACTAACATTACAAAACATAAAATTACCACTGCACCTGATGTTCGCGACAGATGCGGCCGCTCCGATACCGGAAGCGCGAAATATTGTGCGCGAAGAGGTAAAAAGATTTTTATTCAGACACCGCAAACACATAAGCTTAAACGTGCTCCATGACAAGTCAGATATAACAGTTCCGCTAGGAGCAGAGAGAGATGAAAGCAAACAATCAATTCCCAAACTGACAGGCGCTGCGCAAGTCTTATAAGTCGGCGGAGTACCGCGCGAGGCTTGTATTACGCGTTATAGTGCAAGGATAAGGAGCAATGTGTAGTCAGTGTTTCAGGGTTTGTGGTTTTCCCAGGGCGTCTGTCTCTATTTGGGGTGCGATCAGCCCTCCAGCTCACAATATATATATATATATATATATATATATATATATATATTATATATATATATTATATATTATATATATGAGTGTGTGTGTGTGTGTGTGTGTATGTATAGATGTAGATATGTATGTATATGTATACTGTATATATGTTTATATATGTGTGTGTGTATGTACATATATGTATATGTGGATGTATGTGTATATATGTACTTTGTATATATATATATATGTATATATGTGTGTGTGTATGTATATATGTATGGATGTGTATATATACTTTATATAACAGCAACACTCATCACTCACAACAGTGACAAAACAATTACATTGACGTTATTTTCAAAATGTTTCCTTTTCTTTTTCATTACTTCTTTAACACACTACTTCTCTGCTGCGAAGCGCGGGTATTTTGCTAGTTTTTAATAAATTAGCAAAAATCTCAAGTAAACTTTTTTCACATTGTCATTATGGGGTGTTGTGTGTAGAATTCTGAGGAATAAAAATGAATTTAATCCATTTTGGAATAAGGCTGTAACATAACAAAATGTGGAAAAGCTGATGCGCTGTGAATATTTTCCGGATGCACTGTATATTTTCACTTTTTACTTTAAAACTTTTGTAAAAACAATACTTTTCCTTTATTTCCATCCCCGGGTGTGGTTCCATCTCTTTCTCGCAAGCTGTATTAACGCTGCTTGCATTGTGAAAGGGGTGCGAAAGGGGTGCAGCTGAACACACGTTAAGGAGATGCCGTCGGATCATCTGCTGTCTTTCAGCTGCTGACAAGCTGCCTGTTCTGCTTGTCTCGCTGCCCAATCATTTCAAAGCCTGTGCAGCAGCTGACCTTTTGCCAATTTGTGTCTCTGCTGCTTGCGTTGTAAAGGAAGGGGAGAGGTTTGGGCGATTGGTTAGGGTGGCTGAACACATGCTAAGGAGATGTGGTCGGATCATCTGCTGGCTTTCTGCCACTGGTGAGCTGTGTGTTTTGCTTGTCGCTTGTCGTTTTTTTAAGAGCTGGGAGCACATGATGCATATCTGCCAAAAGCAATCCAACAACTGCTAGGTTAGATGTCCGTGGACTTGTTTTAAATGATGGCTCACTGCCTTGTCTCACGTGACATTGTAAAAACAATACTTGTCCTTTATTCCCGACCCCAGGCGTGGTTAATTAAATGGGATTCTCCCAGTACGTATAACGCTGCTTGCATTTTGAAGGGGGTGCGGCTGAACGCACGCTAAGGAGATGCCGTTGGATCATCTGCTGTCTTTCAGTTGCTGGCGAGCTGACTGTTCTGCTTGTCTCGCTGCCCTATCATTTCAAAGCCTGTACAGCAGCTGTCCGTTTTGCCACTTCGTGTCTCTGCCGCTCGCGTTGTGAAGAGTGGGGTTAGGGTGGCTGAACACACACAAGGAGAAGGGGTCAGATCATCTGCTGGCTTTCTACTGCTGGTGAGCTGTGTGTTTTGGTTGTCCTTGTTTTAGGAGCTGTGAGCAACTAAACGTGTCTCTCGCAGGATTTCAAATTGTCTTTCGAGAAGATCATGTCTCATCTCCCTAGTTTGTCTCCCCAAGATTTTTTAAAAAATCCTGGGAGACAAAGTCTATGGAGACGAGATGTTATTTTCAAGTGAAGATCATGGAAGACACTGACCCTCGAGACTAAAGAGAATGGCCACGTAGCGTCTCGCAGGGACCTTAAACATGAGACTTTGTGCCAAGAGACTGACCCAGGACCCTCTCATGTGACGTATAACATGAGATTCTTGCAAGACACGTCCTACTTACAACCAATATCAAATAAGACCATGTGCAGCAAAACACTCGGTCGTGTAAAGGCTTTGAGCACAGACACATCCAGGGCTCTCAGCGCATATAAAGCATATAAAGACAATACGTTATAGATGAAATGTCAATGACTAAGCGAAGAAAAAAGAGCAGCACGAAGAAAAGAGACTCAAAGGCGTTGGAGAGAAAAAAAATGCAAAAAAGAAAAAGAATAATCTAGGTGCAATTTCAGAAAATAAGGTAATCAGCCCGGAACAAGTGGAACTGAAAAAAAAAAGCATGTCCAATCGGGCTCAGAATTAAAAGACAAAGAGTAAAAGACAAAGTAGAACTTCATAAAGACTTCAAAAACATTGGCGCTATACACATGCAGAGCAGGTTAGAGATTATGAAAGCAGTGAAATTCGAAAGGCTCAAAAAAAAGTTGGTGCGATAGAAATGCAGAGAAAGTTAAAGAATATGAAAGCAGGAAAATTAGAAAGTATCAAAAAAAAGAAAGTAAAGATCACAGTAGCACAAACAAACAGAAATTATTACTCGAAAAAATGGAAAATAATCACCATGGACCAGGTGTCATTGAAAAAAAGCAGGACAAAGCAAGGTCAAAAATAAAAGACAAAGAGTACAAACCAAAGTAAAACGTCATAAAGAGGTTAAAAAACAAGGGGGCCAAACACATGTAGAGCAGGTTAGAGATAATGAAAACAGTGGAATTCAAAAGACTCAAAAAAAACGTAGGCGCAATACACATGTAGAGCAAGATCCAGAATATGAAAGCAGAAAAAAATGACAGTGCAAACAAAGAGAAATTATTACTCAGAGAAATAATGAAAAGGTGAATAGAGATCGAATATATGGACATAGGTGATATGTCAGAAGTATGTAAATATTGTAAGGCTTTGAAGTTTAAGTCAGAGAATTTCAAAAACAGGGTTTACCTCACATGCATTTATTGGTTACTTTGCAAAAAAAATGATTAACTGCTCATAATGTAGATCGTTTTGTCTGTGCTGAAATTCCAAACAGAGAAACCTATACTGAATTATGATACAAAGTCATTAAACACATGTCTCACGGACCTCATTTAAAAGATTCAGCATGTTGGGACTCTAAAGATTCAAAATATTGTTTTTAACGAAGTTCTGAAATAAAAGTAAAACTAATGAAAGAGTAAAAATTCAAAGAAAAAAAAAATCTTGAAAGTGTGTATCTGGAAAACCAAACACGCGAGCGAAGTGAGTAGGGGGCAAAGCCCCCTAGTATATCTATATATCTCTCCCTATAATATATATATATATATATATATACATATATATATATATATATATATATATATACACACATATATATATATATACATATATATATATACACACATACACTGTGGCATCTGGCCGGGACGCCCAGGAGGATCGGAGGAGGGCTTGTGCCTCCACCAGGCCGCAAGGGGGCGTCCACCCTGGTTAGGTTGGGGGCCTCGGGTAAAGAGCTTGGAAGCCAAGCCCTGTAGGGACCCGTGGCCACCGCCAGGCAGCGCCCCGGTGCCTGAATATCCCTGGAGCCCTGGTGTGGCGGAAGTGCTGGGGGGAAGGCGGCAGGGGACACCCGGACGGCTTCCGGGTGTGCAGCCGGCACTTCCGCCACACTGGGGTGTGTTTACGGAGGAGTGTTGGGAAGCAGCTGGAGCCCATCTGGGTTCCTATTTAAGGGGCTGCCTCCCTTCAGTCGAGAGCGGAAGTCGGGTGGAAGAGAGACGGAGCTGGAGAGAGGACTGGAGGCGGCCAGGAGAGAGGCATTGAGACTGTGAGGCCTGGACATTGGGGAAACGGTGCTGGAGGCACTGGGGTTTGTGGTGCACGTGACTTATTGTAAATATTGTGAATAAACAGTGTGTGGTGGAGCCAACGATGTCCGTCTGTGTGTGTCCGGGTTCAAGTCCACAATGGCGGCCAACGTGGGGCGATCCGTCTGGTGCAAGACAGGGACCCCCAAATAAATATTTTGTGGACAGTCCGGCGCAGCAGCGAACCCCACACACTTGCCGCGGGAGCGGCCCGTGCACAACCCCGTGGGAACGGTTAACCCCAAAGACCGCCGCCGGACCGCAGAATGTCCATCCCCGGGTGCGGAGGAAGAAGAATGGACGTCGCCAGAGTGCAGCGGACTCTGAGGGTCGCGCTGTCTGGACGGACGGCCAGGCCGGTGTGGCGACAAAGGCCACACCGAGGCAGGGGCCTTGGAGTGATGGGAACCGGGAGGTAAGTGCCCTGCCCTGCAGTAATCAGCACTTCGGGGGCGGACATACCTTGCTTTTTACAGAGAGGGACGACCCGGATCCGCGTCGGTGGCAGCAGTGGAGGCTGCCAGGAGGATATAAGATGGCCGCGGGCCGGATGTTCCGCCCTCTGACAGGCACGGGATTGGCCGGTGTGTCTTGTGTGCCCGCCAATGACGGTACAGAGGCGGGACCAAGGAATGCCAGTCTCATGCCGAGAAGAGACCCGAATGGGCCAGAGGGAGTGGCCCACAGGAGGCAGATGACGAATGTGGCTGATCGACAGGTAAGCCCACCGACGTCTGCCTCCTTGTTTTTGCCGGTGGCTCTACGCGAGCCGGAGGAGTCCCTTCAGCCCGCAGAGTCGCCTTTATTGCAGATGCTGGGTGCTCTCGTCGTCCAGCTGGAGCAGCTAAAGGGGAAGGCGGTCGCGTCGGGAGAGACGCCGTGTGAAAGGGAAGATCAGCGCGATGCTGGAGCCTTTGGCTGACAGAGTACCGCGGCGAAGGCAGGTTTTGCCGTCCCCGTAAAGCATGAGGGGGGATTCGCTGAAAACGGCCGTGACTTTAATAAGGAGGACCGGCAACAAGTAGGCAATTCCCCAACAGCGGACGCGGAGGTGCAGACTGCCTGCGGAGTAAGGAGAGCGTGTCCGCACAGGCTGGCAGGACAAGGGCTGATGAGTGCCCTGGGTCCTAGCACCTTGTGCTCCAAGCCCGCAGCAGTCTCCTGTCGCTCTGCAGGGACACAGACGGGGCTGGATTTGAGCTTTCACCATGCTCAGACCCAGACCGTCAGGGCGTCCAAGAGGAGAAGGAGGAACCTAGGGGTGAATTCCGGTTCCTCCGATAGGATGGGACGTGTCGCTGGGTGCGCGCGTCCAGTGAAGGGCCGTCCTCTGCAGAGGCAGAGGGAAACCCCTGGGCGGGTGGAGGAACCGCCTGCGAAAGCGGTCCCACCTAAGACGGACGGACGGGCATGGAACCTGCGGCGGAGGAGGCAGACAGGCAAGTCGTGGGCTGTCGGTAGGGGGGGAGAGCACTGCCGGTATGGAGACCGACGGGACACTCGGGGTGAGTGTCCAGGCAGTGCTTCTGGCCCTCCCATTTCTCTTTTTACAGGACCGAAGCCCCGACGAGCGCTGGAGCCGACGTCGCTAGGAACCTGCCCTCCTGGAATGGGCCGCTCCGCGGGAGGACTCCCCACTGGAGAGCGGATGATGCCCCGGCTGGCGGGGACGGTGGAGGCGAGAGCGGTGCAGACCAGAGGGGTGTATTGGCTTCGGAGGGGGTGCCGAAATAAGATGTCCCAGGGTGCCGTGTTGGACCCTGGGGACATAGTAGGGCCCTCTCTGGGGACGTGCTGCCCTTTCAGGAAGTGCCGCTCGGACTAACATGTCTTCGCTAGCGGTAGGGCACTGGACGCCCAGGAGGACCGGAGGAGGGCTTGTGCCTCCTCCAGACCGCGAGGGGGCGTACGCCCTGGTTACGTTGGGGGCCTCAGGTAAAGGGCTTGGAAGCCAAGCCCTGTAGGGACCCGTGGCCACCACCAGGCGGCGCCCCGGTGCCTGAATATCCCTGGAGCCCAGCACTTCAGCCATACCAGAAAGTGCTGGGGGGAAGACGACAGGGGACACCCGGACAGCTTCCGGGTCCGCAGCCGGCACTTCCGCCACACTGGGGTGTGTTTATGGAGGAGTGTTGGGAAGCAGCTGGAGCCCATCTGGGTTCCTATTTAAGGGGCTGCCTCCCTTCAGTCGAGAGCGAAAGTCGGGTGGAAGAGAGACGGAGCTGGAGAGAGAACTGGAGGCGGCCAGGAGAGAGGCATTGAGACTGTGAGGCCTGGACATTGGGGAAACGGTGCTGGAGGCACTGGGGTTTGTGGTGCACGTGACTTATTGTAAATATTGTGAATAAACAGTGTGTGGTGGAGCCAACAATGTCCGTCTGTGTGTGTCCGGGTTCAAGTCCACATATATATAGTCCATATATACACAACCCCAAATCAGAAAAAGTTGGGACAGTGGAAAATGTGAATAAAAAAAGAAAAAAGCAAGTTATAAATTCTCCTCAAATTTTATTTCATTGCAGATAGTATGAACACAAAATAATTAATGTTTTTTTTTTGTCAACATCATTTGATTTGTAAATAAATATCCATTCTTGCCATTCAGGCTTGCAACACATTTCAAAAAAAGCATTTACCACTTTGTACAGTTCCCCTGTCTTTTAACAACACTTAAAGACGTTTAGGCATTGAAGAAATCAAGTGACTAAGTGTTGCAGGTGTTAGTTTGTCCCATTCTTCCTGCAAACAATGTTTTAGGTTCGCAACAGTACGGGGTCTTTGTTTATGCATTTTTCGTTTCAAAATGCATCAAACATTCTCTATAGGAGACAAATCAGAGCTGCAGGCAGGCCAGTCAAGCATCCGCACCCTCTTCTTATGCAGCCATGCCTTTGTCATGCGCGCAGTATGTGGTTTGGCATTGTCTTGCTGAAATAAGCATGGGCGTCCCTGGAAAAGACGTCGTCTTGAAGGCAGCATTTGTTCCTCCAAAACTAAGATATACTTCTCAGCATTGATGGTGCCATTGCAGAAGTGCAAGTTACCTTTGCCGAAGGCACTGACACAACCCCATACCATGACAGACCCTGGCTTTTGGACTTGTATCTGGTAACAGTCTGGATGGTCCTTTTCCTCTTTGGTCCGCAGCACACGGCATCCATTTCTTCCAAAAAAGATGTGAGAAACCGATTTGTCTGACCACAATACATGTTTCCACTGCACAATGGACCATCCCAGATGCCTCTGAGCCCAGAGAAGTCGATGGCGCTTCTGGACACTATTTATGTAGGGCTTCCTTTTGGCACAGTACAGTTTTAGCTGGCATTTCCTAATGTAACTACGTACTGTAGTGCTTGAGAGTGACTTCCTGAAGTAGTCCTGAGCTCATGCAGTTATATCATTTATTGATGAATGACGGTTTTTAATCCAGTGCCGTCTGAGGGCTCGGAGATCACTGCCATTCAGTTTAGGCTTGCGCCCTTGGCCTTTGCGCACGGTCATTTTTCCAGATTCCCTGATTCTTTTCACTATTTTATGCACTGTAGAGGGAGAAATGCCCAAATCTCTTCCTATCAGTCTTTGAGAAACGTTTTTCTTCATCATTTCAAAGATTTTTGCCCGCACTTGGTGACAAACTGGCAATCCTCTGCCCATCTTTGCTCCTAAAGGAGTAGGCCTTTCCTCGATGCTGCTTTTGTACCGAATCATGATTGTAATCACCTGTTAACATCACCAGTTTCAAATCACATCATTATTTAGTTATTATACCTCATTACTACCCCTGAACTGCCAACATCCCAACAATTTTTGGAATGTGTTGCAAGCCTGAATGGCAAGAATGGATGTTTATTTACAAATCAAATGATGCTGACCAAAAAAAATATGAATTATCTTGTGTTCATACTGTCTGCAATGAAATAAAAGTTAAGGGAAATTTGTAAATTACTGCTTTATTTTTTTATTCACATTTTCCACACTGTCCCAACTTTTTCTGATTTGGGGTTATATATATACACATATATATATATATATATACACATATATATATATACATATCTATATATATACATATATATACATATACATACATATACATATATATACATACATATATATACATACATATATATACATACATATATATATACATATACATATATATACATACATATATATACATATACATATATATATATATACATATACATATACATATACATATACATATACATATACATATATATATATATATACACACACACACATACACACATACAGTGGCACCTTGGTATACGTCCGCTTTGGAATAAGTCCAACTTGGTATACGTCCTGTTCGGACGTGAAAAAGTTTGCTTGGTATATGACCTTTGTTTGGAATTGCTAGTACACCGCCCGTTAACCCTGTTTGCCTCTCTAGAGACAAAGCCACGACTGCCTACGAGCGTCAGTACACCAGTTGCTAGCATTCCGTGAACAACCCGCGTGATACCCTTGTTAACCTCTTTCGAGACAAAGCCACGACTGCCCACGAGTGTCAGTACGCCAGTTGCTAGCATTCAGTGATCAACCCACGCTATAACTTTATGTGAATTTTCACATGATTTTGTGTTTTTCATGTAAATTTGAATTGATTGTTGAAAAGTATGAAGTTGGCATGCACATCCGGGACATCGCTGCTGCATACCATATGCCGAGAACGACAGTATCTATGATTGTGAAAAACAAAGACATTATTAAAAACTGAGGTTAAATTGTCATTTATTTAGTCTAATTGCTTTTGTATTTATGTATTTTAGTATTAAGCAGTGTGTAAATTATTTTGTACAACGCCATCAATGTATAATATGCCAATTACAAAGTTTTTTTTTTTTGTATCAGTATACTGCTGCTGGATTATGTGAATTTCCCCTTGGGATTAATAAAGTATCTATCGATCTATCTATTTTTTTCAATGGGAACGGATTAATCATTTTCCCTTTATTTCTTATGGGAAAAGTTTGTTTGGTATAAGTCAAAGGATCTGGAACGGATTAAGGATGTATACTAAGGTATCCCTATATATATATATATATATATATATATATATATATATATATATATATATATATATATATATATATATATATATATATATATATATATATATATATATATATATATAATCTATGAATGGTGCATACTGTAAAGTACTTGTAGTGGTTGTTAAAATTACTTTACAGTTTTAATGTTGTTGGAACATAACTAATATCGTTAAAATAAAACCAAACAAATTGCACCAGTGATACAGTGAATGCTTACCCATACAGCACGGCGATAAAATAAAACAAGGAAAAGGAACACCTCAATATCTATATTATATGCACCAACAGTGATATGCAACAAGTTTTTGAGGGAAAAAAACAATACAAAAAATATTCAGTGAATGTTGTGTTCTTGTCTTGCATCTGATGTTCCCGGGTTTGGTTCTAACTCCGTGACACCATGATGAAGCTGGTTCAGAAAATGGATGGATAAAATTGTAAAGAACAAGAGCCTCAACAATGATCTCCACAGAACTTTGCTTTTGACATCAGAGAAAAACTTCTTGCATAAACCATGTTTAACTCAAAATTAGAAACCTGGCCCAAATTCTTGAATATCTCTTTTGATGTAGCTTACGAAATGTTACAAAGGTCATACTGGGTGCTATGAAATGTTTTTTTGTGTTCAATATACAGTATATCCCTAGCTGAACAGTAAAAGCATGTTTTCTGTTACCTAAACCTACACCGTCTGTCCATACCTGTACTGGATAACTGGATTAAAATCTCATAGTTTATAATAACTTGTTTTTAAAACAATCTGGTCTCTAATTATCAGGTCTAGCCTATACTTCTTATTGATATAATGATAGAAATCAGGCAAGACTAAAGAGTACTTTAATCTATAAGATTACTATTAATCTTCAAAAAACCAAGATCCAAAAAGACTGACCTTGGGCCTCATGTATAATGGTTGTTGTGCAAAAAAAAATGTTGCATACGCCCGTTTCCATACTTACTACAAGATGTATAAAAACTAAACTAAACACATTTTCATGGCCGCCTCCCCTCTTGTGTATGTGCTGTAAGTTTCCGTTTGGTTTTTCAAACTGGCGACACCCAGCGTCAAAGTAGTACTACTGTTTCTGTGGTATGCTTTTCTCTTTTAGATTCATCTATGATGCAAGTTTTATCAAATTCACCAAAATTAACCGCATATCATTTACAAATTTAATTCACTTGACTGTAATCATTCTGTAATAATATAATGGAGCACGGAATAGCCAAACTATTCCAACTACCATGGCTGCTTTAGTGTTGTTAGAAGACATCGCAAATGGAAGAATTAGTATAGAGTACGTATTTATAGACGATGATGACTGGCTTCTAAGTTGATTTTCGATTTCCAAGAGCTATCCTCTTGGAGCTGTGTGCTTAACTAGCACTGGCTTTACAAAGGCATACTTTAAGGAATTGTGCTCTACCTGTTCCTTTGCAAGTTCTGTCCACTCTCGGGTTTTTAGTCACAGAACCTTTTCAATGTGAACTTGCTGACCGATTGGGTATTTCTCAGACATCACTGAATCGTGCCATGCCAGCTGTATAGGATGGTATTATCCGCTTGTCATTCAGATATATAAGATTTTCTTACACTGCGATTGAACTGCAAAACATCAAAGAGCAATTTGCAGTAATGTCCGGTTTTCCAAATATAATCAGAATGGTCAACTGCATGCACATTGCTATTGCAATGGTGCCGGACAAGTTACATCAGCCATGGATAAATCACCAAAATAATGAGCTGGCATTACATTACCTACAGCAGAAGAGCCTATAAAACTATATAGGTGCCTTCAGAGAATACATTTGTTTATGTAAATATAAAGCATTTCCACTCTATTAATGTGCTGCTCTATAGTGCACAGAACATGTGTCACATAGTACAAGCATATAGTGTACTGTATATGTAATGTGGCACACAATCGTGGCTTGCCTGTACCTGAAGAGAAGCTGTATGATGAACCGGACCCTGAACCACCAAATGATCGCTCAAATCAGCGTTACAACTTTCTTTGAATGTAATTAGCAAAATGTAAAAACAGGCAATCAGATGCATTTATTTTTAAACAGCAGCACCATCACAACCTGAGCATCGCATGGGAGTCAGCTTTAGTAATACTCTCTGAAACAGAAAAAACAAACGGCGTGCTGTGACTCGCCTTTTCACGTCAACTGTGATATCTGACAACTTCTTTTTTATTTCAGGCACTGTGCGACTTTCTGAACTTGAATGTTCGAGTGTCTCCACCACATTTATGTTGCTTATACTATTGTTTAAGCTAACAAATAATACATTTTTCCTTGCCTCCACTTTGCACTTTTTTTCATGAGCTTTTGCAATTGTCTTTTAACCAAACCCTGAAGAGAAGGTGATATTTATATTGATTTGCATATTAAAATATTCAAAATTTTGCGAGGAATTGGGATGGGGCAGCAGACGCGTGCACATGCATTACTTTTCATGCTGACCAGGATTTATATGGGGAAGTGCATAGAAGTTGGCTTACACACGGTTTTGTGCATCTGAAATTTTTTATGCGTACACACATTTCCACTTTTGTCCATACGCCATGATTGAGTGTGAATTCTATGCATGACGTTATACATGAGGCCCCTAGTGACCTGGTAAAAACCTGCAAATGAAAGTTTATTTTTTTCTATGTCAGTACAATATTGTATCCTTTGACTTTGATAAACAAATAGCACACAACAAATTGTGTGTCTAATTTTTTTACATGCAGCAAAACATGAAATGGTATCATAGATCACCATATCTTTTCATGTAATTTTACATAGTTAAAAAGAAACACTAAAAATTATTGCATGCCAGTACAAATTATTCTGTAAATAACAGATCCGGGGTTATTTTTGCCTTCAACATGATGTGGCTAGGATAGGGTCTAACTTTCGAAAACATTAGACAGAGCTAGTTAAGAAAGTTGGCGAAAATAGAAGGACAAAATGTTTCTCTCATTTAGCTTTTTAGTATGTGCCACTTAGTGTAGTAATCATTGGAAAACAGGAAAATAGTATTTATAAAAACTCTTTAATGGTTCTTGGACAGCCTCTAAAACTCATCCTTAAAGGAGGCACTATAATATATTTCAGAAGCTGTTAACTACTATATCAGCTACAATTAGAAAAGGATCTTTCTATTATAATAAAAAAAATCTTGGGAAGAGAGAAGAGACGTGACTTTCTCAGAGACACTTTCACGGCCCACGAGACGAGACTTTGTGCAAAGAGATTTACCCATACCCTGGGCCTGAAATAAAAGACAAAGAGTAGATGACAAAGTAAAACATCGTCAAGAATTCAAAAATGTTTGCGCAATACACATGCAGAGCAGATTAGAGAATAAAGAAAAACACCTCAATAAATTTCTACAAACATAAGCAGACATACTGTACTGCAGAGACATGTTCCTACAACAACAGATCCCCAAACTCTAAAAACACTGTTAAACTAGGCAATACTGTATTAACTGAAAACATATTTTGACACTGTACATAAGTACATGTATAAAATATGAAACATATACATTTAAGTATGTGAATAGTAATATAAATAAGCACATTCATACATATGGTGCCTTGTCATATCAGACAAAATATAATAAAAATCAGTGTCAAAATAAATGAATAAAATCATACGTACAACAGCAAAAGTCAAAAAATCTCTAATCAACATACTTTATCTCCTTAAACCACTATCCAAATCAGAAGATACAGTACATCCAATCATAAGGAAAATTATGTAGATTATGTAGATATAGAACAGAAACAATTGAAGTCAAAATGACCAGTGTTGAACTTTTATTTACACAAAGTTATCCATTCATTTTCTAAACCTGCTTAGTGCAATACAGTGCTACAGCATGCCATTGTAAGGAACACTTATTCACACTTCCACCTGAACAATTTAGAAATACTTCCCAGCTTAACCAACATGCATCTGAGATGTGGGAGGAAACTATAGAAAATCTACACAGACATAGGTTGAAAGTACAAAATTAAAAATTGGAAAAAAAAAAAGCTTTAATCACTTAAACAGCTCCCTACAAAAATCAATAAAACAAAAACAAATATATATGGAGGCAAAGAAAAAGATGTATTTTCAGTGTAGCGTCAAAAGAATTAGGATATCTGCAAATCTGCTCACAATGCAATGGACTCTTTTGTTTCTAATAGAACTGATTGTTAAATGGATTTTGCAAAATAAACCAATTTAATCAATTATCCCCATAAAACATAATGACATTTTCAATATATGTTAATTCTCAGTAAAGCATACACTGTATAACATTTCTGGGGAAAAAAGGCATTAAACAAGTGCACAAACTTGTTTGGCAACACAACCAAGCTGCACAATACGAGGGCGTTTAACTACAGCACCCACGTTTGCGCAATGCTCAGTGACTGGAAGTGAGGAGTCACAGTAACACACGCCTTGAAAACAGAAAGCACTTTTTCTGCTAAGGAGCAGTTCCAAATGTTGACGTTAAGTGTAGGCTATCTGCTTGCACTTTCGATTTCTTTAGAAGATTCAAGCACAGTACCTTTCATCCTGTTGACTAGTTGGGAGAAGGCTATGTACCAGCATGAGCACCTTCATGTGCAACTGAATAGTTTTTCATATCTTCAAGCAGCCTTAGGTCCCCAGAAACTAAAAAGATCTTTATAATATAGAATAGGAGAACTAATGAATAGTTTGTTACACTGTGATCCAAGTGTCACGTTTATATATATATATATATATATATAAAAACAGCAAAGAGTATTAGCTTCCAACTCGGGTGACTTAATGCACAGCGAACAATCCAAAAGGCAGGCAGACAAAGGTTAAAAAAGAAAAAAGAAAAAGGTTATGCAGAATAGAGAACAGCCAGACCCTATAATTTGGGGATTCCACAGACTTAGACTTACTGTTAGGCAAGAACCACACGCAGCCAGCTCAGCATTTTGCAGAAGAATGGTTTGTGAAGATGGCAGCAAGAATGAACTCAGTTTGTATAAGATAGAAAGTGGGTATGATTTTGATTTGCTGAACCATATTTCAATACTAAACTGGTATATAAATGTTGTTTGATACTGAAGGCAGCAAGTTACCTGAGCTCTAAAGGAATTTATTGGTACTAAAAATATTTGTATTTAATTCTACACTGACATACAGCACTAAGAATTTTTAAGCATGAACATTTTTAAAGTATACACACATACATTCAGGAGAACTAATTCAACCTACTGGTACATGAACGTAATTATATCTATTGAATTTCAGAAAAATGTGATTCCCTATCTTGAACCTTAAAATGGTGCTAAAAAAAAAGGTTATAAATTATCACTTGGACTATAATCACTCTTCTGGGATCACTTACCGAATTAGATCAGCCTCAGTTGCTGATATGTTAGATAAAGACTAATCCAACTAAAGGGGGAAAAAAACAGCCAGTCCACACTGATATCTTAGGGTAAAACATGCATATGCAAAGCGCATTCTTGATAAAGATTTCAAAGAGCATTTCAATGTATAAAATAAGACAAAATTTGGGAAAAAAGAAATAATACTAAGTAAGATGGTGGAATACTTTCACAATGCAAAATTAAATGATGCATAATCATTTTAAGTTTGACTAACTGACACTTTGCCTACCCAACAAGGGTTACCAAATAGGAAGCTGGATGATTCAAAACCAAAAAAGTAAACAAAGCATTGGTTTTGATCTAGTATTCTTCGTATGTAGGTGTTGCTATTAACTGTATTTCATTTTTCCAAATGGAACAACTAAACTCTCAATATTATTCCAGTTAGGGTTCCAGTGTAAATGAAGGAATTGTTCATTTCAGTACTGAAATGGATCTGACTTGCACAATTCCCACAATTTGTAATTACGATACTTTATCTAAAATTTTACAAGCACCAGTAATTCCCTTTTAATATTCACAATAGGTTTAAATTTGGAATAAAGACTTATTTAATTCTACAGTATACCCTATGCACATGTACTTTGACCAGCTTGCACATCAGCAGCCCCAATACTTTATCTTGAGGACCCACTAAATGTTGTTAGGATTTTACTAGAAATAAATGACTTCATTGACTTGAAAAGGACAAAATATCAAAAACTGAAGTATCATAATCTTTGCCATTTATTTGCTTCCTGCATTAGAAAGAAATAAGTAGAAACAGGATGTTGCTCTAAGCTTTTACATCCATCTTTCAAACAAGACTAGTACGAGCAAAAAGTGTACTACAATTTACAAAGAAATAGATCTCCATGCCATTTTAATTCTATGCTTACTGTGTTTTAAATGTCTCTGTATGACTGTTAAAAGAAAAGAAAGTTCTAATTACTATAAATATTTTTATATGGATTAATCATTAGTAACATTTATCTGACACAAATATAAACCCAGTTAACCCCATTTTAGATCATGGGGTGTGAGAACCTACACCAACAACATAGGGTAAAGGTAGGAATAGCCCCAGTAAGGGCCCTTTGTGACTAAGGGCAAATTTACACTCAAAAATATAGGGCCAATTTAGACTCAGTTTTTTGTTTTTTATTTAATTATTTTTTAAATTCAAGAATAAGTATTATTATTAGTCATCCCTACAGGCTTTAATATATTTATTACCAATACAAATTAGGCAACCTCTCTAATTTTTTTTTTATTAGTTAACTGTATATCACTGCCATTTTTAAAGACATCTTTTATATTTCCATTCATCAACTGGTAAACTCACTTAATTTAACAGAGAGCTACCATTCCAGCAGCCACAGGGATGGAGAGGAACTAATCATAAATGAGCCCAAGTCCATCGCAGGAAATTTTTATTTATTCACTGAAAAGAAGTTCAAATATTCTGTCTGACCAAATATTTAAATGAGTTGTATTTATCATACATTTTAATCCATGGTGATTTATTAAACACAGGACAATTAATCTGTGCAGTACTTTACTAAAGATCACATATCAAGTAAGGCAAGGGGATTGAAACGGCAACCTGGAGGTACACAGTCTTAATTCTTAGCCACTGTGTCATCTCTGCCTATAATATAACCACAATTATATTCACTACTGGAACAAAAAACTTTACTTAGCCTTGCAAAGCAATAATCATTTACATGTCAAAAGCTGTCGGTTAATAATTCTATTGGTCATTTTAACAGAATTTAAGCCTTCACTTGAGTAAACATCTTCTCTTTCTAACTTTCCTCTTGAAGCTGAAGATGTTGCTAGTCAGGTTAGACAAGTCAAAGTAACCTGTACAAATATCCATGAAGTCAGTCAACTCTGAATTCATTACACCCCTGCAAGTGAATTCAGTGATCAAAACTTGATATTCAAATTACTACGAGAGGTTGGCATATACCTCATCTTTAATGCAGGTCTAAAATTGCAGCAGAAACCTGATACTTCACTTCTGCTAGCCAATAATATTTTAATATATTATAATCAATGCATTGTTTTATTCCTTCAATTCTCTGCTCACTGTGAAATGAGTTAAACAACATTACATACGCAATTAAAGAAAGTTATATTAAAAAAAGGCAAACAAGCTTTGAAAGGATGTCTCAAAAAACTTGACATATAATAATCCATGTTGCTGATATTCATTATGCTTGAAAATATTCTGAGAGCAACTCCTCATACTCATAAAAAAGCCAGATTTAGCATAGGCTTGTGTTAGTCTGTTTTTTTTTTTTTTTGTTGTTGATTTATGTTATCAAACAGTTAATTACAACAGAAAGTATAGGAAATACTTTAGGAACAACAACATTAATACACTTAAAATTTACACAAGAGTTACATATAGTATAATTTGGCATCCATATGATGGCATAATTAAGAGCTAAAATATTAATTATTATGAATAACCTAATGGTCTAATGGTAGGAACTACACTATACAAATAATGTAAAATATATCTTAATACTGCTATGGTCCACCTTTAAATAATGAACAAATACATAAAGCAAAATGAATGATTTACTAGGTTATGTCAGGTACTATGTGCATTTTTCCCTGCATGGCAGTTGCATTTCAGAAGGTGCACTTATTCTAGGGTGTTATCAAGAGATACTGAAAGACTAGAATTTTCAGTCTGTACGAGTTGAGACTCATACATGAGAAAAAAAGTGAAGGTAAGATTACAAGGTTACACAAGACTTATTCATATATCCATTTTCCTAATATGCTTTTCTTCACTCGGAGAGCAACCAGCACAATTCGTTAAGAAACCTTCAAGGGGCAACTAAAAAACTTATTACCCTGCTATGGACAATATGCTGAACATCAGATATAGAACAGAGTTTCTATAAATAATTAATAAAAGACATTGTTATTACACTGTAGAAATTTCTAAATACTGTAGTGTAAATTGCATTTGACAGCTTTTAAATCTGAATAGAAAATTCATAAGTAATGTAAATCTGAAAATATATATTGTGGTTAAAGATCATTTACATGTTCTAGAATTTACATTTAGCAGGGTGTCAGTAACAGAGATATGCATATGGTATATCAACAAATATGGAATTCTTAAAACTGATGAAGATATTATTAAAATTCCCCTTCATAGGACTGTTAAAATGTGAGAGCATGACAATAGACTTTTTACAGTGAAGAACTTAAATGTATATAGGGAAAACATGCCTTTGTCCATTCAGCTTGTCCTACAAAACATTTTCTTTTATGTGCACTTCAAACTAATTCTCACTTTCAAAGTGCACATTACTAAATAGTTCTATAGCTTTACCGACAAGAACACCCGTAATTATATTTTATTGTATTTTTTTCAATGGATTGATCTAGACATTAACATGAATAATTCCATATGGTTTACTGAAGAAAATGTTTCACAGTACAGTATTGTTCTATTAAATAGTTATAGCCAGCCAGATGATGGAACTAGTGCAAAATGATGTAGTATTGCTCACTTAAGGCAAAATAAGTGCTAACACAGCAGCAAGGCAAATATGGTAAGATTTCTCATCATTGTGTCTCTCGTATGTTTCACAACATTGAGCAATGGCAGACATCAGCTCTCCATTAATAACCACCTGGAACATTTCACACCTTTCTTTATTGCTTAAAATCAATTCATTTTTAAACAGAAATTGGGTGAATATTTTTTTGTGTGTTCAAAGCCTGTACATTTAGCTGTATATACGTGTTGGTAGATACAGAGTGAAATCTCCTCGAAGACAAAAACAAATAGAAAAAAAAAGAACAAGATGAAAATAATTGCTGTACTGCATTTAAATTTGCAAATAAATGAATAAAGAACTCTAACAATTTCCCTGATAGCTTAAAAGTATTTTGAAACATGTGAGATATGAACTAATATTTGGTGAAAAGTTCTTATCAGTTTCATAGTGATTTGTCTTTGCTCGAAACAATAAAAGCAGGGTGTTGTACCGTGTTGGCCATTATGGATGCAATAAGAAGTCAAGCAAAATTACACCCTTCATTGGCTAACTAAAAACATTATAATATGCAAACTTTTGATGCAGCTCAGGCCCCAACTTGCCTGAAGAAGAGGCCTGAGCTGCCTCAAAAGTTTGCACATTGTAATCTTTTTAGTTAGTGAATGAAAGGTGTCATTTTGGGTGACTTCTCAATATTATAAAATTAACATGTGCATGTAAAAAGAGATACAATTATGCTTGTTACCCTGGACTGAGAACACTATTGTATACTTGCCTGTCCTCGCCCACACATTTACTCCTCAGTTGAGATGCTGACAAGTCTCCTGCTGTTAGGGTTTCAGTGTGAAATTGCCTTAAATTTGCTGATAAAGATACCATATAGAATATAATTTAAAAATTAATTCTAACCCCTCAAAAATCATGTCCATATTGGGTGACCCTACCAGTGGAACATCATTTTGGGTTGTTTCCTGCCTTGCTTTCAATGCTCCTGGGAAACAGTCTAGGCCTGTGTGCCATTACAATGGATTAAGGAAGTTTGAGAATGGGCGGATATATGAATTTCCCACACCCCAAGTCTCGCCTTCATGAAGCCTTAACTATGAATCCTCAAAAAGTTACTATACAGGTACTTCTTACTTCACTGTTTTTTGTTTTTTTTGGCATCACAGATAGGGGCCAGTACATACGAAATGCAGCGACTGAATAGGTTAAATGTATATTTACACTTTGAAATATATAATTTGTCACACCCATAAAGGAATTTACCACCTCTGTTGATGCCAGTATAATTCCATTGGTGGCTGGGCAGCTCTACTAAAGGTAATTTATTGTACAGAAAAATTGAAATGTGCAAACAATGCATCAGAACAAAGTCTGATAATCCTATTTGGCTAATTTCATCGAAAATATCCTTGTATGGTGGTCACCATTTAATGAAAGAAAACTGACAATTCTGAGGTGTTTACAATTGCTTCCTCTTTAATATACTTGGTTTTCAGTAACATGATCAAAAAGACTGATTGGTTAACCTTTGCCTTAAAATACTGTAATTTCTAATTACCAAAATATGCCACATGATAGAACAATGGCCTAGCAACATTAACTTTTCAGAATCTAGCAAATTGCATCATGGCGTTTTAAATTATTAGTACATCATAAAATGCACAAAGTTCACTTTTACATTACATTTAAAATGATAGATTAAGGGAAGAAAAAATATTTATATGGTGGCTTCAAGGAGACTTCTCACATTAAACCTGCTGGGCTGAAATCAATAAGATCTAAAAGCTGTTTTTGCTGAACAGCCTAAGCTGACTACCTGTAAGAGGATGTGGAGAAGGTCGTGGGTGTTCTGAATTTCTGTTTTCACATCTCTGCTGTCATATCTGTTTAAGCCAATGTCTAGTGTAAAACTATTCATGTATATGCTTAGAGAAGGAACATACAATAGGAAATTGGGAAAACTGCAAATGTATTAAGATTCACAAAGACTACATTTATGGGATATTTCTTGTGCCTCACTTATAGACTAGATCAGTTTCAAATTTCACGGTTCCATTGCATATTTCATGGTCTTTTTCTTGCTGTACAAATGTACAAAAAACAAAGATAAGAAAACCTCTTCTGCATTTCCCTAAAACTAAACATAAAGGTTCACTTAAAGCAACTGAAGCAGCCTCTTTTTAAAACTCTCCTTAGCAACAAACTGACCACCATTCTAGTTTTGCAAAGAAAAATATCGAGGGTTATGTTGTTAATTTTCTCAGAATTAATAAGCAGCTGATCAAATCAATAAAATTGTCTATCTTCCAACATGTATTTTGCAATCAAAAGCAATATATTTTGAAAATATAAAAAGTGAATTGTTACATAAATAATGCTCAGAATGGAACAAGTTCTTCTACACATCACACATTTTCACATTAAAAGTTTAAAGAAATCAAAACATGCTCAATGTTGAATGCCTGTAGTAACCACCATGCTTTAGTAGGCTTAAAAGTTCATCATTTCTTGTTTGCAGTTAATCTAACACCTGGACACCACCATGATCACTGGATACCAATTTGTGCTAACTAGTGTGCTTGTAAATGAATTCATTCAAACCAATAAAGTAGTAATTAATCATGAATGTGCAGGTAGCAAGTTATAACAACCACCACAGGTTTTAGAATGAACTATCAACTCATAAATCTGCTTTTGCCAGTTTAAACAACAGTTCTATCAGCCTTACTCTTTTGTGTCTATTTGACTTGTTTTCTGATTAAATTTGAATTACATTTTTTGAATGTGGTGTTCATACATCTACCTTTTTGTTGCCCATTTCTTGCACTATTAAGGTGACAAAAGTCCAGTTTATATTCACTTTCTGCACCCCCAATATATATACTCACCTAAAGGATTATTAGGAACACCTGTTCAATTTCTCATTAATGCAATTATCTAATCAACCAATCACATGGCAGTTGCTTCAATGCATTTAGGGGTGTGGTCCTGGTCAAGACAATCTCCTGAACTCCAAACTGAATGTCAGAATGGGAAAGAAAGGTGATTTAAGCAATTTTGAGTGTGGCATGGTTGTTGGTACCAGACGGGCCGGTCTGAGTATTTCACAATCTGCTCAGTTACTGGGATTTTCACGCACAACCATTTCTAGGGTTTACAAAGAATGGTGTGAAAAGGGAAAAACATCCAGTATGCGGCAGTCCTGTGGGCGAAAATGCCTTGTTGATGCTAGAGGTCAGAGGAGAATGGGCCGACTGATTCAAGCTGATAGAAGAGCAACTTTGACTGAAATAACCACTCGTTACAACCGAGGTATGCAGCAAAGCATTTGTGAAGCCACAACACGCATGACCTTGAGGCGGATGGGCTACAACAGCAGAAGACCCCACCGGGTACCACTCATCTCCACTACAAATAGGAAAAAGAGGCTACAATTTGCACGAGCTCACCAAAATTGGACAGTTGAAGACTGGAAAAATGTTGCCTGGTCTGATGAGTCTCGATTTCTGCTGAGACATTCAAATGGTAGAGTCAGAATTTGGCGTAAACAGAATGAGAACATGGATCCATCATGCCTTGTTACCACTGTGCAGGCTGGTGGTGGTGGTGTAATGGTGTGGGGGATGTTTTCTTGGCACATTTTAGGCCCCTTAGTGCCAATTGGGCATCATTTAAATGCCACGGGCTACCTGAGCATTGTTTCTGACCATGTCCATCCCTTCATGACCACCATGTACCCATCCTCTGATGGCTACTTCCAGCAAGATAATGCACCAAGTCACAAAGCACGAATCATTTCAAATTGGTTTCTTGAACATGACAATGAGTTCACTGTACTAAAATGGCCCCCACAGTCACCAGATCTCAATCCAATAGAGCATCTTTGAGATGTGGTGGAACGGGAGCTTCGTGCCCTGGATGTGTATCCCACAAATCTCCATCAACTGCAAGATGCTATCCTATCAATATGGGCCAACTTTTCTAAAGAATGCTTTCAGCACCTTGTTGAATCAATGCCACATAGAATTAAGGCAGTTCTGAAGGCGAAAGGGGGTCAAACACTGTATTAGTATGGTTTTCCTAATAATCCTTTAGGTGAGTGTATATTCCACTTTATTATTACATTTTTCCATTTATAATGTAAAGTTGACATCTGTTTTATGTGCTTTATGTGGTTATGCAGACTTCAAAAAGACTAAAGTATTAGCCTTCATATGCAAGTAAAGTACAAGCCATTATTAATACATATTAAATATGATTTGCCTCTTTTGTTTTGGTTAAAATCTAGATTTTTTTTTGGAAAGTGAAGTCAAATCAGAAACTTGACAATCCTTTTGTAATATGAACTTCTTGTAACAGCAGTCACTATGAGGTCAAAACAAACTGCTTTTATTATGTTAGATGACTGTGAGTGAAGAGATCCAAGTCATTCTGAATCTATATTGAAGCAGTCACCCACTCAAAAGACAAACTGTAAAACATGCGAAGTGCCACATGCATAGAATTGCCACGCAACATTTCCTCAAAATTTATAATTTTTAACCTACTGAAATAATTGTTAAAATGTAGCTTCCGATCCTGGCAACCTACTAGTTTGATTCAACACAACAGTCAAACAAGATCTTGATAACGGAAGCATGAACTTTAGCCGTTGTGTGCGTATGTTTTTCTTTAAGAATATTACCAGTTATCTCTCTGTCAAAGAGAAGGAAATACTTGGTTGCATCAATGTGCAACTGTGCAGGAAAAAATACAACCTTCATTTTGCAAATAAAAGGCAGGTATCTGACAAATTTCCTAATGACTTCCCCCATTTGTTTCCCTTTTAAATCGCCAGAAATAAAACCCTACATTCAACTCAGTCTCACTTAGATGGTCCTATGTGCACTTTTTAGGGTACTACAATAGCAGCATACTCACAAAGGCTGCAACACATGCTGATTCCCCAGCCAGTAGATAACAGCTCCAGGTTTCTATAGATTAGTGGACAGACTTGTGTTTAACCCATTCTGCAAGGCCTCATGTGAAGAGGTCTGAGGTGTTAGCTGTTCCAGAGGAAAAACATATTTCTACTTTACCATTGATCCATAAGGCAACCAATATTAAATTCAAAAGACTTTAGGTAGGTGATCATAATATACCTTCTAAAGTTAATACTTTCTGGTTAATTTCAATATTCTTTCCATTGTTAAATGTGAAGAGAGCCTCACAATTTAATATCACATCTTAAAATACCTTGCCATGAGCATCTTTAGCAGACTAGGTTTTTTGTCTGAGTTTTTGAAGTAATACCAAAGGGATGTATCAATGTTTCCTCAAAGACTTGTATTTGGAATTAATTAAAAACTTCAATTATCTGTTTAATATTTTGTATATATTTCTTCAAGAGCATGTTTACAAGCGCACACAGTTTTCATTGCATTAGGTGTGAGTCCATTATTGCAGTCAGTTATCACTTTTAAGTCAGCCTGACTGCTAAATTTATCTGAAGAGGTTTATCCAAATCTTTATATCAATTAGAAACCATGAATAAATATATTTATTATCCATAAATGTAACAAAGCATCCAAGCATCACTTTCAATCAGTACAAATGAGGAATAGCATATTTGGCCAGTACCAAAATTGAAGCTGACATTGTCCTTCCAAAAATGAAAAAGGTTGTATGGACCTTATTTTCTTTTGGATGATATCTAAAATTCTGTCTGTAACAATGATTTTTATTTACTAGATTTTTCTGGAGGTATAAAATAAAAAAATGATAGAAAATGCATACAATGTAAACAATATCCTAGATTAATTTTTTAAGACCTCTTAAAAGAAATCTTATATCTAAATCTTCATTCCATTTTTGAAGACAACAAACCATACATAAATAAAACAACAAGTACACTATGTCGTAGTGATGTGCACAGTTATTAAAAATCATAATAATGCAAATATTGACCAAGCTGAATTTGAAAAGAAATTGTGCATGATTTACTTCCACATTTCATGGTTTCATTTAACTAACCTCTAACCATTTGTTTTCAAACCTTCTGTTACATAGTAGGACAAAGCAGAAAACGGATTACAGTACACAGTATGTCTTTGTGTTGTATTATGAAGATAGGATCACCAGAGAAAACAAAAAGAACACGGAAACAAATATACATGCACAATTAAACACAAGGCACGAAAGTCTAAAATTAAATTGTGGAATGAGGCACAATCACTACATTCTGTGCTAATGCTTTGACTCCCTATAAGCCTTTTATGTTAAAATACAAACACATAAAATGTAAACATTTTCTCTAGACTTTCCTGTACATACATACCAGTAGGCATTGTTTTCAGATTGTCATTTTAAAACTGAATTTAAATACATGGTGAGGTGATGCAATTTTGTTGATGTCTTAAGACTACAAACTGTTGAACATTTATGGCTGATAATATAATGAGCATAAATAAACTTCATTGCTTAAGATTGCCGTTAAAAGTGTTCTACAAATTCAGAGCTGACAAAACTTGAAGCCAGACACAGCAGTTGTCTTCTATAACATGAACTATGAAGTCTTTTCTTTGAAAAGCAGAGATGAGGATTAGCACACATTTCACACATGCAGTGGTTTCATTTTCTTTTTTTTCCTTTCCAGATTCTTTTCAAACTTCTGAATGTCATGTTTACTTACCTTAGTTCTCAGTAAAAACCTTCCCCTGCTTGCTGAGTTGGGTTAGTCAGATCTGAGCTCTTTTAGGTCACCAAGTTCGAAATTGTATATGATCACTTATGTCCATGTTTTCCATAAAATGCTTGCTTGCTTTTGTAAGGCACAAACTCTAAACCAAAATTTTTTGTGAGGAGGAATAATACAATTGACACCTGACTCAAAAAAATACTTGGCTTAGCAAATCAATCAAACGGAAGAAATAAGTTGAAACTAAGTAAACAAAACAACAAAAAATTATGAAATGGCCATATATTCTTTGACTCTGCATCAAGTCAATGTATTACTTAAAAAAAAAAATAAACTTTTAAACTCCTGTTCATGTTCAACCATGATCTTTTACTTTGGGCTATCAGAGAATCAAAAATTAAAATGAATTATTATATTATTAAATGGTTAAAAAAAATAGTTGTATAGAGCAAGAATCTCAAGCATTGTTCCTGGAGAGCTGTAGTGGCTGCAGGTTTTTATTCAAGCCACTTTCTTAATTAGTAGCAAATTATCACTGCTAAAGGAATCTACTTTGTTTCCTTGATTTTAAAAATAACTTGTTTCAAGATTCTAAAATCTGAATTGCTTATTTTTTTCCTAAGCAGCTGCCATTTAACAACAAGAACTAAGCCCCTACAAGTCCAAAAAAGTAATTTTCTGAAATGTTTGATGCATTAGAGTGCATACACTGCCAAGCCTTACACTACAATTAAACATAAGAAGCAAGAATTTGTTTTAAATTATAAAACTGGTTGCAGCAAACACCTGAAATCATTGTTTCCCTATAGGAACAAAGTATGGGACCCCTGTAATACAGCATAGTAAATTAGAAGTGAGTGATCTACCCATTGTTAATACAGTTTCCTTATGATTCATAAAAACACAGTCTTAACGGCTATGGTTTATTTTCTATTTAATTTAGTCAGATCCTTGAGACCTTTTCTAGGAAAAAGTTATTTAGGAAAATGGATGGATTAAATTCTTCAGTTGACTGCCTGTGTGTGAAAAGTTATCATCTATGCTTGATTTTTTTCATTTAAAACTTAGTAAAATAAAAACAAAAGCTAAGCAGCTACAGCTAAGATGTTTTGCTGAACTGCCTTCTTCAAACATTTTTTTAGCTGAATAATGAACAGTAAATTACCAATTTGTTGGTAAAGAACTTTTTTTACATGGTTGTTTTATGTGGCTTGACTGAGCAATTTCTATAGCAAAATTTAGATTAGTGTCCAGTTTTATTCAGCATCTCTCAATAATATCTGTATCTATCACTGTCATTTCTGTACAGTCTGCATTTCCATGCTACTTGTTCCTGTTTGATACTGAGTGTACTTTGTTTCTTTTTAAATTATTTTTTTGTCTACTTTCGGTGAGCAAACGTTTGTATTTTTGATTCTAGCAATCATAATGTTTTGAAAATGTAAACATCTTACACAAAAGAGGAATATTTTAAAGTACTTTTTTAAAGAAATTATAATTTTCACTTAGGACTGGCACACATCAGATTTTAGGTAGTGAACTGTGCAAAATATTACCTAATGCAGTCCTCAAAGAAAATGAAAACCATTCCTTTCTTATTTCATTTGGGTCAGACTTTTCAAGCATCCTGTGGTGCGAGCCACTGGTAAATGGATAGCGCTCAGGTAAATGCAAGTTACCACAAACAGGTGTGCACACATGCTGCAAAGCCACTGGGGAGGCATTTTCAAAAAAAACAAATTTAAACCACAGAAACCAAGTGAGACACGCGACCCTAGTGTCTGCAGGCTGCAAGTAGCATGAAAGTCACAAGGAACTGCTGAGTGGCCCCTACAAAAAAAACTGATCCAGTAAGTTTTGAAAAGTGAACAAAAGCTTTTAATTATTTAATAACTTAATAATAATAATCAGTTTCAAGAACTTTACTGTTCTTTTTCAAGGAAAATGTGTTTTAAAGCATCTTCTTATTTTAGTTTTTCTAATCAATCTAGGTTCATTAGTTCACCACAGTGGACTCATGTTGTCTTTAACTTGGCCGAATCAACAGATTGTCATATAGGATTTGTCTAAAATCAGTAGGTAATCAGAAAGAATATTCAATAGAGGATGTATGATATTTCTCATACCAGAAGATGTCCATAATTAACTACTGAGACAGAAATCCCAAAACTGGTTTATGGACAATCCCAAAATAGTTCCTTAAATGTGTTATTGTTCTTATGTTAAGAATAAGCATTTACATTAGCTTATTACTCTTCACTATCCTGGTGATTTAATGTGGAATGCGATACAATTATTTTTTTTTGTCTACATTAATAAATAAATAAATGACACAGCACATCTGTGTATTGCCTTCATTATTAATCATGCTCAACCAGATATACTGAGTATTATTTAATGGAGATAACAATTCTGGCTCCTATTAAGCTATCTGCCTAGATGACCCTTACAACATGTTGCACTGTGACTGCTGGCTTTAAAGCTCTGGTAAAGAAATGGAGAAGAGATGCTTCTCAACATTTCAGTGTCAAAATGGGCCATCCCTCCTAGGGGCTGAAACTCCAATTGAGTATTTCCTCCAAGTTTATGTGTGTTAGACAAATGCAAAAAACTGCTCATGTAACAAACTGATTCTGTAACCAAATGCCTCCACTGCAGAGATGCTTCCAAGACTAGTGTGTATATCATGTATGCCACAGGCTGGCCTTAAGAAATAATATTGTTTGGTCTTGGTTACCCATTTAGGCCTTGAAGATGACACTGGTTGGAGAGTGGACTGTTTTTGATTAGTAAAGGAAAACAAACCCAATTATCCACCGTTTCACCTAACAATTTTTTAGCCAGTATTCTCTATTATGGAACCTTTAAATGGAAAAAGGGCTATAGAAAATGGGTGGGTGGACTGATAATTAAATACCAATCCACTGGGTAGCCTATGCTCAAATCAAATAGCAAGCAAATCTGAACACTTTTGGCAAATAGTCATAAATAAGCTAGACAACAGTGAATATTAAACAGTTCAGAGATTTGTGCAAAATTTCTTCATGATATTCTGGGTAATAAGATGAGTGACATCACACTTAAATTAAGCGATTAATCTGGGCCCAGTGTGGTGGTATTTGCATCCACAAGCACACCTTTCTTGGCATCTAAGAAACAGAGTTAATCAAGAGTGATTATAAATTTGCTGTGCAGAGGATCAGACAAAAGCAAGCACAGATGCATGCTTCTCACCACAGTTACAACTTATCTCACTGGCATCATTTAAAAAAGCACGTCTGGATGATGAAAAAAAGCACGCATACACAGAGACAATGGTGCTCACACAAACATCAGTAACCGCTACTTTGGCTTACAGGTGAAGGTCTTTATCAAATCCACATTTTCATTGGGGAAACGTCTAACAAAAAAACTAAGAAAGGAGGTTCAGTTCACATGGTGCCCTTTCATAGGGTGTGACCTCAAAGAATAATCATCCATCCATCCATTTTCTAACCCGCTGAAGAATAATCATGATGAAGAAAAATTAAATGAAAACAAATAACTGCAAATCAAAGGCTGCAATCATTCACATCCAAAACACTGTCCCGCAACCTGAATGTTGAGCTAAGTGAAAACAACAACATGTTAAATCACAAGGTTGTGGTATGGAAACTGTAACCAGCACCCTAAAAAGGCAATCATTCGTTTTTCCTGCAACACGAACATTTTTTTCCATTCTTTCAGACAAATAGCTTGCCGAAGCAGGAGGCGCTGGGGAACATCACAAACCGACAACGGTTACGGGAAGTGATGTCACCTTGATCCTTACCACAACAAGCGGAATTACAAGTAGTCACTTTGGAAATAACACGTGGGGTGAAAGCCCTTTTCCTCGTTCCATCAAGCCTATTTCAAGAAACAGACATCTCAAAGACAATACTGGTGGATATGCATCCTTTTTTGTCCACAGAATAAATAAGATTGATAGATGTGAAACGTTTACAGTGGAATGATGTATTTTAAAAGAATATAAATTATTGGTTGCAAACAACTTCCAATAACAAAAATCTGAAACAGGAGTACTGTAAAACAAAGAAG
This sequence comes from Polypterus senegalus, assembly GCF_016835505.1. NCBI lineage: Eukaryota > Metazoa > Chordata > Cladistia > Polypteriformes > Polypteridae > Polypterus > Polypterus senegalus. The sequence continues at coordinate 173,770,034 of NC_053154.1, forward strand.
TGAATTAATGAATTCACAAGGTAAGGTGTATAAACTTATTGTTTGGGAGCTAAAAATTGTTAAATTCAACACTTTAATTGTGCGGTCTATCGAACTGAACTGAAGAAGTGACCAAAGTGTCACTGTGGGTGCAATGTAATGGTTTAATTGTGCAATGCATGATTGGTTATCACTTATTCTTAGGAAATTTGCATTGTCAGTGAACACGTCTCCAGTCCCTCTTTACTTAAGTGCCCCCATGCTTTAGAGTCATAAGATAAGAGATTATAACTCAAGACATATGTAGGTGACTTAGCTCTATCTGTACTCACAGCACAGCACAAGCAAGCTTGGCATCAGTTCCACCCATGCTGATGGCTATTAAACACTTATCCGGATTAGTGACGATGTGTTCTGGGCAGGGTGCCCGCAGATCCACGCCCTCACATGAAAACCTGAAACACAGGCTCAGGACAATGGAAAAGCAAAGAACCGCCCACCTTTTGTACAACACCTGATGGTCTGTATTACAGAGTAAACTTTCATGGACTAAAGGCAGGAAGGCACATGGAAACAGAAGCCAAATTTAATGTTGAATCCTCAAAGAAAAGCAACCAGACAAGTAGACAAAATGTGGCTTAAATGAGTGGGCCCAGATTATTTATGTCCAAAAGATCAATCCCTCCTCACAACAATCCAAACCTCACCTGTTCAGCAAACACTGTCACACCTTCATTTGACCAAGGGCATAAAGGCTTAGCTGCTTACCCCACTCTGGAGAAGAAAGAACAGCTAACTTGCTTCTTCTTCCAACCACCTTAAAAAAATTAAAAACTGTGTCCCTTTGAGCTTTTTTGCTCAATTAGCAGTTTTGTCTCCATCCCTCAATCATATTTTCCTCAATCCAGTGTGGAAGAAGAATGGGGAGTCCCTCTTAGTCATAATTTCCACAAAGCTGTATATCCCCTCTGTCACATTTTACGCAAAATGTCATCTTCATCCTGTGTTTCTCTTTTCAGTGTAGGACAAACATAGAACAGTAGGGTCTCAGCCATCAGATTTTATTTGGTACCCTTTATTTGTGTTTAGATTCCCCAGAAATCTGTACAAATAAAATATAGCACCAAAATCTAAGCTTCAATGAGAGGTTTTTGTTTCTAGCTGGTTCAGGTTCATTACTTTCTTACTCAATTAGTGGAAGTCCCTTTTCACTAGTCTCCCAGCAAAAACATTCAATATATTACAATCTATTCAAAACTCAAGAGTTCTTACTTTAAGCATACAGAGAATATCACTTCTGTTCTTTATGACTTAGATTGGTTACCAATCTTTTGAAGTATAAAATACAAAATCATCACCTTACCACTTTCAACATTTTACGTGGTCTAGCCTCTATTTACTTTATTCAGCTTGTACATACTTAAAACCCTCCATGTGTACTTTGGTCTGCTAGCAATGGACTGCTATTGGTTCTCAGACCAAACTATCTATGGCAATTGGCAGGTCATTCAGTGCCCCTATACTTTCTAATTTTTTACCTCAGTTTCATCGGCGATTGCTTTTCTCTATTTTCTTTCAAAACATTTCCTTTCTGCCAATACATTTCTTGCCTGTATTCATTCAGCATAGGTCATTGTTGTTATTATTTTTCAATTTATCATGTTATTGTCAATTCATTAATAAAAAATTACAAAACTATAAATGCTATGTGTAATGACCTTGAGTTTGAGAACGGATTATTCCTTTTCCTTCCAGCTTTTATATTATTTAACTTAGGACACTCCAAGCAATGATCTATCATTGGCAAGAACTTCTTGATGCCAGTGTTGAAGTGGCTGATCACTCAGCTAAATGATGATAACCTTTGCGCAGTTCTAAAGAAAAGTATGTGGTGTGTTTTTTACTTTAAAGTAAAATCTTGCACTGCCTTTGTCCTTGGGAATTGTTAAACCATAACTTATAATTTTAGCATTTATTAAGTTACTAGAAAAGAAAAAGGCTTGAATTCATATCAAGCCAAGACAATATGTAACACAGATAAATCTTGGCGCATAAAAATGGTATTCTGATGCACCTTGTAAGTAATGAAACAGGGCTATAACTATGTCCATTATTTCCTTAACATGCAAGTAGTGACAAACCATACTCTACAGTAATGGAACCTTTCATTTTGGAATTTGGGCTATTATCCAGTAGATTGGTAGCTCATGCTCATGTGGTATTCAATTAATCTGAAGAAATTTAGCATGGAAGTGCATCATACTGTATTGTACTGTACTTTGTTTTCTGTAATCTTGTCCAGCTGTTTCCACTGCAAGGTCACAAAAAGATAAGACACTACACTGGACGCAACAGGTGTCATGCCAACGCTGGATAGCATGTCAGCACACGTCACTGGGCACTCGTACTCATACCAAATCTTATTTGTAGCCTACAGGTACGCTAAAATGCACATAAATGAATTGCTGGAGAAAACTGTAGCATTTGAATAAATTCAGACAAAATAAATTCCACAAATAATTTTCTTTTTGTTAATACTATACTGGGAAGTATACCCAGAAAACTAAAAGGCGCAGTGAAAAACTTTTCCCTCAGTAGCATTAAAATATATATTTTGCCCTGTTAAAGATACCAAGCAGCTCCATTTCTGGGTAAGAGAATAAATTACCAAAAAATGTGTTCAAGTCATTAAAAGAACATTCTTATTCCAATTGAGGACCACAGGAGCTGGACCAAGTTCCTGTAGCACTGGAAGCAAGGCAGGAAACAAACCTAGACAGGACGCCAGTCTATCAAAGAGCCCATTCATGCCCCCATATTCCCAATAACTGATGATCCAATTTGGAACCGCGGGTCAATCTAACCTGCTGTCTTTCAGAATGTACCTGAAGAGATTCCAGGCAGGGACATAAGAACATGGAGAATGCCCAAGAACAGAATTGAACTCAGGACATCTGCTCCATTTGGCAAAGGAGCTGCCCACTGGGTTGTTGTGCCACCCAAAATGTATATAATTTATACAGTATTAAAAATAAAATGCAGTACTAAATTAATAATATTAGATCAAAGTTAAACTACAGATCAGTGTTTAACAAATATACAACTAATTACAGTATAGATAGTCTAAACATTACTAGTCTAACACAGATGTCACATAACCATGAAACCTTGAAACCTGTTCAGGACTGATCCTGCCTACAACTCAATATTTCTGGGGTAGACTGTACATTACTACAATGCAAACAGAGGGTCCAGGAAATGGAGAGCTGATTCGATTTCGTAAAAAATGTTTTCAAGTTACCTGTCTAGTATTTGGTTGTGAACTAGCCATCTGCTGATTATGCTGCACAATCTCCATTAACGCCTGGGCTTGGTCTTAGCTGGATGCTATGACTGAAAACAGCTGACTATAATCTTGGCTTAACATAATTTATAGAATAACGTAACTTTCAAATATGTGAAACATGTTCAAATTAAAAATGAAAGCCTACATAAAAAACATGGACTTCAGAAATAGAGGGAAAATTGTGTCACTCTTAATATGTGAGAATATATATTTATTTTACACATCATGAAACAAGTTTCAGAACGCTTACACATATAACAAGTACAAAACCTTGCACTATTTACATACATAAACACAGATTATCAAGGTAATACTGTAAGCATACTAAACTTGCACAACATACATTTAGGGCTATTTCTTGCCCTATGTCATGCTCCAGTACCCAACAACACTAAATTAAAGGTTTGAAAATGAATGAATGGCCACTGTGCCTACATATTAAGGCAGCATTGCCTCTTTAATGTAAAGTCCATTGCGTAGAAACATTTTGTAAGCTGCACCAGTTATTGACGGAAGACTTCAGTGTGACGTGGTTAAACATCCTGCGAAATTCTGAAAGTTTATTGATAAATGCTGAACTTCCGGGATAAAAAAAAAAAAAAAAAAGAAGAAGAGGAAGAATTGCTTAAGTATGCATGTTAAATGCAATATTTGCCCAGGGTTCACCAACTATACTGGTTAATTTAGTGGGACCAATAGATGAGAGAATAATTATACAATGCCTCCAAGGAAAAAATGGCTACTAGATGTAAGGTGCTTTCTAATACCAGCTACGTAGCAAAGATGAGAGGGGAGAAAGCAGAATGACTTTGCCATATTTGCTGTCCAAAGTTATTAAAAGATTTAGATAGTTGCAAAAACACTCCTTAAAAACAGCCTTCCTTCCCCACACTTGCATGGCAGGCTGGCTGGCACAGTATTATTACCAGGTACATTTTCTGACATGAATCAAAACAGGACAGCAAAACTGCCCTTAGAGTACCCTCACAAGAAAAGCAAAGCAGACTAGTAATTAGAAAGGCACAAACAGAGACGTCTTCCCAGAAAATGATCTCAGCAGTAACCACTGCCCTGTTCGAGACTAGAGCCCGAACGATTAAAAACCTTGTCTGGCGTCTGTCAAAGTGCTTGGGGCTAAAACCTCAGTTTCACAGACTCATATACAAAAACACACCCTGATGCAGGGAAAACAGCTTTTGCTAATCCCCAAAAACACTGAGTAAAGCAGCAACACTCAAGACACTAAAAACCTTTGAAAACGAAACCATGCACAACATAAAACTGAAAATATTAAAACCAATCCACATTACTAGATGTGGAAAGCGCATAAATTCTTAAATTGTTTAAATTAAATCAGGACCTTAGAGCCCTTGTCAAGTTGGGAAATGCACATGCTCAAGATGTGTACGTCTCCAGGTATCCTTACCTGCCTTTGTGTTGAAGGCTGGGTTGTCCCTTAAACTGCCTTCTTGGCTCACTGCTGTGAAGAAAGCTGTCTGCTTGGCTCTTAGTAACAGCACTGAATGGGGCGCGTTTCCCTCCAGTGGTGCCGTAAGCTGAAGTTTAAGTCTGAGCAGTACGCTGTCAGTAATTCAAGTTGTTCCCACCTCACAAAGACAGTGAGCTTTCAAAGTCAACACCCACACCTCAGGTCACAGAGTTACCCATCCTGCTCTCTTGTGGTGCTCGGAATTAACCGTTCTGTGGAGGGGAAGGGGAATGTTCTGTTCTGATCAAAGGTGTGATCCGAATTAAAAAAAAATAAAAATGCACCACAGTAATTTTGACAGTAACAACTTAATTAATAAAAGGCTGCATTGTAGTTGGGTAATTAGGAGAGAAACTGAAGCACCTTTAATGATAGTCACCTCAAACAGAGCATGTTATCTACTATACTTGTAGCCAGAAGTTAAGTCTAGGGTGTATGTTGAGCTGTTAAAGCAGAAAATGATGCTGTTATGCATTCCCATACCACCTTATTATATCATAATTAAAATTGAGAAAGGTTTGAATCTTAAAAATAGGGCAGACCATAGGCAATATAACAAAGTTGAAAAAGAAAACTGTTGTTCACAATCCTTCAACAGGTTCATCTATTCATTATCAAGTCTGCTCAATCCACATTTTGGTCATGTGGTCCAAAGTCTGTCCCAGGAACACCGGGAATATGGCTGAACATTATAAAGTACAGTCATGTTCAGGAAAAAAAGCAAGTCTTAAAAATCCATATAAGGATGAAAAACATATTAATTTTCAATTTATAGCAATTGCATATTTGTATTCTTAACACAAAATAGCAGCTACAAGAGTCCAGAAATGGATTTCGTGTATCATCATCAATATATCAATCCAACTAGCCACTGTCTGCAAGGTGCTATATAATATGCTCGTTCATCTAAGTTGTACCAATTTATCCTTATTTCATTAGGGCAAGAGAAAGCAAAAGCCTGACTTGGTGGAATTGGGAGCAAAGTAATAATCAGCTGCATATTGGAAGTTAATCCATCATAGTATGCACTCATGCAAACATTCACAGCCCTTCCTAACTTACCAGTTAAGTCCAGATAATTAACAAAATATTGTCAGGTTTGAGATGTGAGGTGAAACACATAAGGATACAGGAAGAACAAGTCCTTGCAGTTATAATACTTCAGTACTAACAACTGAGACAAATGGCTTTGAATCATTAATTAACAGGAAGAAATATCTGATCATGAGTAATCCTGAATGATCTAAGAAGAGAGTTGTAAAATGTGGTTCATTTCTAATGATTCAAGTAAATAAATATAAAGCACTAAATATAACATAAAGCAGAAAGTCTCTAGAGTAGAATGGAAAAATCTCAATGAAAATGCAAACAAACAACACTATTCTTAGAAAAATAATGTAAACAGAGTTAACTTTGATGTGTTCAGTTTCAAAGATGCTGTAATCTTAAAGGAAAATCACAGCTTCATTGAAGTCTGTGCAGGAAGATTTGGAACAAATGGTGTGGTGATGGCAGAAATCTGTAGGTAAATGAATCTCTCATAGAGTGACAGCACAGGACAAAGGGCTAAGTGCCCACTGCTTTAGTAGACTAGAAAGTATGGCTGCTCAGGAAACAGAGCTTATCACAGTTAGACAAAACTCAAATTTATCATAATACATACCTTAACAACTTGTGGCAGCATACGTACTAAGTACTTCTACAGTACTTCATACAACAAATATACTTGCATCTCATTTGACAGAAATGTGTCTGATTTAGGCCATACATTTCTGCTTGTTAGAAATATGGCTGCTTTAATCATCAGGGAAACCAGTACAGCCTGTGAAAATCACACACCTAAATGAATTAGTCTCACTCATCCGATACGAAAAACCACTAAAGAAATGCAAACCAGTATTAAAAAGTGAGGAAAAAATGACACAGCCAACCCCACCTTGAAGAACCGAGCCTAAGGTACATGTCACAATGCAAACCCTGCCCTTGAGAGCTGAAACAGAGCCCCACCTGTTAGTGACGAGCCTGTTTTGCAAAAAAAGAGACTGACGGTCCTGTAAAAGCCAACAAATAGAAAGCCCAGTGGTGTTCCTGGCAATAACATCCACAATTCAAATATTTTAGAGGCCTTCCAAAGTGCACCACTTTCTTTAGAGAGCCAAGCAAGAGCTTTTGCTGGAATGACCGAAATAAGTAAATGACACACAACATTGAGTGATTCACATGATCTTCCCAAAACTACAAAAAAATTCAGATGAACCGAAATTGTAGCAAATGATAAAAAAAATACATATATTTAAAAAAGAAGCCTGAGAAGCATAAATGCATACGACATGAACAACAGTCTACCACAACTGAATTCAGAACCTATGTGTTTATGAACATTATTATGAGAGAGAGAGAGAAGGATGAACATTGGCTTAAACAGAGGAGATTCTATCCTTAAGTCCACACCCTCACGTAATACTCTCAACAGAAATAGTTAAATTAAGTAGACAACCATGTCTAGGCAAATACCACCTCAGCAAGATAGACAAGCTCAACTATATTTACCAAGTCCCTGGTGAAGAAGGGCATACCATATGAGAATTATAGAAGGCAACAATCTCATTGGAAGGAAAATATGCTTCAATGAGGGCCAGAATATAACAGGGTACAAAATAAGAGGAAATCAATAACATCTGTTGTGGCAGTAACAAATGGTGGCCATCGAAAAGCAGACATTGTAGTGCACAGCACTGCACTGTATATCAAGGGGGTTTACTATATCCTAAAAAAAAAAAAAAACGCCCTGAAAGAGGCCAATACACTTATTGACTTTAGTACCTGTTTTGGAAGGAGAGGGATACACGTCATTGGAGCCCACACCAACCACAAAAGTTATTGCATTACCAAGATTCAAAACCCATTTAATAATTTTAATAAATGTTTTTCCAATGCTCGAAGTTCTCCTCAAAAGCAAATTCATAGTTCTGCTGAAGAGATGTTTTTCTTTTTAAAGTTGAACAGGCAAGTTAAACAACTAAATGAATATTACAGAGCAAGTGTGAGGTAGGCATTAAATCAGAAACCACATAGGTTGCTGTTCAGTGCCCTAGCAACTGGTTGCTTTCCAGGTTGCTTTCCTCAGAACACAGGATTTTAAAAACTGAAGTAAATCATTAAATGACTGTTAAAAATGCTCCTATCCTGTCCACCAAGACCAGATTATAAAATTCCTTTCTTTGGCTTAGCATTTCATTTTATGCACCGAAACTGTACTGTTCAGTGGCGTTGTTTTTTCCCAACCATTGGGATTTTATTATCCATTTTTGTGGTATACAAGTGTGGCTGCTAAGAGAACTCCTACTGTGTCAGCTCAAAAGGTAAATTTCTTACTGAATTCATTCTTGGTGGTATTGACATGACCAGCAACATCCTGTATGCCTTGAAAAGCTTTGTATCTACACATACCGAGAGCAGCACAGTCTCTAGAGGTGTTAGTATGTGGAGGTGTGTATAATCAGCATTGCTACAGTACATCATTTGGCTTGTGCATACTGAAGATAAAATAACGCTGTCAAACATCCATAGTCAAATTTAAGTTCACATGGTCTAAAATCTAGTCCTGCAGTAGCAGATGCAAGGTAGGAATTGAGCCCAGACAAGGTGCCAGTCCATCACAGGGCATACTCATGTACACTACCGCATAGGGCCTATTTAGAACTACCAAATAATCTGTCAAGACAAGGGATGTGGTTAGAAAACTAGAGTATCTTCAAATGCCAGTCTACTACAGAGTTTATATCTGTTCACTGTCTGTATGTAGTTTCTGTGTCTGCATTAATTTCAAAATACATGATGTTGCTGGCGAGCACGAGAGCTTTGCAAAATGACATGGCATCCTTGTATACTAACATGAGTTTATGAATAATCAAAAAATTTGAACGTGAGCCTCAGTAGGCTTTGCGCCCTGGGAACCAAGTCACCCAAACAATTTTATAACATTTCAGTAATTATTGACCGCTCTGATGCTTATCTTTCTGATCATAAAATAGGTAATTACGATAGCAATTGACAATTCAGAATTCATAATTAATTGTAGAATTACGGTATTTGAATGTTCCTCTAGAATGCCTCTTTCTTTTGCATGATTTGGCTTGAAAACTAATTAGCACATCCTCATGTCATTATAGGCTGAAATTTCGAGTTTGGTATTTTTCCATCCAGCCGTTTTAGCTCTAGACCAATACTCAGGAAGCTGTGACACACACACACACACACACAGACTGATACATCAACATTGAGATATCAATGTTTTTGGTCTTGGGGGCCCTAAAATATTGAGATCCATTGAAAACCAGCGATTGAAATTTTTGACAAATGTAAAGCTTTCGCTCCTCCCCCATAGACGATAAGTTATGGTGGGGGAAGGCGCAAGGCAAAAAAGGTCAGATAATGGATAGATATTGTTTGTAGGTGGTCTAGTTTGCACTGCAATTACAACTATTACCTCAAAGCTTAAAAGCATAGAATGTAATTCCTGACCAGGCTCCTTCTTGAGTCAATTTTGCATGCTCGGTTTTTGTGTGGATCCTCTTCAGTACTCCAATGTTCTTGCATATTCGAAACATGTTAAATTAACTATTGACCACACATAAATAGGTATTGTATGTACATGTGCATAAGTATGACCTGTAAAGGACAGACATTTCACTCATGGCAGTTTACTGCTTTATTCATGATCCTCTGACATTAGGTTATGTTTACTATAAACCTGAAATGTTAACAGTGTAACATATCTGCATTAAACGAGAATGTGGGCTTCACAATGTGAGGAAGACTGGAAAAGGAAGACATTTTGCACAACGCAAACAAATTGGATGTACCGCAAGATAGTGTGCTGATTGCTATGACGTAGTACAAGACACTGATTGATTGGTGTGAATACATTGGTAGTTGGTGAAGGGACTTGCATCTGCGGGAAGATACTCAGGTTATTAAAAACACAGATTGAAGCTGATGGCTGATAAGACTTCATATTAAAGGTCATCTTTATTTTTTCCTTTTTTCTATATATAAGTATTTCTCCTTACAGGACCGTTCATCCAGGATGACATTTCTTCCTTTTGATTTTACATTTAACATTTGTACATATTTATTTGCAGATTGTTTTGCACATCAAGATTCTGGAACTGGTGTTGGTTTGATTCTGGGGCTTCACGAGGTTCGGTGTTTCTGTTACGTGTTGATGGTGTTTATGTACTGTGATTTGTGTTAGCAATATTTTGTGCAATATGAAAAGTATGGTGCATTGTGATATGTGTTGTTTGCTGTTATTGTGATAAGCTGATGCTTTTTGAGAAATATATTGTTGAAGGGGCAGCACAGTGGCGCTGTGGGTAGTGCTGATGACTTGCAGTTAGGAGATCCGGGTTCGCTTCCCGGGTCCTCCCTGTGTGGAGTCTGCATGTTCTCCTCGTGTCTGCGTGGGTTTCCTCCGGGTACTCCGGTTTCCTCCCACAGTCCAAAGACGTGCAGGTTAGGTGTATTGGTGATTCTAAATTGTGAATAGAGTGTGTGTGTGCATGCCCTGTGGTGCCCTGCCCAGGGTTTGTTTCGTGCCTTGCGCCCTGTGTTGGCTGGGACTGGCTCCAGCAGGCACCCGTGACCCTGTAGTTAGGATATAGTGAGTTGGATAATGGATGGATGGATAAAAAAATCCTGTGATGAGATGGGACTTTTGTAGCATGTGACGAGATGTGACATTTTCAGAGAGATACTTTCAAGCCCCACAAGACAAGACTTTGTACCAAGAGATTTAACCATGCCTAGGGCCAGAAATAAAAGACGAAGAGTAGATGACAAAGTTGAATGTCGTAAAGAATTCAAAAACGGTGGCGTGATACACATGCAGAGCAGGTTCGAGATAATTAAAGTACCAAAAATCAAAAGTCTCAAAACAGCAAAAAGAGATTGAATAGTAGTGTTTCTTCCCAATGAAGAGTTGTATCCGCGAGAAATAAAAGATTTGTTGATTGGTGAAAGTGAAAAACACATACATGAGCGGCAGAGATGTGAAGTGACTGGCACGTTGCAGCAGCTGGGGGGTGTTTGGTTGATGAGCAAAGTGAACAGGGGGCGAAGCCCCCTAGTTTATAAGATGATTGTGATAAGTACTGTTGGATTAGTGCACAAGTTATTTATGTTGGGTTTGGGAGATGTAATTAATAATAATAATTTTGTTTATTTTACTTATTTATTTATATTGTATATGTGTTAACTGTAGTATAGATTGCTTCGATTCAAGAATATAAGTACATTTATATATTTATTTATTTATTTTTTATTCTTTAGTGTGTGTTTGGTTTTTTTTTGTGTGCGAATAATAGATGTGTAAGTCACAGGGGGCTGGAGCCTATCCCAGCATCACTGAGCATAAATCAGGAATACCAGTCCACCAGAGGCCACACTCACACATGCACTTAACCCCAGTCAAATGGTGCCAATTTATAATTGCCAACTAACAATTTAAAACGCATCATTGTGACATGGAAAGATAACTGGAGTACCTGGAGAAAAAACACAAAAACACAAAAAAAACAGCATATACTGTAGGAGTGGGATTTGAAACCCGAATGCTAGATCTGTCAGGTAGGAACAATAACCACTATGTCACAATGCAACTCAAGGTGTAAAAATTGCAACTCAATAATGACTTCTAACTTTGAACAATGTCACAATAGTACCTTCTTGCATCCAACAGCATCATGTATGATTATAAATTGGAAAAAATAATTTATGCAGCTAGGTGTACAGTGCAAACTGTAAGACGGTCTAGATTTCATGAAATATAATAATTAAAAATAAGGATTAATAACGTGTAAGACAATAATATTAGTCATTAAAAATAAATGTTCTCAAACATGTCTGCATGGTGAATGCCTTACACAGACCAGTTTAGGAGGGCGCCAGGGGTAGCAAAGGTTGCCCTGACTTTACCATTTCCACTCCTACCCGATGCTCAATAATATCACATGTGTTCCCTCCTGGCTCAACCTCTTACAGTCCCTAGACCATAAAAAAACATCCCAAACAGGAAGTTTGTGTCAGTCAACTATTCAATACTCCAGAAAACACAGCTATGTCGTCATCAAGAACAGCTTTTCTTAAGCCAATATAGAGGGATTACACCTTCTATTTTATTCCACTTTTTGCATTAAAATGGAAAACTTTCAATATTAAATAGAGTTCTTGGATGGGACCTCTGCCTTTCTTACATTTCTGCTTTGTTTACTGAACAGTCTATACAAAAGGCTGCACTGTTGAAGTAAGGCGAGTTAAAAATGGAATCATTTTATTCTTATCAATAAAGATGAAGCATTTCTGCTCTTGCAGTTGTTTTTGGGGTCCCTTTGTATGTAGTGCTGCAATTTGTTCTTATTTGGGAAATGTGTCAGTTTAAGACCTCTATTTGTGATGTTTTACACCATGCTTGATCTGGGAGTGGAGCAATATCAACAGCCCCATTTATCTTTAGGAGCAAAACTGAATTAGAGACCCCATTGACTGAGTCACTGCTATGAATCACTACAGCTACTTACTGGAATGTGCTGCTAAAATAGGACACAGGGCAAAATTCCCCTTTGCATGTGGGCGCTTATGACACTGAAAAGGTTCACCCCATGAGCTCTGCAATCCTGCATACAGTTCTGTGTGAAAGTGTGGGGAAGGGTTTCACTTTCATAGCGCAACAAATTGCAATCCACTGTGCTTGTGCAGTTTTTTCTGTCTCAGCAGCCTGAGCCACTCTGTAAGAATTTTATTGGAGCCGTCAGCAAGTCCCAAAAAATTCACTCTAATTCTTAAAGTTTAGTTTCTTAAGTGTTAAAGACAAGATGAACAATAATTTTAAGAGATGGTGTGCTCAAAATGTGTGACTATGAGATCAACTACTATAACTGATGAAACACAAAAATAAATCAAAATCCATTCATGCATTTTGGAATCTGTTCTATCTACTAAAAGGTTGTAATGGAAGGATTTTTCTAAAGAGAGGGGGGGATCAAGAGAGCAGATGGGCGTTGGTCGCTCAGCGCAAAAAACAGCTTCAAGAAGGAAAAGTACTGGGAATATGGCCAGAGGGTTATGCTGACTTGTTTTTCACTTGTTTTTCACTTCGAGGGGCTTCACTATTTTTGTGTGCCTTTTGGTACCAGACGCCGTCTCCGTCAGGATAAAGGGGCATGCTGACTTGTTTTTCACTTCAAGGGGCTTCACCACGCAATTCTTATTTTTGCGTGCCTCCTGGTACCAGGTGTCGTCATCATCAGGACCAAGTGCAAAACAACACCGCCCGTGGAAAGGTGTGTGTGCTGAAACTAATGACTTCTGTATACACTGCTTACACGTAAGCCGCTTTGGGCAAGGACGCTCAATTAGTATATAAGGGAAGGTTTTGCCCTCAGTTTCTTTGGAGGCTCAACCGTGGGGACAGCGCGCACCGCCCGGTAAATGAAAGGCAAAATGGGTTGTTCCTTTGACAAGACTGACAAGCGGGCCCCCTCAGTCTACTGGTCTGGGATGATGGCTCTATGTCTTTTTATATGTCTGTAAGTATTGTTTTGTTTTGTATGTCTGCATTATATGTGTTTGATTATTATAGTTGATTAAGTAAATAAAATAGAAGTATTGGACCTCTTCTCTCCGATTCTTTGCCTACTTATGTTCATATCCCTGGAACCATTTTCCCGTAACAAAACAAAGGTAACTGTGAACAACAGCTTATTCTGGCAGCACGAGGAACAAGATAGGAATCAACCTTAGATGGAACATCAATCTTTCATAGGTTATACTCACTCATAGTGGATCAATTTAGAGGCACTATTTATCTGAAATGTATGAGAAAATTACAGTTAATCAAGGACACAGACTATAAACAACAACCTTTCAAAAGTTATGCCTGTAATACCAAAAGAACAGTATCAACGGTTAAAGAGACAATTACGTTAGAGGTCAGAAAGTCACATTGACATTTCAGAACAGGTTTAAAATGACCATTTTAGATATTTCATGTCCAATTCATATAAAAATGTATAAACATACCAATAACAACAGAGAGAGAGAGAGGTAGACAACCATGATGTACTGTAGCAACCATGAAATAGCCTACTTGTCTAGTATTCGGCATGAACACATAATCACTAGGAGATGTTAGTCTTCAGTTCTGTTGATTGTTAATAAATCTACTTGTTAACACATATGGGAAACTAGTCATTTAATACCTAGTGTTCAATGATATTGGACTCTAGCATCCCATAATCCTGCAACTGAATTAGGTAAGTCACAAAATTTATGGGTGAAATTTCAAGGGGGCAGCAAAAAGTGGAGATGTCTGGTCAGTTTTGAATTTTTATGCTGGACCATAAAATCTCATGTTCAGGGATACACAAAAAGAAGAGAGAGAGAGAGAGAGAAACAAAAGCAGCAGAAGGCAGGTACAAAAAGAGGTCAGTATTTCACACACCGCTTTCTTTGTAGATAACCTGCACTCAGTGTTATGTCTAAAACATTGTAATATACTGTAGTTCACAGCACAAGAAGCTAAGCATTTGTTATTTGTAGGGTTATTTTTCCAGTTGTGTGTGCTTATTTAGTAAAAAGGCCCGACTCTGAAACATCACAGGTAGCTAGTGGTTTTTGTTTGAACAATCTTAGATTGTAGTGTCATGAAGGATATCTAATGATGTCAGATTATACAGTACGACATTAAGGTGTCATATGGAATACAGGCTACATCACTGGTCTCTACACTGCAGTAAGGAAATGAGCAATGGAAAGGTCAAGAAGAAAGTAAAGCTGGTAAACTTTCAAAAACTAAATCTGCACAGCATGTAAAGGAAGGCAATATGAGATTTTTGGAATTTAATGCTAAGGTGATTTAAAGAAAATGGGACTGAGGCCAGTTTACAGAGGACATTTAACCAAACATCCATGCCTTTGGAGAAAAATTATAAAATGACATTCACCTATATTTGAAACCCATTTTTTGTTCTCCATAATATTGGAGTGTTGTAGCTTATCCTGATTGGGGTGACAGAACAGAGTACTACACAGCCTAAAATCTGGTATGGGACATATGCTCTTCTTATGGCATTCTCCCACACACCCAACTCTGAGCGTGAAATGAACAATGGAGTGAACAGAAACTGATTCAACACTGAATTGCAGTGTCAAGAGTTCCTTTGGAGTGACTCAAGAATAAAAAAAAGTCCATGAGTAGCCAAGAGAAAATAATAAATCCAGCAACTTTGAATCAAAAGCAAATTCTCCTAGAAGAATCATTTAGAAGACACAATGTTCACTGTTGGTAGACAAAAAATGATATTGAAAGGATAGTGCAATATTATTACTGGTCTGCAGTGTACTTTATATTTTCTTTAATATTGGGCTATTTGATCATTGGATGGTCTTGTTCTTCCAGCAAAATTATAGTTTCATTCTCACCTCCCAAAATGTATTTATGCAGTGTGAATTGTAAACACTAAATTGTTCTTGTGTTCTTATGTTGGTGTGCCATACGGTTGCACAATATACTAGTAGTGGAAAAGTTCAGAAAAATCAAAATTTTAAAACAGTACAGTACCAGCATTTCTGGATTTTCTTTACTGGAAGTAAACGTCAGCTTTCCTTTCAACTGAACCCAATTTACTAGAAAAAACAAGACTACACACTTTAACACGATTAGAACTTCATGGGACCCCCGATTTACTGCTTTAACTGTCAAGAGGGAAGCACTGCATACCAAGGAGGTGAACTATTGTGCAGCAGGGAAGGGCTGGAGTAAGATGGGGGTTTTGAATTATTCTTTATTTGCCTCAGAACCATTTACCAGCACGGAGGTCCGAAAGCTTTTACCAATACCGAAGTCAAATGTTTAGTACTGATCAAGCACTAGTGTGCCCTGTGAAGAACTGGTATCACACTTCTGTTGTTGAACCTTGCCTCTAGGCTAATGATAAAGATGACAGATTCTGGATTTCTATGTCTCTAAAGCAAGGAAGAACAAGTCTGAATATAGAACAAAAATGACTACATAACATTTGCACGTAACCAATTGTCCACTCAACCATACTGAGCATTTTTTATATATCCCTAAAATTTAATATATTTTGAGTACAACTACAGACCTAAAGGCTGGTCATCTTAAGCCTATGTCAAAGTATGCTACGGTTTCAGAGATTTTCAGTTGTAGGCTTCATTTACATAATCTAACAGAGACAAAGGTAGTCGACGACTTACTGTCATGAAGCTGATCGACTAATGTGACAAATCCAACAATTTAGTACACTAGTCTGCAACTTGCTCTGATAAAATCAAACAAGGTCAGGTTCTATGTGCTGACAATCAATGAATGTTCATCCCAGAAGTACAATGTACTGTATATAGTGCAGTGACATGGAAAAATCATCATGTTTAGAACCTCACAAATAGAAGTTTGTCTGCTCATCTGTGTGATGTTTCATGTTTAACGTATCAAAACAGAATGGAAAAAAGAAAAAAAAAAAAATAGGCCAAGACTGCAGCCGAACTTACTGCATCTATTAACCCTTCATATAGCCATAACTCTGTCAGGCAGCACTGGGGCTTTGGACCTCACAAATGGAACAGGAGCTTGGCTGTCTGATGTCTCGTGTTTTACATACCATAACAGAATGGAAAAAAAGAAATAAAGGTCCAAGATTGCTACTGAACTTACAGTAGCTGTTAAACCTCTGGCAGCATGTTACTGTCAGAAAATGGGGCGAGCCCGAGTGCTCTGGAAGGTAGCCGCTTGGATGGTAAATGTGACACAAGCGCAAATTTGTCACCAGTACAAATTGATATGGTGCAGTGACGAGATCAGTAACTGCTGTAGGCAAATCTGACATTATTCACAGCAAAAAGTCACGTAATGTGATGTCAGCATTACTTTCCAAAGCATTTTTAAAATAGATTTTACCATGAAGAAACATTCAGACTACTCAGTTTCTAAAATTTCCAATAATGTTTAATGAAGCCTATAAGTTAATCATTGAAAAATACTAATTTAAATAATTTGCTTGATAGAGGAACAGTTACATCATCTTTTAATTATTTTTTCCTCCAATGTTTTTGCAGTGTTGCAATTATTTTCCTCAAAATGCCTTGAATTAAAATAATTGTTTAAGACTATAAAACTTTAGATGGGAGGCACTGCAACTGAGATTTTCTAACAGCAGAATAAGCAAAGCATTACAGGAGACAATGGAGGTGAAGTCACCCCAGCTGAATATTGCAAGCTTAAAGACATGTATACTAGGACTGTGAACTGGAATTTAGGTGCCGATTGTGCTCATCTTCAGGGATGTGTATGATCACTAACTTCAGAATAAGGTCTTGGGAGTTGCTCTGTATAACACACTAACTTATATTTATCATCTTAACATTTCTATTATTCCATTACAGGTTTGCCGGAACCAAAGTCTATCCCTGAACACCACATGGCAAGTAACTAGGTTGGTTACTAATTCATATCATGACAAATGTAATGTCGTGCTTTAGTTATTCCACTCTTCACAGGCATAAATGCACAGCATAGTATGTATATTTTTTGGAAGAATGTTAGATAATCTGCTCATGGTGACCCAGTTATCAGGGATAAGAACTAAACTAGCATCCTAGTGGTTTAACATCAAATATCTTAACCACTATGCCTCCTTTCAGGTTAAAACATGCTTTAAAAATATCTTCATCAACCAATGACATTACTTAAATAATTAAGAACAACTAGAAATAGCCTTAGAACATATTGCTGGAATTCTGGCTGAAATGTTATAGCAGCAATGACTGGGCTTCTGTGCCAGATTATATGAATCACTCCTGCACTGTAGCTACAAAGAGAGCAAGAAGAACAACGCCTCTTACTGCTCCAGAACTGTAATATTCATTCTGTTCTAAGGCAAGATTAACATTTATTTTATATTTTCCTAAAATAACTTTCAGTAGAAATAAAAAACTGCATTTTGATTCCAGTAATGTGATGGCATTATAGTTTAGAGAAACATCTAATTTGGTGAAATTACAGTGCCCTCCTTAATGTTTGGGACAAAGACACATTTCCTTCCTCTACTCTGCAGTTTAAAATTACAAATCAGAACATTTAGACATAATTAACATATACATTGCAGGCTTTAAGGGTATTTGCATATATGGTAGTCACAGCATGTAGAAAATAAAACACTTTTTCTGCATGTTTCTCCCCTTTTCAGGGAACCATAATGTTTGGGAAAATTGGTGTTTCAGGTGTTCGTGATGGCTCATATGAGACACCTACGCGTACTTCTACCATTTGGAGTCTGTAGTTGCCACTGTTCACGATGAAAACAAGAGCTGTGCCAATGAAAATCAAAAGAAGCCATTAAAAAAGGAAAACAACAATAAACAAGAAAAAAACTATAAAGGACATGAGCAAACCCTTACTATTACCTAAATTAACTGCCTGGAATACCATTAAGAAGTAAGAATGCACTGGTGAGCTCAGTAATCACAAAAAGACTGGAAGGCCAAGACAGACTTTCACTGATGATGACAGAACAATCCTCAACTTTGTAAAGAAAAAACCCCAAACGCCTGTCCAATAGAGGCAGATGTGGATGTGTCAGAGATATCCGCAGGAGACTTCATGAACAGAAATACAGAGGCCACACTGCAAGATGCAAACTGTTATCCACAAAAACAGCATGGCCAGATTACACTTTGCGAAAAAATACCTACAGACTTTTGAAAAAAGGTCTTGTGAACAGCTGAGACAAAGATTAACCAAAGAGAGTAATAGCAAAATTTTGAGATGAAAAGGAACTGCCCAAGATCCAAAGCAAACCTCCTCATGGTGGTGGGGATGTTATAGTTTGGGCATGTATAGCTGTCAGGTACTGGCACACTTCTCTTCATTGATGATGCAACTGTTCATAACAGTTGCACAATGAACTCTGAAGTGCACAGAATACAAGTTAAGTGCCCATCACTGGCCTCACCAACACCTTTTCTAGCAGCAACCCAAGTTACTAGCAAGCCAAGTTGGGGAGCAGGTACTGGTACAGTGCGTTGCCACACCCACTACACACCAAAACAACTTGGATCCCGGTTGGCAACCCCCCAGGCTGACACGCGGTCCAGTCCCACCCTCCGAAATGACCCTCTATCTGCCGCAGCCAGGTATTACGTGGGCGACCCTTTGGCCTGGTCCAGCCACTCGGGTCCCCAACAATGAGGATCTTACGAGCTGGGTCTCCCTTGGGGAAATGTGCCACATTGCCATAGTGCCATAACTGACACTCCCTCACAATCCAGGTAATGTGCCTCATTTGGAACTCCATGAGCAACCATTCATTCGACACAAATTCAAACCAACGGTATCCAAGGATTTTCCAGAGAGACACAGTACCAAAGGAGTCCAGTTTTCATCTCAGGTTACTGGATAGCATCCATGTCTCGTAACCATATAGCAAGACAGGAAGCACCAGGACTCTAAAGACTTGGACCTTCGTCATTTTGCATAGATATCAGGAGCATCACACACCCTTTTTCAGCGACCTCATGACCCTCCATGCTCTCCCAATCCGTCTACTGACTTCACAGGAAGAGTCACCAGAGACACAAAGGTCACTGCCAAGGTAAGCAAACCTCTCAACATGGTCGACACTCTGTCCGCAAACAGACACACTGCTGATGGCTGTGTCCAAGATGTCATTAAATGCCTGGATCTTGGATTTTATTCAGGATACTCGCAAGCCCACACACTCAGACTCCTTGCTCAGTCTCTTGAGCGACACGATCAGAGCCTCCATTGACTCCGTGAAGATCACAGCATCGTCAAATCAAGATCCGTGAATCTTTCTTCACCAACAGGTGCCCCACAGCTACTGGCCAGGTCCGAAAATGCTTAGCTTTATGCAACCCCCCCAGGCAGACAGGCATTCCAGTCTGACGTGGGCATCCCCTTGGCCTGGTCCAGTTGCGTGGGTCCTCAACAATGGAGATCCTGCGAGCCAGATAACCCTCAGTGAATCGCACCACATGGCAGTAGTGTCGTAGCTGATGCTCCCTCACAATGCAGATAATGTGCCTCATTCAGGACTCCATGCGCAACCGGTTAATCGACACAAAACCAGACCAGCGGTACCCAAGGACTATCCAAAGAGACACAGTACCAAAGGTGTCCAGTCTTCATCTCAGGTCACTGAATAGTGTCCATGTCTCGCAACTATATAGCAAAACAGGAAGTACCAGAACTCTAAAGACTTGGACCTTCATTCTTTTGCAAAGATATCGGGAGTGCTACTTTCCAGCAATCTCATGATCCCCCATGTTTTCCCAGTTTGTCTACTGTCTTCATTGAAGGAGTCACCACAAAGACATGAATGTCGCTGCTGAGATAAGTAAACCTCTCAACAAGGTCAACACTTTCTCCGCAAACAAACATACTGCTGTTGACTGTGCCCAAGAGGCGATTAAAGGCCTGCATCTTGGTTTTCATCCAGGACACTCGCAAGCCCAGACACTCAGACTCCTCACTCAATCTCTTAAGCGCCCCATTCGCAGCCTCCATTGACTCTGCGAACATTACAGCATAGTTGGCAAAGTCAAGATCAGAAAAGCTCTCTACACCAACAGATGCCCCACAGCCGATGGACCTATGACCCTACCCAACACCCAGTCCATGCAAGCATTGAACAGAGTAGGAGCAAGAACACACCCCCAATGAGCCCCAGAATCAACTGGAAAAAAACCAGAGGTTCTGCTTCCACTCTGCATAGCACTCACAGTACCAGTGTACAGGATAGCCATGATATCCAGCAAATTTGTGGGGATCCCATGAAATCTCAGGAGGTAATTTTAAATATTGTATTAAATGAAACAAAGGTGAAACGTATTTAGCACAAACTAATATTTTTTTCTCTCATACTACTAAGCTGATTTCCTGACAAAAATGCAAATTCACATTTAAACATGTATTAAATAGTGCATATTAATATAATGGGGGTCTGGTCTGGCTTATATATTCTATCACCACAATTTCAAGAAATTCAGCAGATTACTACTTATCTTTAATCATTACAAGCATTAAGAGAAAATCATATACTTTAGGGATAATTTAGGGATTGTGCCAAACACACCACCAAAAACTCCCAATACTAGCCTGGACATGACTTGTAATGGTTCAATCACTTGCCAAAAACCACTACAAAACCAGTAATATACTGTAAGTAATCGAAAAAGTGAAAGCACCATTAACTGCAGATAATGCAGTTGATGAAATTGAAGACATTTGCAGAATGTTAATTGTATAAGCAAATTTGCATTATTTAAAATCAATTAGTGTGTAAAAATATAGTGTGAAATATAGTTCTTTGTCTTTCTCTTTTCTTTCCAAGTATTTTTTCTGTAAAAAATGTATTATGTATTTTGTAGTGTCTTGATATTAATTATTAGTTAGAATACAGTATTATAATATTTGCACACAGTCTTTTTCCTTATTTTTGTCTAAATCATATAAAAGGCCACTACACTGGCAATATTGAGTTTACAGACTATTTACATAGTTGATTATCTCTACAGCTTCCCCTTATAAATCTACAAAAATACTGACTAAAAAATAAACTTTACCTTATGTTACCCAATTGTACCATTACAGAGCATTTAATGGTGTACCATTACAAAGCAGCTAATGATGTACACAAATATAAGTCACCATTAAGCTCTTTTAATCTAGTGCAAGATTTCAGGACAAACAAATACAAATCTGCCTTAAGAAATGATGCTTTCATTCATCTATAGAATATTTTCAATTTTTTGAAAAATAAAAATTTGACAACACTGAATCCAGCACTAATAAAAGATGCCTGTCAATATGGTTTTTAGCTTCAATGTATTAGAAAAATTATATAATCAAAAACCATAGCTTTCCGTTTTCCCATAAATATCTATTCATTCATTTAATTTGTTAAGCAATATGGGAGAGAGACAGTGCAAACCTGGGGATGACTGCTATTAACTACATTAAAATATACGCACATGGTGCTTTTTGTGTAGTCTGTTTATTTAATAAGGAAAATGCATTGCAGTTGGGTATTAAAAGGTGTAGCAGAAAACTACAATTACATACAAGATCACATATGATCCAATACATGCAAATCATTCAACATACTACATGTGCATAAAATCACCTAGCAAAACATATTTCATGTTCTAAAAGTGACACATATGCAGTTGCTGAAATATAAATATCATATGCAGCTGCCTTTGTTCATATTACTCTGATATTTGGAATTTAAGTTTTATACTAATTCTATATATGTAAATGTGTATTGTAAATAGAAGTGCTCTGTAAAGATGATTTGCTTATAGTTCAAGTTTATAAATTTAACTAAAAAATGTTTTTACAAATGAAGCAGTAGACAAATATCACCAATGAATGCTTTAAATCTATGCATTGCAAAATTTTCAAACATTTTCAGAGCAAACTTAAAACTAATGGGTCGTTGACAAGCAGCATGATAGCAAATACTGGAAAGACAGGCAGAACAAACCCTAAATAGGATGCCAGGATGCTAAAGGAAACATTCACTTGTATGCAAGTATACTCACACCAAATCAGTTTAATTCAACCAGTTACCCATACAGCATTCCTTTGGACTCTACAAGAAAACTGGAGTTTTTTTATAGCATGGATATGCATCTATTCATTCACAGCAGTATTTAAAACCAACTGTAGGATTTTAGGAACATGTAGACTATTCCAGCACCATCAGGCGCAAGGCATGAACCAAGTACTTGTTTGAGGTGCCAGTTTATCACAAGGCACACCCACATTTACTCATACATGGTCCAACTCAACAGTCAACAATAAACCTTACCTGTATGTAACTGGAATGTGAAAGGAAAACCAGACTACCGGAGAAAATTCATGCAGACACAAGGACAATAGGCAAATTCCAAACACACTGTGACCCTGCCAAAATGTAAACTTATTCTCTTGAAGTTATGAGGCAAGAGATGTATCATAGTTTTGCCTAAGTACTGATTATATGCACCTTTCTCTAATTACAAATATATTTTTTCATTTCCAAAGCGAAAGAGTATGTGATTGTAAATGTGAAACAGAAAACATTTGTAATTATAACAACCTTTTTAAGCATAGTAAAGAAAACACATCTCTCTATTATAAAAAAAAAACTTGGGAAATCTTTGGAGGGAGACGAGATGTGATCTTCAAAGAAGACAATTTCACGTCCCTCGAGAGACAGCTTAATGTCACGCGAGACAAGGCAGCGAGACAAAAGGACAGCTGCTGTACAGGCTTTTAAATGATCGTCGCATAGCGCAACAAGCAGAACACACACCTCGCCTCCGGGGGGTTGAACGAAGTGATCAAGACGTTATCATCTCGGAGAGACTCTTTGACGACACGCGAGACTAGACATTACAACCTTAGGAAGTAAAACCCATGAGACGGTGACTTTTGCACGTCATGCCCTACTTATAAGCAATTTAAAACAAATTCACGGACATCTAACCTTGCAGTTGTTTGAATGCTTTTGGCAGACACACTTCAATGTACTCCCAGCTCTTAAAACAACAACAAGCAGAGCACGCAGCTCGCCAGCAGCTGCAGCAAACAAGCAGATGATCCAACTGCATCTCCTTAGCGTGCGTTCAGCGCCCCCTCCCCCTTCACAACACGAGGGGCAGAGACGCGAAGTGGAAAAAGGACAGCTGCTGTACAGGTTTTTAAATGATTGACGAGCAGTGCAACAAGCAGAGCACGCAGCTCACCAGCAGCAAGACAGCTGCTGTTCCAACCACATCTCCTTAGTGTGCATTCAGCCCCAACCCCCCCGGCCCCTTCACAATGTGAGCAGCGTTATATGTCCCGCAAGAACGAGATTTAACCACGCCCGGGGCCACAAATAAAGGACAAATATTGTTTTTACAGAAGTTTTAAAGTAAAACTGAAAACAAAGCATGCATAACAATTCCCCTGAAAATAACAATCTTTTTAAACTGTATATCTGATAAACCAAACCCGGGGTGGGCAAGTGAAACGAACAGGGGATGGAGCCCCCTAGTGTCTAATAATTTGCTCTCCCCTTTAATACTGTCAAAAAAGTAAAACAGAATTCTAGGTGTCTCTCATCCTAAGAATAAGTCTAGCATCTGTGCTCCCCAAAATCTATTATGTTTTAAAACTAATAAAACATAATTCAATGCAATATTAAGGCAGAACTCACCAAGGAAGAGCAGGGTCACCCCCACATCAAGAATAAATCAAACAGTCCCCCAGCAATTCCCCTTTTGTAACAATTATCCTGCACTTCATATGTAAATGTCAATGCATCCCCACCTCAATTTATCTGACTAGATATAAAACAATCACATAAAATCATGATTCCTTCCTTACCCCAACCTTCAAGAGAGATGCCCCAAAAGCCATGCAAATCACATTTTTTAGTATAAGCAGCCATTTGCCAAAATGGGGAAAAGCACTTAAAATCCAAAATAAATTCCATGCTGTTTTCCTTCTAGATTTAATACAAAAGATAACTTAATGGCATCATTTGGGAAAGAGAGGTGGAACTATTTTTTACTCTCATAATGAACAAAAAAAAAAACACACACACACACACACACACACAAAACAGGCCTGGGGAAGTTTACTTGTAATGAGCCCGTGTGACTTCTGAGGAGAAAGAGATGAGAAACTGCTGACTGAACAGAGCTGTTCACTGTGGCAAGGATGATTAGGCACTGAAACTGTCTTATCTGCATCACTAAATGAGAATCTAGCCCACATTCTGAAAGCAGTTTACCTAACCTGGGCTAAAGGTATGTATCGGGAGCATGATGTTTCAGTGCTGAAAACCCCAAAGAATTATCCTCTCCTGGGTGTAGTGAGAGAAAATGTTGCTTTCGGCCATAAAGAAAACTCTGGCAAAGAAATTAATTACAAAATACATCTGTAACTGCCACCTAAAACTAACAGCATTGAAGGACCAGGGATGTCAGATAAGCAAACCATTGAACCTTCTGCAACAAACAAACTAGGCTCCATGAAGTCAGCAGCATGAGAAAAAAAAACAAAAAAAAAAAAACAAGCAAAGTAGTAATATGAAAAAGTCACATTTATCAAAAATGAGGAAGGCTTAGTAGCTCGGATCACCTGCAATGCAACGTACATGAAAGATGTTACAAGGGAAAAGCATCCCTCTGAGGGAGATTATCACTCGCCCAGCCTGCTGTGTGGAAGAGAGCAAAACTGGCCCTGATCTCCTGGAAAATTGTCACCGATAACTAAAAATCTCAGCACTGTTAACAGTTTAAAACAAATGATTATTGCCTGCTGCATCTACAAGGAGTGATTTTTGACAGAATCTGCAATCTTCGATTAGCATACAGTTTTGCTTGCTATACATAAGTGGAGTTTAGGAACTGGTTGTCACCTGTTATGTTTAATTTTTAAAGATCATTGTTAAATCTTAAAGGATTTCCTTGACAAAAGTTCATAACACTTATAAGAAACAATATTTATTGTATTTATGAGGCATGGAGGAATAGTGCTTACTGCTTCCACCTGGGTTTGATTATGAGAACAGTCATTATCTTTGTGGAACTTTTATGTTCCCTTATGTCCACATGGGTTTCTCAAAATATGTTGGCTACTCTAGTCCCATATGAGCAAGATTGTATAAATGAGTATTCTCTGTGATGGGATAATGTCCCAAAGTGTGATAATTTCCACCTTGGATCTGATGTTGGGAAGGTGGGAATAAAAATGGATGGATTTTCTTAAGTGTAGTGACCAATACAGTCTTGTGGGGAGTTGTAACCATTCCTGTACACTAGGCACAAACTAACAAAGAATGGGATGCCAGTCCACTGTGGAACACATGCACACACATGTACACACAACAGGCCAGTTTAGAGAAATCATTAATTTTGTTTTAGTTAAGATCATATTCTGTTATTACATGTGGCTTTATTTAGCATGTTCTTTGCTACTGAACCATTTTCATTGTTTAGTGCGCTTCAACAAAGGAACAGATTTGCATAGCTCACACTGTATTAGTTAAAGTGTGCTTACTTTTGATCTGAGCTACCGTAGAGTTTAGCTCAGGAAATTCTGGTCACCTTTACATTAATCAGGAACCTACTTTCCAACCTCATCTCTTTCGGTCACCAATTTGTCATCAACTGAAACTTATTTCAGTAAATGAGCAACATTAACATCCAAAAGCAGCGAACTGATGCATTTCATTACTTCACTGAGGTCTCACCAGATATACAAAGAGTTCACGTGCCGTAAGGATCCAACCGGCTGATCAGGACAAAACAGGCACACTCCTATGTTTCAACTGAAATTAACATTACATTCTGTGAAATCCCTTAACAATCAGAGGTTTCACCCTGTGAACAACTCATATAAATTAAACTTTACTAACCCCTCTCCACATCAAACATGAAAAACCACCAGGAACATTGGATAATTATTCAGTATTTCTCTGTGAGGGACAGACTGGCTGTTAAAGGCTATTCATGTCTTTTGTCCAATGCAAACCACTAAACCAGACAATTTATTACAACCATTTCAGCCTAATGCACCAACCTCTAAACTGCCTTGAGGAAATCCACACAAACAAAAGGAATAACATGCAAATTCCACACACAAATACACTGGAATAAAAACAATTAGCAGAACTTCTGGCTGACATATCAACATTTTTAGATTTGGAATTAGGCTCAGTGATTTCCACATTTTTCAATTTACATTGACCATAGTTCACTTTATCGAGGAAAACATGTAATCCAACCCTGAGCCATCCCAACATGTGCACAAGAGTCTGTGAATAAATAAATTTTAAAAAAGCCTGATAGTGGATAGGGTCCAAGACTGAGATGAGACTGTAAAACATGTCTTTTAATAAAGTTAAAACAATCATCTAGATAAATAGTTTGCAGACAAGGAAGGAAAACAAGTCTGGAAGCATCACAGCCAAGGCAGAAACCAAGACTTAGCAGGGTGCCAGCCCACGGAAGAACCCATTCACAAACAGACATGGCCATTAAATCACCATTTAATTTAATATACCATGGGGTGAAGAAGAAAAAAAGGGTATATATGAAGAAAAAAAACAAAAAACACTCAAATTCAAATTTCAAACATAGTGTAACCAAATCAGGATTTGAATCAAGGAATCTGGAACTTGAAGACAACAGTACTAAACACTATGCTATCCTAAACATGAAAAGCATAATTTAATTGCTTACTGCTTTGCATTACATTGTTTATTACACTTATTTACTTAGGTCTTTAGATATTCTTTCATTCTTAGCATATACAGTAGATGCAACAATTATTATGATGCATTTGTTCATTTTGGTCCAAATACAGCAAGCTCATTAGATGGATTGTAAGAAATAGAACCTCTACTGCGATGAACTTTAAGTTAAATAAAAAAGCCACTTCAGGACGTCTTTGCCCAGACTTTACTATATATTTTTCAAAATAAGTACAAAAGAAAAATAACTTCTTACTTAAAAATTATTTGTTTACAATTTTCAATAACAAGCACTATACTTAAAGAATTCTTTACCCAACTGATTCTTGCCATTTCAGCCTAACGTACCAATTTTCCAATTAAGGCAATTTAATATATTTATATTAAAGGTGTCATTCCCATGGGTTTAAATGTGTATTAAAATAGTGTATCTAAACAGAACAAAATAGAAGCAAAATATAGCAGACCTACATTGAGTAATGTGGTTTTAACCTCCTGTTTAATCTTTCCTTTTTGTTGTTTCTGTTACAAAAAAGAATAACAAGATAATAGCTTGGGGAGGGACAATTGTATTATTAGAATTTTTACAAAAGAGAAAATCAATACTACACACTTCATGGCACTATGTGATGAACAGAAGACACTCTTCTGAACTGTGTCAACCTTACAGCACCTGGGGAAGTGGCCATGCAGGCTGAGACCATTCAGTGAGGTGGGGGTGGCGTTAAGAAGGAGATAAACCACTTCCTCATCCTCACAACTACACTGGAAAGTAATTACAACACTGAGGGTGGGGGAGACACTGGTCTGGCAAAATAACACCTGACTGCGAATGACTGTCTATACACCAGAATGTTCTGCATAAACAAAAGAAAACCTGTGCCCGGCTGCATGTTGAGAACTCACCAAGAAGCAAAACAGGTTTTTGCAAAGTAGAACCACCATCAGTCACTGAAAAAGAGAAGTCTGGTTCCCTTATACTCTGAATCCAGCCTGCCTATATGCAGATCTATTAAAGACTTCCCACATTTAAACAAATACTCTGTGTAAAAAAGATACTACCTGTTCATTGAGGCAGCATGTATTTGGACATCCAGGGAAATCAGTAGTTGCATCCCATGAACAAGGGGGGTTTGTTGTTTCTGTCTGTTGAATTTTCCAGAAGATGCCAGTACAAGACTACAGCGATTTTAATCTGGGTGCTCCATATGGACAAATGGGGCCATCTCTCCTACAAGAAGTGAAACTAGTGCCAGGAAAGTTCTATGCCAAAAAGGCAGGCGTTGTGGCTAGGGGTCATTTGCGCAACGCTAAGTACGCAGAGAGGAGGAAGGGGCAGGGAACTTGTGGTACGCATCATGCTACTTTGTGTATTACTCAACCAGGATAACAAAGTCAGCAAAGGCAAAGCTCAGTCTAAGCACCCATCTGTTTGGACATAAGATTCTAGATAACTAATAACCTATAAAACAGGGGTGCTAACTGCTCACATATGGCCTAACTGTATGTCTAGTTTCAGATTTCTGTATGACTCATATAACTCCTTTTGAAAAAATTAATACAGACACTAAAACATATTCTGAAACAAATAAAGCAATTATGTAGATAGCAGAAACAAAAGGGTTATACTAAAACCCTATACCAAATAACCTAAATAGCTATTTACAAGCCAATTCTTCTGAATAATGGAACTTGACATTTTAAATAAATGTTCAATTCACTCATGTTATTATAACGCCAATACATTCAAAAATTAAGTATATATTTTACTCTACAAAATATTTGTTGAATTGGAAAGGATTAAATCCTAACAACCTTTTTCCTTTTTTATAATTTATTTTAACATCACCCACATAAGTATAAGTTGTTACTTGTGCCTCACTGTTAATAGCATGCTGATTAAGAATAATGATGGATAGACAGACATACAGAGTTCTTCAAAGGAGACATTTACCTAAAATGTCATCAGTCTGCCAAGAACACGATTCCAGAAGTTTCCAGTGCCCTATGACGAGAACTTTGCTTGAAGTACAAAGGAATATATTGCAATGTCCAAGACATTCATAAACAATTTACAGTACATAAAGATATGAATCATGATACATTGAACTTCAACTGAATTATTAAGAATAACTGAAGCTCAAATTAGTGTTTTTTCCCTTTGAGTACATATATCAGAATGCCCAATATACATAGAACTCACAGACTATATCATCTTACATTAATCATTTCAAAGGTTATTTACAGAATGCACGTAAAATGAAGCTCAGAATTATTAAAATGCAAAAACAGACAAAATTCTCCTGCAAATTGTATTTCTGAAAATAAATTCAGTAGAAACTAGTATAGGTAGACCGTCTCATTAAGCAGAATCCCAATGAACAGTTTTTCATACTGAATGACTTTCTGCATTCAATGTAGGCATATATCCAATTGATAGAATTCAGAATGAACGGAATATATGGATTTCACTTTGAATAACTGCGCACATGCAGACTCAATTAATCTGATTTCACAATGAATAACATATAAATATATCTGACAATAAATAACACTTCACTACAGAAACTATGGATCAAGTCTTATTCAGTTAAATTTATAAAGTTGACTTGACTAAACTTTCATGGATGACAAACAGAATAGCATGCATTATCAATAAAAAACTGACTGAATACCTCGTTCTTCTATCACTTGTCATAAAGCTCCTAGAAGTGAATAGCTTAGTATAGAAAATAAGCATAGAGAGTAACAGACTAAGTATCTTACTGCATATTAATTTTTTGAGTCAACAATATTTAACAGACTTCACACTGAATTGCATTAGACTTTGAACAACTTGGTAGTTGGGCACAAATATCAGACTTTATTTTAGTATATGTTGATATCAGATTAGGTTCCATTTGCAGTAGCAAAATATTGAACATTCTCAAGTCTGCTTAATACATTTCAGGATTGGGTGGTTTATGGAGGTAGTACATAATATTGTAGCATTAAGCACAGAAGCCAACAATGGACAGGGTTACAGCTAATTACATATATTAACCAGGCCTGACACTAAAAACACTTTGAGACCTAAGAAGAAGTTAAAGTTTATTGCCAAACGTTTAATTTTTGGCGTGAAAGTGAATAGATTAAAATGAAACACACATACTTTATGTGAGTAACAGACTGAAAAAAAACGTCACATATGCAGGTTTTATTACCATTTCACACACTTTGGACTAAAGAACAAATTGCAGAAGAAAACCTTGTACCATATAATTTCCAGTACACACATTCAACGGATTAAATTTCACTTAGTGGTGTTAGACAGAACGATTAATTCTGATGAAAAAAAAAAAAATGTCATACTGAAAAATAACTACCAAAAGCACACCTGTTAAACATTATGACTTGTCACATAATTCCTGAAAGTCAACTGACCCCTCACAAACAGTCCAGGAATCATAACATAGCTCAAGGAAAGGACAAAAATCGACCTAACACTCAAGCAGTGCTGATATATATTTCTTTGTGCCTTTTTTGTGATGTTGTATTATTGTCAACTGTTCTGAGGAGAAAATTAAGCAAGACTTTCATTGTACTATTTATATATGACCATCAATTTCAACTTGATGCAATGTTTTACACACATTTTAGCATGTCAACATCAAATTCTAATAGTTTATCAGAAATAGTATAATGTATTTTAATACCACATGCTAAGAAATACAACCAGTGACCAACTAATAATAAAAAAATTCTTTGTGGATTTCTGCAAAACTGCTAAAGAGTACCATAAGGAGGGACTCTCCTTTTTTGGAAAAAGTATTACACCACAAAGTAGTTAGGTTTTGAATAAGGATGGGTCATAACAAGTATTGTGACATTTATAATGCAGAATATAGTTGCTATTATATATATATCTCTATTATAATAAAAAAAATCTTAGGATGAGACGAGACGGAGACTTTTACCATGAGATTCTTTCAAGTCACGCCATAGTTACAACTATTTTCAAACAAGACCATGGTCATCAGCTGCATTCTGGCACTTAACCTGGACAGACACCAATCCATTAAAGGGCTTACTTATGAACACACACACACACACACACACTTACGAAGATTCAGTTTAAAATCACCCATTCATCTAAATGTGGCAGCGAGAAACGATGAAGTCAAACAGATTGACACGAAAATTGTCAATCAGTTACACAGTAAATTGATTAAATGCGTATCAATAGACTATGCTTAAGCAGTTGGTGGAGATTGTGCGGAAGATGAAAACATCAATTTACAATATCCCTTATCTTCAAGCGTTAACACCATCCGGTCTTCCACCGACCAAATTACTGTTGAAAGAAGGATGTATCATAATGTTATTGCGTAATTAATGTATGAGTGATGGACTATGCAATGGAACAAAAAAATTGGTTGACCAATTCTAACATGTAAACTATTAACAGGCGACAAGAAAGGTAATGTAGTACATATTCTGCAAATAACATTAGACACAAAAGGAGATCTTGATATGTCATTCGTATTAAAACATTTACAGTTTCCTGTGAGAATAGCTTTTGTTATGACAATTAACAAATCACAGGGATAAACGTTCGAAAAAGTTGGTTTATTATTAGAGAGAAGAAACGATATTCAGTCACAGGCAGTTATACGTTGCATTGTCAAAATGTAAATCCAAACATGGAATCAAAATTCAATGCAATCTTGAAGAAAAGTTAATTCCAAATATTGGTTTAACTGAACTTTCAAAGTAAAAGTGAAAATAATGCATATGTAACAATTCCCATGAAAATGACAATTTTTTTAAATTGTATATCCGATTATTTATATATATATATATATATATGTCAATCATTAACTGTAAATACAGAATGCCTCACATTGCCCAACAAGAAGTAAATTAAAGGATTTAGAGGTTAACTTCAACACAACATTCCAAGCCAACATGCAATACAAAGAAACAATTAAAAATACAAATAAAATGTTCAGATGCATTATACAAACAATAAAATATATATCGAGGGACATTACAATGAAACTCTGTAATGCAATACCAAGACTACCTATAGAGTACCTTAAGCACTTTATTGACAACACATTAAATTAAATGATGTGCAAAGAACAGGTTCCAAGTAAATCTCCTAAATGAAAGGGCATGTCCTACTTTGATTGGTATCAGGAAATTAAATCTCTTAAATCATTAATAAAGGGAAAGGGGGAGAGGGAGACAAAGGGTGCAATGTAGGAACCTAATGCAAATTTTTACAATTTCAAACAGTATTTAAAATAAAATAATAATAATAATAATATATAAAAATTATTTCTGTTAAATAGTAAATCAAAATACTCCGAAGACAAGGTAATTAATTTATATAGAAAGCACTTCTCAACATAACAGGTCTTTGGAACATAGTTGTATAATAATTTTTGTTTTTGATTAGATACTGGGCAATCCTAGCTTTTAGTAAACCAAATTATCCAACCTAACGTTTGTTACTTTTTAAATTAAATATTGGGCTCACTGTATTTCACCATACTTAGAGGGGTCTGGACATCAAGAATGGACAATGGTTAATACATAGGAAATGATTTCTCATTCATAATTGATACACAGTATAGTGTGCAACTAAGGAGCAACAGAAACTCAAAGCAAACACTTCGCAGGTCTTGGAAGATACCAGCAGCCAACTCCCAGTGGCAGTGCCCAGAAGCTGCCACCAGCTTGTTTACCTGCTTGCATCCATGGCAGCAGTGAGCTGATCAAAGAGCAAAAACAGCAACACTTAGATTCTGCGCACCCTCATAGTCAGGTGTTCAGTTAGCACATTCAATAATACATCCAAAGTATCTTACTGTGATATTAGAAATCTTACCTGGTTTGCCCTTTCTTACTTAGCAATATAACAATTGAAAATCAAGAGAAGTATACATCAGTTAAGTCAGTTTTGGGACAGAGCTTAAACATTAAAAATAGTCAAAAAATACTTCATAGAAATATGGGCGCTCTTGTAATGTAGTATGACAGTATGACACAGACAATGTTGTACCCTTGAAGAAACAGTCAGAATTGAATTAAAAACAATAACAGAGTATTTGGCTCCAACACACACAAACAGTGGTATGAAAGATAAGCACTATGCCTCTAATCTATAGATGATCTTTGATCTACTTCACAGTACAAGGTGGGTTACAAAAGAAAGGAAAGGTGGTGCCCTGCTGCTAAAGGCGGATAAGAAAGAATATCATCAAGAACATCCTTGAAAGAAAGACCTGAGTGGCTCACTGAGTGAATGTATATAAAGCTTTTCTTTATCCACTTTCCAGGTATACTTTATAACATGGCGCTGACACGTCCAATCAGTTTTGTACTAACATAAATTAATTTGTGATGTCATATGCAAAATATTCAAATATTTTTCAGTTAACTGAAATTGACTATCGGGACACCCACTAAGTCCACTTGGAATGCTGTCTTTTGGGCTTTGTTTTATGGACAGATCTAAAGGTCAATCTTTCTTTCTCAGTCCTTAAAAGGTGCACCGACTTGTCTTGCAGTTACATTCTCCAGTCAAATGATCTAGGAACTAGTTGTGTAAAAGAAACCTCAAGGAGTTGCATGATGTGAGGAACGTTGACTGGTGTATTAAGTTTAAAATTACGAAATGCCTTGCATATATACATTTAAAACAATGTGAGTGTATATTTTTATTTGACATGTGTATGCAGAAATGTGTATGGTACATGCGAGTATGTACTTTAAAATCATAATAAAACTCCGGAGATAGATAGATAGATACATAGATAAGCTGGACGAAATGTACCACATGCTCAAAGTCTTTATTTATTTAGATGCTAACCACAGTGCCCTTCTCTTATCTAATCGATGCCCTCTGTGACAGCTCCGGCTCCTCAACAACTGTGGATATCCTTTACGCTGTACATAAACAACTTTTCTGACAGGTTCTTAAATATAACTATAAAATGTAAGGATGTGATCAAAAATAGTATGTAGGAAACAGAGATACAAAAGAACAAAAATGTGGAGCATAATAACTAAATACGATTAGTTGCAATTAGAGCGCGCCCATGACGCGATCAGATTTGGTGATTCGTATAGAAGAATTAGAGCAATTAAGCAGCCTTTAAAGACACCATTCAATCCCGGTTGCTTGCCCGCGGCAGCACGACGTTGTACGATGAGTTGCTTACCTATTCGCCGGCGTCCTGAGAATTTCACCTGCGCAGCCCCGGCTCTGCTACCTGTGGCGAGGCACTTCCTGGAACCCGTCAACCGAAATAATCCAGATTTCAGGACCTGACTGTCGACAGCAGGGGTTCCAATCCCATTCGAGACACACCGGCACACCGGTGGCCAACACTCAAGTATTATTTTTAAAATAACCGTAAAATAAGCAGTTCTTCTGATCACACTTTGTATGCCGACCTATAAGTCGGTACAAAGTATCACTTCTTGTTTTATTTTATTTTTTTTTCTTCTACTTCAACTTCAGAAACATTTAATAATTATTATAATAAAACTATCCAGCTCCTCCTTAACATACAACCAGGAAGCGAGTGTCCTACTTATTCCAGACTGCTGATTGGTAGAACGCATCCGACTGGAGTCCACGTCTGCATGATCATTGGCCTGTCCCGCTGTCAAATATGTTTTTTTCTTAGGGTTTGCAACAGGTTCCACCGGGATACCCCACCCTTGGGAGAACGGGGGGTGGGGGGGAGTATTGAGATTTATGGATTACACGCCCTTTAAGGGTGGTTTCGATTTTCGGATACACCTGTTCTTCTAGCGTTACTGATTGAATATATATTTTTCAGAATACTTGCTACTTGTAACCCACAGAGGAATTTAAAAATACAACCCCATTCCTTCCCTCCCAGACCTTATTATGTTTTACATGCCACTGAAAAACGGGTAGGAATGTTTTAAAAGTCTTCCTCGGCAGTTATGTTTTCCCTCCTTCCCTTCTACAGACCCGCCTACATAGGTGAAAGGGAGGGATCTGGCTAGCTGCGCACCTGTTTGGCTTAAA